>NC_061093.1:15585792-15900792 GCF_015104395.2 Macrobrachium nipponense | reverse complement strand
TATACTGTAATTGGATAGATCAAGTAAAACAACTTTTATCTAAATCATTATTATAAATATATGAGTGTACTGTTTGGCTTTTGTAAATGATTGCTTGTCTCCAAAAAAATATTTTGGTTTTTAGAATTACAGGTAAGAGATCATAAACCTGCATACATTCTGACTGTGGCACTTCAGTCAGTGTCTGAAAACTTATCCCACAAATGCTGTTTTTCTCCTTCTGATTTCCCTTGTTTGTAATAAGCATACCTTTCCACTGCCTACAGAACTACACACATATGTAATTACTACTTACAAATATTCATGAAATCAAAGTCACTTACGTATAAAATCAACATTTGCAAAGATTTCTCCCTTTTTTTACCTACTCTGTTGTAAGGAACCTTGACTAACTGTTCCAGCTATTATCACAATTTTAAACAAAATATTACCTTTTGGATTTACACACAAATAAACTCAACACTTTTCCTGCAAATTATATTACCATGCAAGGTGAATGGTACATGCTGTTAATCTTATATATCTCTCTCTTAACTTTGAATAAGTGAAAAACATTAACCTCCAGTTTGTCAAGTCCTTCCCTTAAAATACATAAGCAACCAATGGAAATGTTTATGATTTACTTACTTTGTTGTTGCCTTCTGTGACTCTTCTATTTTCTTGTAATGAGCAGAAAGCAACTTTTCGATATGCTGCAATTCTGCAATTGAATCTTCTTTCCTGTAACATTTAAATCCAGTGTGAAATCTGTGCTAAAATTACACTAAATCATGAGAAAAATCAGTAAAACAATACTGTACTTACTGGACACCACAAATTCCAGACTTTTATTGACAACCTCTGACAATCCAATCCGATCATTACATATCTTAGGTAGAATTTTTACAAAAATACTTGCACATAACTGTCCTAGATGATTTAAAATAAAAGTTTACAATTTGCACCTAAGAGACTACTCTTTACTAATACAGTACTCTCAAAAAGGGTACCACGCGTCGGTATTGCGATAAAATCAAGGACCAGAAAAGTCCGTCAGAATTATGTAGAGGAGTTCAGTTCCATGTACAGTATGATGAAGCTGAAAACAATGAAGTACTAATGAGTTCTGATTCTATCAACTGCAAATGACATTATGAAAATGCACAGTTTATGGACAAAACCAACCAAAAGGAACTACAAACAGCAAAACCATAACTCACACTTTCTCCTGTACAGTGTTTTCTTTCACATCTGCCTCTTCTTTTGTTATCTTCTTGACATCATTCTCCATCTTGGCTAAAGTTTTCTTATTTTTCTTCCTTTTGCGACGGGAACTGTTGCTAGAAGAACTACTGTTCTTGCTGGTACTGCTGCTGCTGCTACTGCTGCTGCTGCTACTGCTACTGCTGCTGCTGCTGCTGCTGCTACTGCTGCTGCTACTGCCGCTGCTGCTGCTGCTGAGAGATCGACTTCTCCTTCTTTTCTTCTTCTTGTATTCTGTGTAGAAACAACAATAAATCACAATCAAGGCAAAATTCACAATTCTTCTCTATAATGATAATGAGAAAGTTCAATTAACTCAACTATAAAATATCAGTATTATACCTACCAGTAATTTAACAAAAGGAACTCAAAAATTTTACAGTACCTTTCCTCTTTTTGCGCTTACTATTCGGCTTCCTTTTCTTGTGCCTTGATTCCTGGCTACTTGATTTCCTCTTCCGGTGCTCCTGACTGCTACTTCTAGTTTCAGGCAGGATGATCGAGGAGCAATATCAGAACACAGAAAAAATACACAGGAAAAAATTATTCTCAAAAAGAATTCTAAAGAACACTATTTGATTTGTTTTCAAATTTGTAAAAATTCTATCTTAAACTTTTTATATTAACAGTTAAATGCTACCTTACCAAGTGACTACTAATTTCTCACACTACTGCTAAGTTTTTGCCAGTTTTTTTTCTTAAAAACGGAATCACTCTAACACATGATCTCTGAAACTTAATTTTTAAAAAGTACACAATTTACAAGAGTATGCTAAAGTAAATCATTCATCAAGAAAACTTAACTAATAAGAAATGAACTTACATGTACAGATGTGATAAAAATGTTTCTTTATGAAAAAATAGTAATCATGGGCATTATTATGACTGAAATACAAGCAATGTCAATATCAAGAGACTTCTGTTGGATATACAAATTTGTATGTATACCTGTACATATATTTCTGATTTATTGACATAAATCTCTTACTTAATAATGTCCAATTAGAGTGGAAAGTCTTTAATTCATTATTACAATTAACAAAATGGTAGTCAGACAACAGGTGAAGCCAATCCCACCAGGTTTATCTTACCAAGAGTCTTCATTCCCAGACTCTGCCTACAAAACATACAATATGTTTTATAGGTACTTACATGTATCATTAACTTTATCTATTGCTACATGGTGCAGGTTCGAAAATTGTTAAAATTGAATGAATAATTAAAAAATGCCCCTAAGGTTACCTCAATCTTACCTTACAGACATTAGGAGGGTGGGGGTAAGATATTGAATGTTTTGGCTGTTATTCTGTCAAAAGGGGAGGAAGGAGAGGGGGAACTCATGATAGCGGATAAGTACCTATAAAATTCATTAAAAGGGGAGGAGAGAGGGAACTCTGTGATAGCCAGATAAGCACCAATAAAATTCATCTTATCATAAAAATCATTATTTTTTTAGGAGACACTTACCCTCTATCGTTAGCTGACTCCAATACTGAGCACTGGAGGAGGGTAAGAATTTTCCCTATTACCAAAATATCAGATATTAGAAATATCTTCATTCATTGCTGTTTACCTGATGCATACGACCCCAAGGAAAGTTCTTGTCAGGTGAAGATTTTCATCAGGAGAGGTCCACTGTTGCAAAGAGGTGGAGCATGGACCCTGAATATAGCCATTGGTTGAGATTGTGCAATGCAGAATGGCAAGTTTGGCCTCTGTGCCTCCACCTCACACCCAAAATCACAATTTTTGAAAGTAAATTGTATTTCTCCTAACTATACAATTCTGAGATCCTTTACATAAGGAATTACTTTCAGTGCCAGCTGGACAGTAAACATTCCACTTTGCTTTAGGCCCAGGAACAGAGTGAGGGGTGGCATGAGGTTGGCCCATATGTAAAGGACCTCAGGTTTGTATAGTTAGGAAAAATACAATTTACTTTCAAAAATTGTGATTTGTTCCTATACATTATACAAACTACGTATCGGTCCTTTACGTAAGGAAGACTCACTTATTGGTGGGAGGAATCTGAGTCTTGTGAACAGACTGGTGTTTGCCCAACCTAAGTTCCCTCCCTGGTTGTAGGAGCAAGGGGGGGGGAACCAAGCCTCTGTCAAACTGATAAGAGTGAGACACTGCAAGATCAATGGCCAGACCTCTGGACCAATTCATAAGAGGGAGGTATGCATACCTCTTATGAATAACAAGCAAGAACTTCAAGTTATAAGTAAGTAGCCAAATATAAAGCATTGGGTTTGTCTCTTACTGTTGTCCACTTCCCCCCTTGTTAGGGAAGGGACGGATAGATGCTTCTATCCCTAACTAAAGAGATAGAATGGAGCTCAGTCACATAGCTTACCTGCACCGTTGTCCTGTCCAGCATGTGATGACTGCTACCCTCTGCTTGCAGGAAGAGGGAAGAAAAGAGAAGGAAGAGAAGCCAGTCACACTCTCATTCATTCTCCATTCACGCGATATCACAAGGATGAGATGCAATCTTGTCCTGTTAAAGGAGCTGGGTAAGCTACACAACTTGTTGAGCAGCCACTACGGGTCCCAAGGAAAATGTGTCCAAGGTCCTATGGGAAATATCCCAAAGGTAGGAGGAGGTGAAGGTGGTCTGGTTGGACCACACCCCTGCCTTTAGCACCTGTGCAACCGACAAGTTCTTGCGGAATGCAAGGGTAGGACCAATACCTCTAACTTCGTGGGCTCTCGGACGAAAAGTACCGGTGTCAGCACTCCTTTCAAATTGTACGCTTTCCTGATTACCTCACGAAGCCAGAAATAAATAGTGTTCTTAGACACTTCTTTATTGGTCACCCCACTGCTAACAAAGAGGCGTCGACACTTAGGCCTGAGATGTCGAGTTCTCTTCAGATAGCGCCGTAGCACTCTAACAGGACAAAGTAGCATCTCATCCGCATCATTACCTGTAAAGTCCTCTAAGGAGGGGATCGTGAAGGACTTGAACCTGACGTCAGGGACCAAAGGGTTCTGAGTCTTCGCTATGAAATCTAGGAAGAAATCGAGCGTAACAGATCCCCATCCCCTAGAGTGTTTAACATTGAAGGAAAGACCATGAAGTTCCCGTACTCTCTTCGCCGATGCTAGGGACAGCAGAAAGACGGTCTTGAGGGTCAGATCCATGTCTGACGACTCCCAAAGAAGCTCGTAAAGTCTATGAGTCAAACTCCTTATGACAAGAGTCACGCCATACTCAGAGGGCCTGAGTTCCCTGGGTGGGCAAGATCTCTCGAAGCTCCTCATTAGGAGAGATATTTCCATGGAAGAGGAAACATCCACTCCTCGCAGCTTTAACAGTGGATACAGAGAGGAGCTTCTCTCAGCGAAGAAAGACCTGGAAATAAGCTACCTTCTGAAGAGTAGAGAGAGACCCCGTCTAAGACCCCAACCACAGGAGACGGACCACTTTCCCTGGTATACTGCTGCAGAGGACTGTCTGAGGTATCCAGCCATCTCTGTTGCTGCTCGGCGAGAAAAGCCTCTCACTTGCAAGAGATGGTGGATAACTGCCTTCCGTGAAGATACAGGGAATGTACTGCCTGGTGGTACCATTCCACATGCGGTCGACACAGCAGGTTGTGACATGGGGGAATCTCTCACGGTGCCTCTAAAAGAAGAGCCAGCAGGTCCGGATACCAAACGGCCTGAGGCCATTTGGGTACCACCATAATCATCTGAAGATTGCTGGTGACCAGTGCCCTTCTGATCACCTTGCGAATCAGACAGAACGCGTCCTCTGCAACCACCCATGGGTCTGGCACAACGGAGAAGAAAACTGTTAGTTTTCTGTTGTGCCAGGTGGCAAACAGATCCATTACTGGGCGCCCCCACAGGTTGAACAGCCTTTCCGCCATGTCTGGGTGTAAAGACCATTCTGTCCCAATCACCTGATTCTGGCGGCTGAGCTTGTCTGCCACTATATTCCTCTTGCCTGGAATGTACCTGGCCGACAGCTCTACTGAGTGAGCTACAGCCCACTCGTGAACCTGCATCGTCAACTGGTGTTACGGGAGGAACACTAGGCCCGTGTTTGTTGACGTATGCCACTACAGTGGTGTTGTCGCTCATCAGCACCACTGAGTGTCCCATCACCCGTTCCCAGAATTCCTGGAGCGTGAGAAACGCTGCCTTGAGTTCCAGAACATTGATGTGAAGGAGCCTGTCATGTCGGTTCCACACTCTCAAAACCAGCAACTTTTCCAGGTGTGCGCCCAACCCTCGGTCAATGCGTCTGAGAACAGAAGAATCTCCAGAGGGGGAGTGCGTAAAGGCACCACTATTAAGAGGTTCCTGTCACCTACCTCCAGGCTAAATCCTCCCTTACTTCCTCCGTAAAAGGAACCAGGAAGGATGGTGGATCCCGCCCCTGTGAGCAGCACTCCTTTAGTCTCCATTGAAGAGTGCAGAGACCGCAGGTGAAGACACCTGTGAGGGACTAACTTCTCTAATGGTGACGGGTGACTGATCATGACCTGCCACTGCTGAGCTGGCTGTTCCTGTCGTGACAGAAACCGATGAGCTACTTCCCTGAACCTGCTAATCCGCAAGTCTGCGAGGAAGACTCATGCTGCTATTGTATCGATCAGCATGCCCAGGTACTTTAGTCGAGGAGGCGATCTCTGTGCTGTAGCAACTGTGAACGAGAGCTCGCCAGGACCAGCCAATTGTCGAGATACCTCATCAGATGTATCCTGACCGAATGGGCCCAAGCCGACACCAGAGTAAACACTTGTGTGAACACCTGTGGGGTGGTTGAGAGATCAAAACAAAGTGCCCTGAATTGGTACACCGTCCCGTCGAGGATAAAGCGAAGATACTTTCTTTAGGACTGATGGATGAGTATTTGAAAATACGCATCCTTCAGGTCCACCGAAAGCAGGAAATCATTCTCCCTGATGGAATTGAGCACTAAGCGTGAAGTTTCCATTGTGAACTGAGTTTGGCGAACAAATTGGTCCAAGGGAGAGAGATCTTTTCCAAGTCTCCAGCCTCCCGTAGACTTTCTCCACTAGGAAAAGTTGGCTGTAGAACGCCGGTGACTGTTCTCATACGATTTCCACAGCTCCTTTGCTCAGCATTGTTTGCATTTCTTGTTCCAGTGATATGTCCCTTGCCGAACCGGGAACTTATGCTTGGAGATGGACTGGGTGTGAAGTAAGGGGTGGCCTCAACTCGAAGGTAAGTAGATATCCCTCCTGAAGGACATCCACTACCCAGGTCTCAGCTCCGTAGCGCTGCCAAGTTGCCCCATGGCTCGCCAGGCATCCCCCACTTCCGGCAGCAGGTGAGGAGGAACGCCATCCCTAGCGTTTCCCTCTCTTCCCCTTTCGCTTAACCCCTTTTCTGTGAGAGGAGAAGGCCTGAGAGGGGGGCTGACGCTCACCTCTTAAAGCGAAAGAGGAAGGCTGGGTCTTTCCATGCGTAATCCTCGATAGTACTGATGTCTTATATTAGGAGCGGAGGAAGAGCTAGCTAAGCTCTGAGGCTTAGCCGCAGTTGCACAAGACTGCCCAGAAGTCTTCGCAACTGCCTGATGTACTAGGCAATCACTGTCCTCAGCTCTTTGCTTTTCCACCACAGCGTCCACTATCTCCCTAGGGAAGAGAGGGAGGAACCAAGCAACAGTCCATTCCTTAGACCCATTGTTACCTCATGACAAGCCACCCTGGATACGTGATTCAGGAGTTTCCTTCCTCCTCAGCACCAGGTTGGCCCACAGGCTGGCAGTCTGGTGGGCCAGGTAGGAAATAGCCCTACCTCCAGACTGGCGAGTCTCCCGAACGCTGAGTCTTCCCCAGGAACTATAGATCCCGAGGAAGCTGCGACTCTGGATACTGTGAGGAACCACAGATCCAGCCAGGAGACGGCCTGGAAAGCTTCCATGGCAGTGGATTTCAGAGGTTCTCTGACAGCAGGTGTTGCAGAGGCAATCCTGGAGTTAGGCAAGCTAACTCTGGGTCAACCTGCTTGGTCGGCAAAGGGTCTGATGAAGGCACAAAGAAACACCACTGGCAAGGCAGAGGAGTGGGAAGCAGCTTGTCTGACCTGCTGGCACTAAGTGAAGCTTCCTGTTCATAGACAAGCGTTCACCTGGTCCAGCACACCGTCAGCCAAGGAAGACCAGGGTAGCCCTACAGATGCTCTGGGTTCCTTCTTAGGACCCCACAACAAATCGAACCTAGATGGACAGTCAGAGGGGGCAACCACCGAACCTTCCCCGAGGTCACTGAGCAGACGGATTAGCGCAATGACCTCTGCGAAAGACCTCTGTATCTCGGGAGTGACCGCGTCCTGAGGCGACGGACCGTCAGATCCAGCCAGGCCAAGTCCCTCCCAAGACACACTTCCTTGAGCAGGAAGAACCTCACCAGACCCCCCTTGGTCTCCTCTAAGCACTTGAGCGTATGACCTGTCTGGTCCTAAAACCGAACTAGGCACATAGGCTCTCGTGGCTGGACTGTAAGGAGCATACTCCTCACAGTCACTCCTGTTTGCCTCACTCCTCCCAGTGTATCCTGAGGAGGTTGAAGGGACAGGTGAGGTAGACCTGAAGCTCCCACCCTGACTACCGGCAGAACTGGTAGGCTAGGAGGACTGCAGGCGACCACCAACCCGCAGTGGTGACCGGGCTGCAGGTCTGGACCAGCGATCTCCCTGCGGAGAAGCGCTGGACCGAGGACGGTAGCGTCGATCTCTCATGTCAGAGGAGCTGCTACCAGCCGTGCGGACTGTCTGATCATGCTGGTGTGATCGACGGTTGGGTGATTGGTAGCATCCACTAACATGGTGAGAGCGAGCACCATCCTAAAGACGCGTCATGGTCCCGGAAGCAGCCGAAGCTGTTCCCGGGGACCTGGGGACTTCCTCCCAGCCTCGCCTCGTGTTTGGTCAGGTGGGACAGTCACATCAACCCTGGGTACCGGGCGATCGCTACGCGAGCAATCGCTGGTCTGGCGAGAGTCACCTGAGTGACTCTTACCATCCTTCTGCCCCGTGCCTGGGCCCTGGCAGTGAGCATACTCAACTGCCTGGACTCTGGCTGCACGACCGTATATTCGGTGACACTCTTTGGTGAGTGGCCGAGACGTATCCTGGTCCAGAGGTGAAACCTCTAGAGCCAGGAGCTGAGGTACCAGCAGTGGCTGGTACCTCCATGGTCCCCGTCTTTCTCTTCCCTGAGGAAGGAGAGATGGACCCCGTCCTGAAGGAAGGTGAGACAGACCCTTAGAAGTCTCTGTGCGACACTTCTTGGGGGGGGGGGTGGGGGGGGGGGGGGGGGGGGGGGGGGGGGGGGGGGGGGGGGGGGGGGGGGGGGGGGGGGGGGGGGGGGGGGGGGGAGAGAGGCCACCTTCTTTTTCTTCCACTGCTGGGGAGCCTTGGAATAGAAGGGGAAGAGGCGGCAGGAGACGAAGACGAAGAAGACCACGACACATTCCTCTTCTTCTTTGACTTCTTCTTCGCCAGCTTCCTCAGGACAGCAGACAAGTCTCCCATCCAGGACGGAGCTGGGGCGGCTGCTGCAGCAGCAGGGCCAAGCTCCACCTAGGCAGGAGGGACTGAAGGAGCAGCAGCACTTCCACGGGCAGGGACAGGGGCAGCAGGTACAGTGAAGGCAACAGGAGGTAGGTCCAAGGGTGAGCTCTTCGGGCACTCAAAATCAGGTGGAGGAGCGAGGACAGCAAAAACCTGGGGAAGGAGGAGGGTAATACTCCACCTTGGAGACACGTGGCACTGGTGCCTGCACCGCAGCAGTGGGGGTAACCATCGTCACATGCTGGGCATAAACCAGGTGAGGTGGTGCCGCATACCCCGGGGTATATACCGTAGTGGTTGTCCTCAACTCCATCACATATGTGACTGGGACTGCAACTAGTTGTTGTAGGAGTCCCTGGATGCTCAGAGTGCCAGGAAGACTCAGCGATCACCATACCTGCTGCAGATCCCTAACCGCAGAGGTAGACAAATATGTGGAAGAAGGGCAGTCAGGTAAATGGGGAGGGAGCTCCTGTTGGCTCAGAGGGGGAATTATCCCCCCCCCCCCCCCCGAAACAGACAGAAGTTCCCGAGTATAACTCCAGGTCGGCATGTCTCCCTCCTTCCTCTGCACTTGGCAGATCGAGTGAAGAGGCGGCGAGAGATATGTCCCCCAAAGGAGAGAGGGTCATGCGAGGAAGCTTACGAGGGGGATGGAAAGAAGACGACGTGTCTGTAACCAGCAGTGTCGAGGGAGAGCTTTCTGACGATACCCTGGCTGACTTACGTGGCTTCTTCCTCCTCTCGTATCTCCCCCACTGCTCCTCCAACCAGGAAATACAAGTAACACAAGTAAACTTTTTTACACTCACGCCCTCGGCACCTTGCGCAGAGGGCGTGAGGATCCACATCTTCACTAGAGTGAAATACACCACACTTTCTACCCCCCCACCTCCAGGACATATTCTCCGGTTGGATGGGGGGCATAAGGGCTTATCTGACTTGTGGGCTTACATGTTGCAATTATGTCAGAATCAGACAAAATACACAAAAAACCACAGGCAGAAATAATACACAAATACACAACGAAAAAGGCTTAAAGCCAAAAATGACATAGACCATTCTCATAACAGAGGCGCGCAGAGAGGTAAACAACACGTCTGCACCTGACAGCGGTCGAAAGCAAAGTGGAATGCTTACATCCAGTCGGGCGGGACTCCCGACCATTGGACAAGCAGTTACTGCCTAACTACCTTGTTATTGAATTTTACGACCAGCCCGAGAAGAGTCTACTTGAGACTCAGAGGTCTGGAAAAACTAACCCCTATTAATAATAATAATAATAATAATATTGAATTTTACGACCAAGTTCCAGCTGGCGCTGAAAGTAATTCCTTATGTAAAGGGCCGATGGTTTGTGTAACATGTAGGAACAATAACACACCAATTTTTGCCCAAAAAAATGTGGTTCTAAATCAGCTTTTTCCAATAAGGAGCATTAGCTCTGCAACATAAGTCCAACATATTAATGCTAATGAACTTTGTTTGCCCCCTACCTAAGAGAAACAAAGCAAATACAACTGAGCATTATAACGAAAAGTATGATATTACCATGTACGAACTCCAATGCATAAGGTTCATCACTTACCCAGGATGGAGTCAATAGTAAAAACCTCTACCTGTTCATAACACATAGGGGGAAGACTAGGAGAAATCTCCCGTCACAACTACAGGTGCTAGTGTACGGATATCGACGGCCCTCAAGTTGTCTACAGAAAGGTTGATGAAAACTAATCGATGTAGCTGTTGGTCTGAATAGTAAACTTTCATCTTCAAAAGGGGACAATGTTCTGGAGACAGTGCATGGTTTGCTCCCAAGATTAAGGATTAATATAGAAAGTCATGGCATTGTACGACCTAGGAACCTAAGGATTCTTGACAATGCAAAATAAGTTTCTACTCTGCTTCCTTAATGGTTAAGAAATGGTTAAGATGGGATGTATAAATCCCTATAGCACTAATAAGGCATCTATGAAGCTCTTCTTCCTCAGCTCTGCTCCAGATTGTGAACAAACTACAAACAATTATCATATGTAACCCACTTACTCTTTTAGCCAAAGCCACAGCCATCAAGTAGAGTATTCTAAGAAAGAGCCTTGAGAGAAGCCTCTCCGGGGTAGAAAAGAGGGCCCCTATGGCGTCTTTAAGCCAACAACTAGGTTTCAAAAAAGTTGCTTGGCAAAACCCTCAGCAGTCCAGCTGAAAAGTGTGAACAGTTTTGCCTAAGTCAGCATGGATTTATGCCTTGATGGATTAAAGACAATCCTTTGGCATCTCCCAAGAAGTGCAACTTGTTAATATTGATAATATTAGTGTGAATAGAGGTACAGTTAAAGGAATGAAAGAGGTTACAGCTAGGGGTCGAAGGGATGCTGCAAAGACCCTTAAGTAATGCCTATAGTACCGCGTGATGTTCACTGATGGCACTACCCTTTATGGGAAAAAGTAGCCCCAGAACCAGATGGTATCAAAAGACCAGGCACTAAAGATCTCATAATTCATCTGAGAGAAACTTGAAAGTCAAAAGCTCTCTCATTAAGTAGACTCACTGACGCAGAAGCCTCATGTGGACTCGATGATGCCTTGGACTCGCTAACACCTGTGCAGACTTGCTAATGCCCATGTGGACTCACTAATGGCTGTGAAGACTTGATAAAAGCCATGCGGACTCGCGGACTCACTAACAGCCATGCAGACTCGCTACAGCCATGCAGACTTGCTATGGCTGTGCAAACTCTCTAACACCCATGTGAACTTGCAGATGCAGTGGAATTACTGAAACCTGTGCGGAATTACTGACGCATGACACAGGCAGCTATGTGGACTTGCTGACAACCGTATGGACTCCCTGACAACCATGCAAACTCACAAACAACCGTGTGGACCTGCTGAAAACCATGCTCTTAATGAACTCAATAGTAATGCCTTGCACAGCTTCAACGACACCTCATGCAAACCAAAGACATATGCAGAACTGTACACGGACTTGACACCTTGTGGACATAACAGTGGCCTTGTCAAAAGTAAAACCTGGACCATCGGTGATAAAAAGGAAGAACTGGCATGAATGCTTACTCCTGATAACCTAACTACAAACTCAGGGCTGCTATCAATGGCTGCAAGCACAATGGCAGCACTCACTACAGTTATCTAGCCTGGACAAATTGCTAGAATAACCATAGGACAACAGGGTCAAACATAAGAACGCAGTCCTTGAACATCCTGGGATGTTAAGTCCTTGTCTGGAAATCGGGTACTACCAGGACTGTTGGCAGGGGTGCAGAGGTGATAGGCAAGTCTGCATCCGCAGAGTGGCCAAGAGAACGAGGGGACACTATCCCCGCCAATGCACTAACACACTCGATGCAAAAGAATCAAACTGTTACATAAAATTCAATTTCAGACTTAACCAAGTCAATATGTACGTAATTGCATTACATCTAGCCTACTACCCTAAACTGACATTCTGGGTTAGATCTATCTATATATACAGAAGAAACTACAGACTTAGATCTATCTTTCTGACCAGGTGTTAATTCTAAAAAAAACCTAGATTAAAAACTGTTTTATTTACTATCTCCTAAGTCTATCCTTCCCTCCTAATTTGGCAATTTATCATCATCTCTATCGCTTCCAAAGACCAATCCTTGGAATGATTACAAAGGTTGTCTGAATCACAATTCACCTCTAGTTGATCCATGCAGGGTTTGTGCATACTTATGTCAATCAACCCAATCTGGTATTGCAACCACTTACTTTACCATTTCTGACAGATTTCTATAGGGAAAACTGGGACAAGAATCCATATTGCCAAATACAGACCAAAATCTAAACAATCCATTTAACCAAAAACAAAACATACTCAAATTTTAGGGCATTTGTCCAAACAGCTGGCCATAATCAGCGACAGAGAAGAATGACAAACAAAACATTTACTGTCTTATCCCCACCCGAACCTGTGCCAATTAGCTTGAGATAAAGCTAATGGTAAAGGGTAAGATTCAAAATAAGCTTTCTCACTATCTTGTCTGGTGCACTTTCAACTCAAATACCATCAGGTCTTGGTCTGCGTCTATTCATTTTCTGTGTTGCTTTAGGTCGTCTACTGGACTTCATCTAGTTAATAGTCACATCTCTCTCTGAACACCTCACTTTTAATGTGATCTTACTCTGGCCATGAATCTTAGTTTTCTATTATAGTCAGATCTTTTAAAACCTCTTTCATTTTCTTTGTCAGCATAATACCCAAATCTCAACTGTGTAATGTAGTGTATGCTTTAAACATGGATCATGTTTCTACTCTGTACACTCATGACATCTATTTATATTTTTCCTATCTAAATAATCATCAAAGTTTTAAATATTGGACATACATGATCATTTTAAAATTAGATCTAATATGATGGCCTGTGTTACATCCCTTCATCTGGGATATTTAACCCATGAGGTGCTAGGGGGATGCCACTAAAAGATGACGGCAATACCATGCATTAGCAACATCAGTAATGGAACTAATATTTTCTTGCTTATTTTTTACTTTATCACCTAATGATACATATATATATACATATATATATATACATATATACATATATACATATATATATACATATATACATATATATACATATATATATACATATATACATATATATATATATATACATATATATACATATATATATACATATAATATACATATATATATATATATCCATATATACATATATATACACTATATATACATATATATATATATATATATAATATATATATATATTATATATATATATATATATAATACGTGGTTGTATTCTCCTTGTTTTGCAGATTAATAAAAAAATGAAATATAAGTTATTTTGAAAATTGATATTTAAAAAGAATATATTTTTAAAAGAAAACTTTTGTTCAAAAATTGCATTTTAGTTTTGGAATGTTTTATGCTGTATATTCTGAGATAATTTCACATTTTTTCATGACAATATTACTCCTTAGCTATTCAAGAAAGATCTATAAAATTACAAAATATATACAGCAGTTATTAATTGGTTGAATCGGTGTATATGTGTGCATATGTTAACTGACATATGCACACTAACTTTTAAACCAATATTACTATTGTCACTGTCACTATAATTATCTATCTCTATATCCCTATTTGATGGAAAAGAATAAGCATCATCATCAAAAGCCATTATCACCAAAATTTACAATATGCACAAAGATTTATATAAATTTCCGAACATTGTAACTCCAGGATATGAAAGGTTCCCTGGTCCCGCCTCCCGGGGGCTGACGGGTGAGACTGTCGTCACTGAAACAGCTAAGGGGAGGCCTAAATTTACCGCAATATTTGAAAATAAAGCATCGATTTTAGCGACGCACCGCATCTAGTGGGTTAAATACAGAATGCGTGTAGGAAAAGGCTATTCAAACACTTTAGTTCTTCTTTGAGGATATGTGCATGGCTTCCATGAAAGATTTCTATTCAGATGGACTTGTAAATCTTTGAGGCACCTGCATCCACTTAACTCCCAGACCTACCACTTTTTCTCTTCTCCCAGTTCCATCACATGCACATACCACTTAAGTATCTGATGTGTCAACCTATTTTACAACCTTTTAAACACCAAATCTCCTAGCTACTTCCTCACTTGTGATACAATCTTTCAAGTGCACACTAAAATCAAACCAAAATTGCCAATGAATTTAGCTGTCATTACCTATGTTGCCAAACTTCTTCCTGACTTCTTATCCAATTACTGTTCATCTGCATCCCTCAATTCAAGGTTCATTAATCTGATAAAAATACCTACTTCTCCCTCCCTCATCTCACTGTATCATATATTTTTATTGGTGAGTCAGCTAGATCTTGGACATTCATATAATTCATTTTGATCGTTAAAAACTAACTCATACTTATCGTAACCTGTGACAAAAAATTTTAATGTATGATTTCAATTCTTCATTTACATATTAGTATATATATATACTTTTCACTATAAAGCATCCTTACTCATCATCAAAGTTCAGTTCTTTTGCTTGTTTTACATCTTCACAATTAGGTACGCAGATAATAGTGTCAAGCTCTTTACCCTTTCTGACATAGTACTACTATAGGCAAGGGTATAAGGAAGATGCCACATCAACATGCTATCCCAAGGTTTTATTAATCAAGTCAGGGAAAAGTGGCACCGTCTAAAACATACCACATGTTCAAAGTAATTTTGGTTTTCACTATAGACATAAATCTAAGCATTTCAAGGTCACACTTTCCATTAGCTCTTCCCCCATGTCTATACTTCATACAGCAGGGCAGGCTTATGAATGCTTTATTTATTTCTTCCATTTACCAATGGATCAAACTTGTTTCCCACAATGGCAGGTGTTACAACTTTAGTTACCAGTGCAGCAGAATTTTCCAACTTTTGTGTATACAGGCAGTCCCCGGGTTACGACGGTCTCGGCTTACGACGTTCCGAGGTTATCATGCTTTTCAATTATATTAATCAGACATTACTTCCAGGGTTACGACACATATTCCAGGGTTACGACGCCTACACGCTCATCTGGCAGATGAAATATGACACCAAAAATGCAAAATAATCTACCAAAACCGAAACGTATGAAATAATAAGCGTACGAAAACCGAGGTTCCACTGTATTATAATAATAAGAATAACATACAACAACAATAATAGCTATACATAAATCTGCATACCAAAGGCCAGACATTGCTCCTTGCAACATTTACCTTTTAGCATACAATCACATTGGATATAACATGCACCTTGTATCAGATGGAAATGACAGTGAATAAAGAAAAGCAAAATTAAAACTCTGAACCAGTGAAAATAATAAATAAAAGAAATCCTCTCAATAATTATAGCATCTACTTTGAGCTAAATTAAATCAAAAGATGAGAGTGGTTGGCAGGTTTCACATATCATCCAATTACCATATTAACTGGTCTATGAGCTATTCACAACTTGGTCTGTTTACCTCCCCTAAGCATTTGGACATTATAAGTAAATATGTAAGAGAATTTGTCACAGCTATAATAACCTTACCAATAAGCATGATGTGTTAACTGAAAACATTTAAATAGCATCAAGCTGGATTTTCATATCTATGATAAGTATGAATCAGTAATCAGTATAAGATTTCATGTTGGTACTGCTTTCACTGAAAACCATCAACACAGAAGGTCCCATTCTCTTTATTACTGTATTTTCATTATGATGGAAAAGTAATATTTTTAATCTCAGTTCCTATTAACATTGCTCTCAATCCCAGCCATGTACTATGTTACTTTAGGATAACACTCATTATAATGGAGATATTTCCTAAAAAGAAGTAAGAGAAATATATTACTGTACCTAGTAACAGATAGTTGCTTTATGAACTGATCTACCCGCTTTTTATAATCTTCATCTTCTTTAGTAGGTTTAACACCTGCAAGAGAAAGGCCTAAGTACATGTGTACATATATTGGCAGGACAACGTTCAATGTCATTCCACTTACCTTCAACTTCTCACATGCAGGTAATTACGGAGCATTTGTGCTTTTTCAGCACGAATTTACTAATATTGTTTAGGTCAAAGACCTGTAAAATTTTCTAATAGATGACAAAAAATAAAAAATAACTTTTTTGAGGGAAAAAAAAAAGATTTTACAATATTAAAAACTAACTGAAGATTCAGACATAAATTGCTTACAGTTCTCCAACTTTTTTAGAGCTATGATTCATCTAATCTCATGAAATCTTGAGGCAATCAAAGCTTAAAATATTATCACTGGAATTAGATAAAGTGAACTACAATAAGCTGTTTGAAAATCCTGAGTAATAACTAACCTTGAGTATGCGTCATCTGAAAACCTGGTGGGGGATAATGCAGATAAGGATAATTAGGAGGAGGCACAGTTAAATCAACTTGAGGCATATAACCGTAGTTTGAGTAAGGAATAGTTGATGATGGTACACCAACACTTCCTTCTAGAGATGATGGCATAAATGAAGAATTTGTATCGATATAGGGGGGTGGTTGCCACTGCCCCTCCTGCATGGCAAATTTTGTTGATAGAGGTGATAATGATTTGCGTTCACTTTCATCTGACTTGCTTGCTGGTTTTGGTGGTGACTCCTCTCTAAGTTCATCGGTACCTTCTTGAGACTCTGCTGGCAATGAAGGACCCTCAATAGGAGGACTGTTTGGTGGCGATTTATTTTTGCTTAATGATGGAACCTTAAACTTGGCTTTCAATGCTGCAACATTTTCCTTTACTTTGGCAAAGTACAGCACTGGGTCATCTTCTACTTCTACAATTGGAGCTTTGTTTAGCTCCACCTGCACATCATCCAGTTGTTTTTTCCTGAAAAAATAAATAATGACCCATGAAATATGTTACAAACTAATTACATTGAAAACCTTTAGTCTTTATAGTAAAAAAAAAAAGTTATACAGTGAGTTCTTACAGGCTAGTTCAATGGAATGGAATGGAATATGAAATTTAGGCTTGAAGCCAAGCACTAGAATCAAAAGGATTATTCAGTGCCATAATGAATTTGGTTTAAGATGAATAGGTATGAAAAATAATTAATGAACTGAATAAAAAAAAAAAAAAAAAAAAAAAAAAAAAAAGTTATTTTTAAAACCATGGTAATATTGAGATTTGGTAAAAACTGATAGTATTTCCCATAAAAAATAACTGCATTTAGGATATACAGTGGTACCTTGTTGTCGAACATTCCATCTTTTGAATGACATTTTCAAGAAAATTTTATATCATTTGTCGAACAATGCTCATACTTTGTCCCAGGTTATCGGTGGACTCAGTTCATGGTAATCTGGTTTTATGGTGCTTGTCTTGGATAATTTTCTTGCACCAGCTGGAAACTGGTTAAAACAATCAGATTGTAAAGCTAGGAATCTGTGGCATCTGGCAACTCATGTGTATAGAAGGTGGAAACTGGTCGTTGACTAAGCTCAGTAGTATCTCGTGACATGTTAGTCTTTCCCCCAACCCAGGAAAAGAGAGAGGGGTGGCTAGAGGTGGGCAGTAAACATTAAGACCTCAGGTTTGTTGGCTACCAAAAATACAAATTGATTGAAAATGTGTCATTTGTTCATAAGTGGAACAAACCCTTGTTCTTAACAATAGGATAGACTTTTACTTGGAGGGAAGTACAAGTATCCTAAACTGGCTGGGAGTGGGGGCTGAAGCCGGTGAGAGAATAGACAATTGGAAATCTAAAAACTCAGCCGTCTGGGTTGAAACACAATGATATATGGGCAGATTCATTGCATTCCAGGAACAAAAGAAAACTCTAACTGTTCAAGTAACAAACCAAATAAGCCACAAGAGTTTGCTACTACTCCTCGCTCCTGTTGCTAAAGAGAGGAGCTCTTGCTACTGAATAGCAGATTTGTCTATTGTATAGTTCCAATGCAAAAACTGCCACCAGTATGACCATCCTACTCACATGTATAAGACCAGTTCCAGAATATGATGTCTATTCTTCGACCCGCCTGTAGGAAGAAGAAAGGAACAAAGAGAAAGAAAGAGGCCAGCCAACTCAATCATTCTCTCTTCCACACAATCAGCTTAGGTAAGATACAAATCACCCCGCCAGAGACACAGGGTGAATTACACAACTTGTTGGGCAGCCACTACTGGACCCAAGGAAAAAGTGTCCAAAGACCTGTGGGCAACGTCCTTTAGGTAAAAGGAAGTGAACATGGACTGATGCAACCAAGAACCAGCATTCAAAATTCTATGAACAGACAAGTTTTTCTTCAATGCCAGAGAAGAACTTATACCTCTGACATCATGTGCTCTAACCTGAACAGACTCAGTGACAAAACTATCAAGAGAGGAGTAAGTCTGTTTAAGGGGGCCGGCTGGAACCCTTATATATGGGGGTATACAGTGGGGCCTCGCTTAGTCGCGGATCAGCAATCACGGATTCAGTTAATCACGGGTTTTTCCTTGGACCACTTCTCAGTCTATATCGCTGGTATGAATCCGTGGTAGGCTAAGGCTCGTCCAGTTCCGATAACCAACAAATGCATGAACAGATTCACATTATGATATCAACTGACAATAAAGGTAATAAAACCATTCTCACCTTATATATTATATATTATTGGCATATCTTCATAATATATAGCCTATTCATGAATAATCCCACATCACTGACATCAACTTGTAGTTGAGCGGCCAGCAGAAATGTAAACATTGAGTTACACTTAACAGCACCTTTGTCATTCTTAACCTTATAGAAATGTTAATAGTAGTAGTGTAATTACAGTAGTAATATCATTTAGGAAAACATTAATTTTCAATTCGAACTTCGTTATTGTTTTGGTATAACGTAATCAATTTCTCTGAACACTGCAGTCATACAAACGATAATTGTCATAGATTATCGTATTGTTGTTTGCGATCGGCGACGAAGCGTAAACGTAATAAAACCATTTTTTACCTTATATATTACTGTCATATATTCATAATAAAACGCTTTTGTAACTGTCCTCCACATTATCAAAGGATGTTTTTTCATGTTCATTCTTGTCTGCCACTGTTCTGAAAAATGCATTTACAAAGACTTCACGTGGTTATATTTTATTAATTTGGGAGCTAATTATAACTCCTTTTGTTAATGAAACTTCAGCTTTTTGTTATAAGTTTTCATGCTTTTATGTTTAAAATGTGTATGAATAATGTATTACAAGGTATTTTTTTTTTGTACGTAAATATGATACAATGGCAGTACGCATGTCCATTTAAAGTCTTTGTAACAGCCCTTCACATGATGAAGACAATAGGTTGTTCAGTTGTGCCCGAATAATAACATTTTAATTTATATAATTGAATCACGTTTTTATAACAAATTATGTTTACAATTGGTGCATAAATTGACTTTAAAAGACAAAACTCTCGTATACATTCGATTTGGCAAATTGCAATTTGTTTGTTTTTCCATGGGATAGAAGTACACAATATAATTGTGCAACTCAGTTGATTTTTGACTTTGTTACTTGAGCAAAAAATTGTGGTACAACCGTATGAGCTTGAGATGCCGCTGCTATGTAGACGGCACAGTGACAAAAATTAAGATAAACACAGAAGAAAAAGTAAAGATGCATCTTTTCCATAAATCTTTTAAAAAGTTATACATTACTTCAATGTATCCAATAATATTGTATGTATTCTCATATTATTGTATTATAAAATACTAAGGTAAATTTAAGCCAGTATTCCGTGGAGCGGCCAATGTTTAGGTTTGGAAATCAGCTGATGGCAAATACGAGTTTGTTTTGCTATATTTATTACAATTCTGAGCTAATTTTCTTGTTTCTAGTTAGCATAAACAAATTGTGATTGTGAACTAATTTTTTTTTCGTTAACATATTATGTTGCTGGCATGTTAAGTGAGTAAAAAAAATTATGAGATTCCGTTCGCAATTTTCTTTATATCATCGTAATACGAACTTTACGTTATTCATCTTATATCAGCATGAAACCAACAGTAAAATGTGTTCTTTCAAGCACAGTAGTTTTGATTTAAATGATTTTATCTCAATTTTATCTACGGTTGTGTTTGATGGCATACGTTTACTGGAGTTTTATCCTTGTTGCCGATGCATGAAAATGGTCATTAGCAGCTTGAACAGTTTTCTCAGCTTCAACTATAACTAGGTTTAAATTTAACAGAAAATTTCCCGATTGATCTTTGATCTATAGCGAACAAAGTTTTTACATTAAGATATCTCAGTCCTATTCTACATGACGTCATTTATAACAACTACGGTAATAGTGTACTATAGTACGATGATTGAAATACAAGCCAAGCAGATATTATTATCAGATTCGGTTTACTTAGAAAAAATAAAAGTTTCTCGTTCGGTTGTTCATGGCTGTACACGTTTACACAACGAGTATAACATTAAAACCATCCTTTCAACATTCCCTTTTGCTGTTTTTGAACTTATGTAACTGGAAGATGGGATACAGTTTGGCTATTGTAATTTGGTCTCTCATAAAATCGGATTATCGTAAGACGAATTACCGTAAGACGAATTATCGTAACTTGAACACTACAGCTACCTGTACGCTGTATAAAATCACAATTTGTCGAAAATTGTATTTTTCCTAACTATACAAACCTGAGGTCCTTTAACAATAGGAATGTAATCAGCGGCAGCTGGAACCGGTCGTAAGCTTCGAACAAGGAGGTTCAGTAGTTAACTGCTTGTCCGACAGTCGGTAGTCCTGCACGACTGAGAGGTGAAGATTCACTTTGCTTTAGGCCCAGTAAACAGAGTGAGGGGTGGCATGAGGTGGGACTATGTGTAAAGGACCTCAGGTTTGTATAGTTAGGAAAAATACAATTTTCGACAAATTGTGATTTGTTCAGATACGTAATGCAACCTATTGGTCCTTTAACAATAGGAAGACTCACTTATTAGTGGGTGGAATCTGAATCTTATGAACAGACTGGTGTTCGTCCGACCTTGGTTCCCTTCCTGGTCGTAAGAGCAGAGGGAGGGATCATAGCCTCTGCCCAGCTGATCGGGGTGTGCACCGCAGTATCAGTGGTCAGACCTCTGGACCAAACTCATAAGAGGGAGGCAAGCATGCCTCTTATGAATAGCAAGCAAGAACTAGTTCCTACTTCTAGAGCCAAAATGAAGTTGTGGGTTTGTCTCTTGTTGGCATCCACTCCCCCCCCCCCCCCCCCTTGTTAGGGGGAGTGGTGGATAACCGCTCCTATCCCTACTGAAAGGGATAGGAAGGAGCTCAGTAGCATAGCTCACCTGCATCTGCCTCCTGTCCAGCGTAGTGACGACCGCGGCCCTCTGCCCACAGGTAGAGGAGAGAAAAGAGGAGGAAGAGAAGCCAGTCACACTCTCTTTCACTTGTCCATTCATGCAGTCACACAAGGATGCGATGCTGTTCTGTCCACTCAGGAGCTGGGTAAGCTACACAACTTGTTGAGCAGCCACCACGGGTCCCAAGGAGAAAAAAACCAAGGACCTGTGGGCGATATCCCGAAGATAAAAAGATGTGAAGGTGGTCTGGTTGGCCCAAACCCCTACCTTCAGCACCTGTGCCACGGAGAAGTTCTCACGGATCGCAAGGGTTGGACCAATACCTGACTTCGTGGGCTCTCGGACAAGGGGTACGAGTGTCATCACTCCTATCCGCAGTGTACACCCTCCTGATTACCTCACGAAGCCAGAATGAAAGTGTTCTTGGGCACCTCCTTGGTAATCCCGGTGCTAACGAAGAGGCGTCGACACTCAGGCCTGAGGTGCTGAGTTCTCTTCAGATAGCACCGTAGCGCCCTCACAGGACAAAGCAGCATCTCATCCGCATCATTGTCGGTGAAGTCCTTCAGGGAGGGGATGGTGAATGACTCGAACTGGTCGTCAAGGACCGAAGGATTCTGAGTCTTCGCTACAAAGTCCGGGATGAAATGGAGCGTCAAAGATCCCCATCCCCTCGTATGTTTAACATCAAAAGAAAGACCATGAATTTCCCCTACTCTCTTCACCGATGCCATGGCCAGCAATAAAAGGGTCTTACGGGTCAGATCCCTGTCTGATGACTCTCAGAGTGGCTCGAAGGGTCTTCAAGTCAAACTCCTAAGGACAAGTCACATCCCACCCCAAGGGCCTGAGTTCCCTGGGTGGGCAAGACCTCTCAAAGTTCTTCGTTAGAAGAGAGCTCTCGAACGAGTTGGAGATATCCACTCCCTGCAGTTTAAGGACTAGGGCCACGGTGGCTCTGTAGCCTTTAACTGCGAAGACGGAGAGGAGCTTCTCTCGGCGAAGGAAGACGAGGAAATCTGCTACCTGCTGAAGAGTGGCTCTGAGAGGAGAGAGATCCTGTCCATGACACCAAACACAGAAGACGGACCACTTTCCCTGGTATACAGCTGCAGAGGACTGCCTGAGGTGCAGCTGACAGCCTGAGGTACCCAGCCACCTCTGTTGCTGCTTGGCGAGAGAAGCCTCTCGCTCGCAAGAGATGGTGGATAACAGCCAGCCGTGAAGACACAGGAGGTTGTGTCAAGGAGGAATCTCTCTTGGTGCTTCGGCGAGCAGAGCCAGCAGGTCCGGATACCAAACAGCCTGAGGCCATTTGGGCGCCACCAGAATCATCTGAAGATTCGCAGTGACCGGCATCCTGCTGATCACCTTGCGAATCAGACAGAATGGGGGAAAGGTGTATACGAAGAGGTTGTCCCATGGATGTTGAAGAGCATCCTCTGCAGCTGCCCATGGGTCCGGAACAACTGAGTAGAAAACCTGGAGTTTTCTGTTGTGCCGGGTGGCAAACAGATCTACGATTGGATGCCCCCACAGGTTGAAGAGCCTTTCCGCCACGTCTGGGTGAAGGGACCATTCGGTTCCTATCACCTGATTCTAACGGCTGGCCTTGTCTGCCACTACATTCCTCTTGTCTGGAATGTAGCGAGCTGACAGCTCTACCAAGTGAGCCACGGCCCACTCGTGCACCTGCAACGTCAACTGGTGCAACGGGGGGGACACTAGGCCCCCCATGTTTGTTGACGTACGCCACTACTGCGGTGTTGTCGCTCAACACCACCACTGAGTGTCCCATCAGACGGTCCTGGAATTCTTGGAGAGCGAGAAACGCTGCCTTGAGTTCCAGGACGTTGATGTGAAGGTGCTTGACGTGATGATCCCACACACCTGCAGCCAGCAACTCCTCCAAGTGTGCGTCCCATCCCTCGGTCAACGCGTCTCAAAACAGTATCTCTGGGGGGGGGGGGGGGGGGGGGGGGGAGTGTGAAGAGGCACTCCCCTTACAAGGTTCCCGTCGTCCAGCCACCAGGCTAGGTCCTGCCTCACCTCCTCCGTGAGAGACACGGGGAAGTACGGTGGGTCCTTTGCCTGTGGCCAACTCTCCTTTAGCTTCTACTGAAGAGACCGCAGGTAAAGACGCCCGTGAGGGACTAACTTCTCAAGAAACAACAGGTGGCCGATCACGACCTGCCACTGCGAGGAGTTGATCCCTGTCCTGTAGCAATTGCGAGCGGGAGCTCACCAGGATCAACCAATCGTCGAGATACCTCAGAAGACGTATCCCTACTGAATGGGCCCAAGCCGACACCAGAGTGAACACTTGCATGAACACCTGTGGGGCAGTTGAGAGACCGAAATAAAGTGCCCTGAACTGGTACACCGTCCTGTCGAGGATGAAGCGGAGGTACTTCCTGGAGGACTGATGGATGGGTATCTGGAAATACGCGTCCTTCAGGTCCACAGAAAGCATGAAGTCATTCTCCTTGATGGACTTGAGCACTGAACGTGTCATTTCCATCGTGAACCGAGTCTGGCGAACGAATCGGTTCAAGGGAGAGAAATCTATCACCGGGCACCAGCCCCCCGAGGACATCTCCACCAGGAAAAGTCGACTGTGGAAGACTGGTGACTGATCCCATACGATCTCCACAGCTCGTTCGCTCAGCATGGCTTCCACTTCCTGCCGAAGCGCCACGTCCCTGGCAGAACCAGGAACATACGTCTGAAGATGGACTGGGTTGGAGGTGAGGGGTGGCCGAGACTCGAAGGGTAGTAGATATCTCTCCCGAAGGACATACACTACCCAGGTCTCTGCTCCGTAGCGCTGCCAAGTTGCCCAATGGCTCGCCAGGCATCCCCCCACTTCTGGCAGCAGGTGAGGGGGAACGCCATCCCTAGAGTTTCCCTCCTCTCTTCGACTTCTTCTTTCTGGCTCCTCCTCGGGAGGAGGGCTGGGAGGAGGGCTGGTTATGATCACTCCTTACTGCAGAAGTCGAGTAAGGCAAGAGTCTTTCCTCTCGGCTTTGAAGAGGCAATCGTCTAAGCCACAGAGGAAGCGCTAGCCAAGCTCTTGGCCTTAGCCGCAGTGGCTCGAGGTTGCCCAGCCGCCTTCGAGACTGCCTGATGGACAAGACGGTCGCTGTCATCCGTGCGCCGTTGTTCCACCGCAGCGTCCACCACCTCTCTGGGGAAGAGAGGGAAGGAACTCCGCACCGGTCCGTTCCAAAGACCCAAAGCCGCCTCAAGCTCTGCCGACCTGGTTACTCGAGTGAGGACAGCGTCCATATACCTCAGAACCAGGTTGGCCCACAGGTTAGCCGTCTGGTGGGCCAGGTAGGAAATCGCCCTACCTCCAGACTGGCACAGTCTCACAAAAGTCGGGTCCCCTTCAGGAGTGATGTTTCCCGAGGAGGCCGCGACCTTAGACACTGTGAGGGACCACAGGTCTAACCAGGAGATTGCTTGGAATGCTGCCATGGCAGTCGATTCCAACGCAAGTGCCTCTTGCTGCGAGAACCAGAGGTTCTCTGACAGCAGGTGTTGAAGACACCCCCCCCCCCGGAGTTAGCCTAGCCAGCTCCGGGTTAACCTGTTTAGGCAGCAGAGGGTCCTCCGTTGGCACGTAGAATCGCCTCTGTCATAGTAGAGGTGGGGGAAGAAGCTTGGACGATCTGCCGGACCGAAGCAAACCCTCCTGTCCGGAGACGAGAGCGTCCACTTGGCCTAGCACACTGTCGGCCAAGGCTGATCGCATCAGACCCACCGTCGTCCTGGGTTCCTTCGTAGGACCCCAGAATGATTCCAGCCTATATGTAGTCTTGGAGGGTGGAATCGGCGATCCTTCCCAGAGGTCACTGTGCTAACGAATCAGCGCAATAACCTCAGCAAATGACCTCTGGATCTCGGGAGTGACTGCGTCCTGCGGAGATGGATCGTCAAGCCCATCCAGCGAGAACACCTGAGACCCTCCTCCTTCCACAGGAGGAACCACAACACACCCCTCATGGTCTCCTCCTTCCACTTGTGCGTACGATATGGCAATTTGTTGAAAATTGCATTTTTCCTAACTATACAAACCTGAGGTCCTTTACAATAGGAAGGTAACTAGCGGCAGCTGGAACGGTCGTAAGCTCCGAACAAGGGAGTTTGGTAGTTAACTGCCTGTCCGACAGTGTGCGCGCCGCGTGACTGGTAGGTGAAGAATCACTTTTGCTTTAGGCCCAGGAAATGTAGCGGGCTGACAGCTCTACCGAGTGAGCCACGGCCCACTCGTGCACCTGCAGCGTCAACTGGTGCAACGGGAGGGACACTAGGTCCCTCTGTTTGTTGACGTATGCCACTACCGTGGTGTTGTCGCACATGAACACCACTGAGTGTCCCATCAAGCGGTCCCGGAACTTTTGGAGAGCGAGGAACGCTGCCTTGAGCTCCAGGACATTGATGTGAAGGTGCTTGTCGTGATGGTCCCACACTCCTGCAGACAGCAACTCCTCCAGGTGTGCGCCCCATCCCTCGGTGGACGCATCTGAGAACAGCAACATCTCCGGGGGGGAGTGTGGAGAAGCACTCCTCTTAAGAGGTTCCTGTCCTCCAGCCACTAGGCTAGGTCCTGCCTCACCTCCTCCGTGAGGGACACGGGGAAGTACGGTAGGTATCCTCTGCCTGTGACCAACTCTCCTTTAGTCTCCACTGAAGAGACCGCAGGTGAAGACGCCCGTGAGGGACTAACTTCTCGAGTGACGACAAGTGGCCGATCACGACTTGCCACTGCTGAGCTGACTGTTCCTGCTGAGACAGGAACTAGTCGGCTGCCTCCCTGAATCCGCTGATCCGTGAGTCTCCGGGGAAGACTCGCCCTGCTACCATGTCGATCAGCATACCCAGGTACTTCATCCTCTGCTTGGGTTAGAAATCGGACTTCTCGAAGTTCACCACGATCCCCAGATTGTGGCAGAACTCGAGAAGTCGATCCCTATCCCGTAGCAACTGTGAGCGGGAGCTCGCCAGGACTAACCAGTCGTCGAGATACCTCAGAAGACATATCCCAGATGAGTGGGCCCAAGCAGACACGCGTGAACACTCGGGTGTACACCTGTGGGGCGGTTGAGAGACCGAAGTAAAGTGCCCTGAATTGGTACACTGTCCCATCAAGGATGAAGCGGAGGTACTTCCTGTAGGATTGATGGACGGGTATCTGGAAATACGCGTCCTTCAAATCCACTGAAAGCATGAAATTGTTCTCCCTGATAGAGTCGAGCATGGAACGTGCCGTCTCCATCGTGAACCGAGACTGGCGAACGAATCGGTTCAAGGGAGAGACATCTATCACCGGGCGCCAGCCCCCCGAAGACTTCTCCACCAGGAAAAGGCGGCTGTAGAAGCCCGGTGACCGATCCCTGACGATCTCCACAGCTCCCTTGCTCAGCATGGTCTTGACTTCCTGTTGGAGGGCTACGTCCTTTGATGTTCCAGGAACGTAGGTCTGAAGATGGACCGGGTTGGAGGTGAGGGGTGGCCGAGATTCGAAGGGTAGTAGATATCCCTCCCGAAGGACGTCTACTATCCAGGTCTCTGCACCGTAGCGCTGCCATGTTGCCCAATGGCTCGCCAGGCGCCTCCCCCAACTTCTGGCTGCAGGTGAGGGGGAACGCCGTCCCTAGCGTTTCCCGCCTCTCTTCGACTTCTTCCCTGCCCCTCCTCGTGGAAAGGAGGGCTGGGAGGGGGGCTGATAGTGACCTCCCCTGGCAGAAGTCAAAGGCAGAGTCTTTCCTCAGGGCTTAGACGAAGCAACCGTCTTAGCAGCCGAGGAAGCGCTAACCAAGCTCTTGGGTTTGGCCCCAGTTGATCAAGGCTGCCCAGAAGCCTTCGATACTGCCTGGTGTACCAGACGGTCACTGTCATCAGTGCGACGTCTTTCCACCGCAGCATCCACCATCTCTCCTGGGAAGAGACAGGAGGAACTCCGCACTGGTCCGTTGCGAAGGCCCAATGCCGCCTCATGCCCAGCCGCCCTGGATACTCGGGTAAGGACTGTGTCCCTACGCCTAGGTACCAGGTTGGCCCACAGGTTTACCGTCTGGTGGGCGAAGTAGGAGATGGCCCTACCCCCAGACTGGCAAAGTCTCCCAAAAGCCGGGTCCCCTACAGGAGTGATATTCCCAGAGGAGGCCGGGACCTTGGACACTGTGAGGGACCACAGGTCCAGCCAGGAGACTGCCTGGAAAGCCACCATGGCGGTGGATTCCAGGGCAAGTGCCTCCTGCTGCGAGAACCCAGGTTCCCCGACAGGAGCTGCTGCAGAGACACCCCCGGAGTTAGCCTGGCTAGCTCTGGGTTAACCTGTTTGGGCGGCATCGGATCTTCGGTAGGCACGTAGAATTTCCTCTGTCGCAGTTGAGGCGGGGGAAGTAGCTCAGATGACCTGCCAGACCGTAGCGAACCCTCTTGTCCAGAGACGAGCGAATCCACCTGGCCCAGCACTGAGTCGGCCAGCTTCGATTGCGGCAGACCCACCGTCGCTCTGGGTTCCTTCTTAGGCCCCCCAGAACGACTCGAGCCAGGACGTGGGTTCAGAGGGTGGGAGCGGCAATCCTTCCCCGAGGTCGTTGTGCTGACGAATCAGCGCAATAACCTCTGCAAAATTCCTCTGGATCTCGGGAGTGACCGCGTCTTGAGGAGTAGGACCGTCAAGACCCTCCAGCAAGAACGACTCCCAAGACCCTCCTCCTTCAGAAGGAGGAACAGCGACAGACCCCTCCCGGTCTCCTCCTGCCACTTGCGCGTACGACCTGGTTGGTCCGAGGACCGTGCCTGGCTCGTAGGGCGTTGTGGCGGAACCATGAGGTACGCGCCCCTCACGATCACTCCTTGTCGCCTCGCCCTTCCCGGTGTAGCCCGAGGAAGTTGAAGGAACAGGAGAGGAAGACCTGACGCTCCCCCCTCACTCACTGGCAGAACCAGTGTGCTTGGGGGGCTGCAGGCGACGAGCTGCAGGCCTGGTCGCGCAGCTCTCCTGGGGAGAGCGGCTGGACCGAGAACAGCGGCCCCGGTCCCGTGCGTCAGAGGAGCTGCTGCTGGTCCCCCTATCTGACCTATCTGGTGGGAGCAGCGGTCAGGGGACCTGCAGAGACCACTGTCGTGGTGGGACCGGTGCCTGTCCTCACGGCGCGTCGAACCGCTGGGACCAGCCAGGGCTGGTTCCTGCGATCGAAGGGACCTCTTCCCAGCCTCAGCTCGTGACCGGTCAGGGACCGGCACGTCAACCCTGGTAGCCAGCTGGTCACTACGAGAGCAATCGCTGGCCTGGCGAGAGTCACCTGAGCTGCTCTCGCCAGCCTTCCACTCCGTGCCTCAGTCCTGGCGCCGAGCAAACTCGGACGCCTGAGCCTTGGCTGCACGGTCGCCCGCAGGAGACCGTACACTCGGTACCTCTCGCGAACAAGAGGCCGAGCCGGAACCTGGTGTAGCGGCAGAGGCCCTAGCACCAGGCGAGGAAGTACCAGTGTTAGCCGGTACCCCTCTAGTCCCCGTCTTCTTCTTCCTTGCGGAAGGAGAGACGGGCCCCTCTCCCGAAGGAGCAGGAGGACCAGCGGAGGAAACCCCCTGTCCCACCGGAGTGAGACAGGCCCTTAGAAGTTCCCGAGGGAGACTTCTTATGGGGGAGGAGGAGGCAGCCTTCTTCTTCTTCGGCTTGGAAGCCTTGGAAGTCGAAGGGGAAGAGGCGGCAGCAGGCGACGAAGAAGACGACAACACCTTCCTCTTCTTCTTCTTCGTCAGCTCCCTCAGGACAGACGTCAGGTCCTCCATCCAGGATGGAGCCGGGGCTGTTGCCGAAGCAACAGGGCCCGGCTGCACCTGTCCGGAAGGACCTGCGACTGGGGCAGCAACACCACGGGCTGGAACGACATCGGCAGGGGCAGGAACAGCAGGAGCGGCAGGTACGGCAGGCAAGTCAGGTACTTCAGGAGACAGGGCAGCAGCCAGCGACATCCTGGGTACCGGCGGCAGGTCCAGGGGCGAGCTCTTCGGGCACCGAAAGTCAGGGGCTGGCAGAGCGAAGTACCCGGGAGGGGGAGGCACGCCTCTCCTCGGCACGGCAGCGATCGGGGCCTCCACAGCGGCCGTAGGAGTCACCGTCATCACGTGCGGTGTGTAGACCAGGTGAGGAGGGGCGGCGTACCCTGGGGTCGAGACAGTGGTGGTGGTAGTGGTCACCGCTCCATGTGTGACCGGAACAGCACCAGCCAGATGATGGAGCAGCCCCTGTAGATTCGGCATGCCCTGGAGACCCAGCGACACCCACACCTGGCCAAGGTCGTCTCTCGCAGCAGGATCACCTGAGGAAGCAACAGTTGGGTTATTAGGAGGAGGAGGGGAGGGGGGGCAGCCCCACCCCGAGCGAGCAGAAGACCCCGAATACAGTTGAACGTCGGGGTATCTCAACCCCCTCCTCTACGCTCGACAGATCGGGCGAAGAGAAGGACCGAGAAACCGCCCCCCGAAGGGGAAGGACCCATACGCGGGAGCTGAGCCGGGGGCAGGAAGGAAGACGATGTGTCTGTCACCAAAGGAGTCGCTGGAGAGCTTTCCGACGACTCCTTGGCAGGCTTACGCTTCTTCCTCCTACCCTCGTACAGCACCCACTGCACCTCCGACCAATTAATACACACATTACATGGCTCGGCCCGAGAGCATTCACACCCCCGGCACCAAGCACAATACACATGGGGATCGACCTCGGGAAAGGAGTGAAAGACCCCGCACTTACGGCCCTCCACACCAGGGCAAACTCTGCGGCTGATGGGGGGGGCGCAGGGATAGCTCCAATTCACGAGATTCTATTATTAAATTGAATGTAATAAAGAAAGTCACACGTACTTACAGTAAACTTTCACTACACAGACAAACCAAGTTGAAGAAAAACACAACCAAAGCATACGACGATGAAGCGGGCAGAGAGCGATGACGAACACGTCCTCCACCAACATGGGCGAAAGCAAAAGTGATTCTTCACCTCCCAGTCACGCGGCGCGCGCACTGTCGGACAGGCAGTTAACTACCGAACTCCCTTGTTCGAAGCTTACGACCGTTCCAGTTATCTTTAGTTACCTTCCTATTGTAAAGGACTGAGGGTTTGTATTACGTATCGGAACAACTGGTCGGTCCTAGGACCGTGCCAGGTTCGTAGGCCCTCGTGGAGGGACCGCGAGAAGCGTGCTCCTCGCGATTGCTCCTAATCGCCTCGGTCTTCTTGGTGTAGCCCGAGGAAGTTGAAGGGATAGGAGAGGAAGACCTGATGCTCCCCCCTTACCCACTGGCAGAACCGGCGTGCTGGAGGGGGCTGCAGGCAATCACCAACCCGCGGTGACGATCGAGCTGCAGGCCTGGTCGCGCAGCTCCCTTAGGGAGAACTGCTGGACTGAGAACCATGGCGACGGTCCCGAGCGTCAGGAGAGCTGCTGCCGGTCCCCCTATCCGCCCGTTCCCGGTGGGAGTGGCGGTCAGGGAACCGGTAGTCCACTGTCGCGGTGGGAGCGAGGCCTGTCCTCACGGCACGCCACGGTGCCTGGACCACCCTCTTCCTCACCTCAACCCACGAACGATCCTGTGGGACCGTCGCGTCAACCCTGGGTACCGGCAGATTGCCACGAGAGCGATCGCCGGTCTGGCGGGAGTCACCCGCGAGACTCCCACCAGTCTTCCGCTCCGTGCCTGGGTCCTGGTGGCAAACAGGCTCGGCTGCCTGGACCCTGGCTGCACGGTCACCCGTGGGCAACCGTACACTCGGTAACTCTCGCGAACGAGAGGCTGAGACGGTACCTGGCGTCAAGCAGAACCTCTGGCGCCAGGCGAGGAGGTACCGGTGTTAGCCGGTACCCCTCCAGTCCCCGTCTTCTTATTCCTTGTGGAAGGAGAGACGGGCCCGTTCCCGAAGGAACAGGAGGACCAGCGGAAGGCCCAACCATCCCACCGGAGTGGGACGGACCCTTAGATGTCTCAGGGCGAGACTTCTTAAGGGGGTAGGAGGCTACCTTCTTCTTCCTCGGCTGTGGGGCCTTGGAAGTCGAAGGGGAAGAAGCGGCAGCAGACGACGATGAAGAAACGAACGAAGATGACGACGGCACCTTCCTCTTCTTTGTCAGTCAGCTTCCTCAGGACCACCGTCAGGGCCCAGCTGCACCTGTCCGGAGGGACCTGGGGTTGGGGCAGCAACACCATGGGCAGGAACGACGGCGGCAGGGACTGGTACGGGAGCGGCAAGCACAGGAACAGGAGGCGGAGCAGGAACCAGCGGCATCCTAGGCACTGGCGGCAGATCCAGGGTTGAGCTCTTGGGACACCGGAAATCAGGGCCTGGAGCAAGAGCGGCAAAACCAGGCAGCGACGTCACGACCCTCCTCTGCACTCCCAACAGCGGCGCCTGCACAGCAGTTGTCGGGGTCACCATAGATACGTGCTGCGTATGGCAGCATACCCTGGCGTAGACACCGTAGTCGTCGTAGTCGTCACAGGTCCATGGGTCACCGACCTGGAACCCCTTGCCAGATGACACTGCAGCCCCTGAACTCTCGGTGTCCCCTGGAGCCCCAGCGAGTACCAGAACTGGCCGAGATCGTACCACGTGGCAGGCATACCTGAAGAAACAAGTGTCAGGTTAATGGGGGGCGTTCCCTCTTGCCCGGGGGGAGGGGGACAGGTCCCACCCCGAGCGAACGGAAGACCCTGAATACATTTGCATGTCGGGGTATCTTGCTCCCTCCTCTACGCTCTACTGATCGAGGGAAGAGAAGGAGCGAGACACACCCCCCGAAGGGAAAGGAGCCATACGTGGGAGCTGTGACGGAGGGAGGAAAGAAGAAGACGTGTCCGTGACCAAAAGAGTGACTGGAGAACCCTCCGATGACTCCTTGGCCAGCTTACGCGGCTTCTTCCTTCCCTTGTAAAGCTCCCACTGCTCCTCCGACCAAATTACACATATATTACAAGGCTCGGTGCAAGAGCACTCAGGCCCTCGACACCGAGTACAAAATTCATGAGGACCCACCTCGAAAAGGGAACGAAAGGCCCCACACTTACGGCCCTCCACACCAGGGCAGGCACAACTTGCGGCTGACGGGGCTGGGGGGTATTTCCCGCTCGCGGGAATCCATTCCACGAGACAATCACTTAATAATAACAAAAATACCCAAGTACTCACGTTATTTTCACACAAGCACACTAGTATAAGAGAAAGTAATGATAATATCTTCACAATTGAAGTAGTATCCCAAAGCATACGACAGAAGCGGGCAGAGCGGCGAACAACACGTCTAGCACCCAGCGTGGCCGAAAGCAAAGTGAATCTTCACCTCTCATTCATGCGGGACCACTGACTGTCGGACAAGCGGTTAAATACCAAATCTCCTTGTTCGAAGCTTACGACCGGTTCCTGCTGCCGCTGATTACATTACTATTGTTAAAGGACCGATGGTTTGTATTACGTATTGGAACAAACCTTATTATATCTTTTCATACTCTAGACACCCAAAGGATTAAGCTAGGCTTTTTTCACTTTACACTATTTATAATACTACAGTAGTACCTAGAGATACGAAAGGCTCAACTTACGAAAAATCCAAGTTACGAAAGCCAATGTGAAAAATTTTACTGCTCTACATACGAAAAGTTTTCAAGATACGAAAGGTTTCTGAAAGTCCGAGATTCGCCCGATAACAATTTTGAAACTCGCGCCGCACGCCGCCATCTTAGTGCTAGTAGACTCGCCACCATCCTCCTGCTCTCCCATTGGTTCCTGATGCTAGCCAAGCCATGAGATCCTTCTCTCTGATTGGACAGCATCCCTCCCATCATGCATCTTCTATACGTATGCGCTGGCGTCCCTTAGCTCGGCCACTCCGCACCCGAAACTTTACCGTACACAATCGGCATTCGTTCGCTCCAACGATTTAGTTTAGTAACGTAAATTCGTTAGTGATTTCGTTGCAGTACATATTATCGTGTTGTGCGAAGACTGTATATTGTGTAACTTTACGTAAATTAACGTAGCCATGGGTCCCAAGAAAGTTGAAATTCACGGAAAGAAGCGCATGCTCTCTTTGGAGACAAAGATGGAGATCATAAAGAAGTACGAAGCTGGTATGCGATTGAGTGTGATCGCAAAGGAATACGGCCGTAATCCGTTGACAATAGGCACCATCCTTAAACAGAAGGATGCCATCAAAGCAACTACACCGTCAAAGGGCAATCACTATTTTTGTCCAGCAAAAGGGAGCCATGTGCACAACGACGAGATGGAACGGCTGCTCCTCATCTGGATAAAACACAAAGAAATCGCTGGCGATACAGTAACGGAGACAGCAATCGCTCACAAGGCCAGTGCTATTTTCGGCGATTTGATTGCGCAGGCGGAAGACGAGGGAGGGGAAGGGGACTTCAACGCCAACCCCAGACTTCAAGGCTTCGCATGGCTGGTTTCGAGAAATTTCGTAAACGGACTGGCATCCATTCGTTGGTGCGTCATGGGGAGGCTGCCAGCTCAAACACGAAAGCGGCCGAAGCTTTAAAAAGACGTTCGACGAGATGATGACCAAGGAAGGCTACAGTTCTCAGCAAGTCTTCAACTGTGATGAGACGGCCTTTTTTGGAAAAAAAATGCCTCGTCGGACATACATGACGGAGGAAGAGAAGAAGCTACCCGGGCATAAGCCTATGAAAGACAGGCTTACGCTCGCACTTTGTTCGAACGCCAGTGGGGATTGCAAGGTGAAAGCCCCATACTGGTGTATCACTCCGAGACTCCTCGAGCCTTCAAGGCCACAAAAGTGTTGAAGGAGAAGCTTCCAGTGATGTGGAGGGCTAATGCAAAAGCCTGGGTAACGAGGCTTTTTTTTTGTTCACCGAGTGGGTAAATCTGTGTTTCGGCCCGACTGTGAAGAGTTTTTTTGCAAGAGAAGCGCCTCCCCCTGAAATGTCTGCTGGTGTTGGACAATGCCCCTCCCCACCCTCCTGGCCTCGAGGAAGATATCCTAGCGGAGTATTCCTTCGTTAAGATTCTTTTTTTTTTCGCCCAACACCACCCCTCTCCTCCAGCCCATGGACCAGCAAGTGATAGCGAACTTTAAGAAGCTGTACACGAAACATCTTTTCAGGAGATGTTTCGACATCACCGATACCACAAACCTCACCTTGCGTCAATTTTGGAAGGGAGCATTTCGACATCGTCATTTGCATCCGACTCATTGACCTAGCTTGGCAGGAGGTTTCGAGGCGAACCTTGAATTCCTCGTGGAGGAAACTCTGGCCTGATGCCGTATCCGCCAGAGACTTCGAGGGATTCGACGTGGGCGAAGCTGGTACTGCAGAGTCAGAAACAGTTGATGATCCCGAAACTGTTTTGGAACCAGATCTTGACGAGATCGTTGCACTCGGCAAGTCCATGGGGCTGGTCGTCGATGAGGACGACATCAACGACCTTCTCGAGGAGCACCAAGAGGAGCTTACGACGGATGACCTGAAGGAGTTGGAGGCCATGCAACTTAACGTCGTTCAAGAGGAGTTCTCTAGCAGCAGCGAGGAAAAGGAGGAGGAGCCTATGACAACGGCAGAAATTAAGGATATTCTAGGCGCTTTTCATAAAGTGCAATTGTTTATCGAAAAAAGACACCCTGAAAAGGCTCACACAGGTCGTATGCTTGCGCAGTTCGATGACGTTTGCTTGAGTCGTTTCAGGAACATTGTGAAAAGTAGGCAGAAGCAATCTTCCTTGGATTGTTATTTTTTAAAGAGGCCTTCAGCATTAGCAGGAGTAAGCAAAAAGGAAGAACCAAGTGATAAAAAACAGAAAGTTGAAAGCAAAAAGGAAGAACCAAGTGATGAAAAACAGAACATTGAAAGCGGTGATGAAGTTGAAATTCTGTATATATATTTATATATATATATATATATATATATATATATATAGATATACATATATATAGATATATAGATAATAATATTATATATAAAAAAAAAGCCTACGTAAAAGTAAAAAAAAAGTTAAAAATAAAAAAAAGAAAAAATTTTTTTTTTACGTTAATTTCTAGATTTTTGTAAGTTAAGTGTTACAGTTTTGTTAAGGTGTTTCTTAAATTTTAGTTTTATGGTTTTCCTTAAATTTTTTGTGTGTTTTCGTAAAGTTAAGTGTACGTACATACATACGTTATCTGCCGTTTGTCCTCCTCCTCCTCTGCCGCCACTATCGGACATAGCCTCACTCGAAAGGTAAGCTTCCACATTTTACGTTACAGTAATAATATTTCTTGTACACTAATATGCACTTTATTTACAGGTTTTCGATTTTTATTCTTAATTTAGGTATTGAATGGTCCAAATTGTTGTAGTATTTCATTGTTTATAGGTCAATTTAGCTTTATTATGAAATTTAATGGGGTGTTTTTGGAGGGCTTGGAACGGATTAGCCATTTTACATGTAAAATGTGTTCCAAGATACGAAAAACTCATTATACGAAGGCCGCCTCGGAACGGATTAATTTCGCATCTCGAGGTACCACTGTATAATGTACTGTACATTACTACTGTATAGTAAATTTTATAGTACTATAATACATAAATATAATTTTACTTATTGTGCCATTGTGCGATTACGGCGCCGTTTGACTGGTCTAGGGCGCTGTTAACTGGCCTAATATTCCGAAAGAAGGTGTGCGGCGGCCGTAGACTTTAAAATCAATTAGCATTGGCAGCCAGGAACGGAACCCCTGCCGCTAACTGAGGGCCACCTGTACAGTGTAAAAAAAAAAAAAAAAAAAAAAAAAAAAAAGCTTGCTCAAGACTCGAGCCTGTGTTCAGTGCACTGAGGAGAGAGAGAGAGAAGAGAGAGAGGAGAGATGAGAGAGAGAGAGATGAGAGAGAGAGAGAGAGGGGGGGGGGGGGGGTCTGCTTCCCACTGACTTATCAGCTGGGCTGGGACAATTATTCGTCCATTTCTTTCACTTACACTCAATCTGCCCAAATTACTTTTATTTTTGTTACAGTAAAATACCTACCCAGTGACAAGTGCTTTTTACAATTTTTTATTACTGTAAAAGTAACTCAACTCTGTAATAAACACACTGAAGCCACTTTCAGCTTCTGCATGTCTTCAATTGCTTGTTTAAACGGCTTCCTTGTGAAAAGTTATTTTATCTCTTTCCTTCTCTTGCATTCTTGGCTTATTACTTATTTATTTGCAAAATCCTCATGTTTGTTTTAAAAATCAGCCATTTGCCAACAGTAAGTTGATGTACTGCTGCATAATTAATCCAAGTGTAAACACGCTGAATACTCTCTCTCTCTCTCTCTCTCTCTCTCTCACTATCGATTCCTTTGATTATCCTTGTAATTAATATGTGAATAAAACTGATTCTGTTATCAACCTTTGCATATGTCTCTCCTCCCTGCATCCCCCAGCCAGCTGGGTGCCATTTTCACCAAACAGTTCGTAAATCGTATGCAGACAAAATAAAATTGTGAAAATTTTACTTCATATAACGTACTGTTTCATTACTTTATACTCTTAATTTTACTTTTGAACACAATAATAATAGAAAAACTGTGAAAAGGGGGACTTTATGGGTTGGCTGGAACAAATTATCCTGAGTCCCTTTATTTCTTATGGGGATATTTGTTTCATATTTCGAACAAATTGTACTTCGAACAGCCTTCTGGAACGGATTAAGTTCAAAGTCTGAGGTACTACTGTAGAAGGGAGATGTCATGGACTGTGGTAACTGCAAGGGAATTAAACTAACAGAGCATGGATTTGAAAAGTTTTAGAGAGGATACTGGATGAGAGATTGAGAGATTGTAAAGATCGGGAAACAGCAGTATGGATTCATGAGAGGAAGAGGGACGGTGGATGCCATCTTCATAGTAAGACAGCTACAGGAAAAGAGACTAAAGGGAAACCAGGAGCTCTATTGTGCATTTATAGAACTAGAGAAAGCATGCGATAGAATCCCAAGAGAAATGATGTTCTGGTGTTTGAGGAAGAGGGAAGTCCCAGAAAAGTTGGTTAGGTTGGTCAAAGATGATATATCAAAGAATGTGCACAAAAGTAATAACAGCAGTTGGGGAAACAGAAAACTTTGAAGTTAGTGTTGGATTAGACCAAGAGTCAGCATTAAGCCCATTTTTGTTTGTGCTGGTCATGGATGTGTTAAGGGGACCGTCTGCTATGTTGTGTATTTTTTTTTTTTATTATACAAAATGCTTAATTTCCATATATGTTTTAGATATGTATAATACCTTCATCATACAAAAATTTCAAGTCATTTGAGCAAAAACTTTTAGTTTTATTAGCAAAAATTATAATAAAAAAAAAAAATTTAGGTAGCGATTTCTCCGCTAATATGACATCAGTTGTATTGAAAATCATACCATAAAAACTACTTTATATACGGAATAATCCTGTGTGAACAGAATTTTTATTTTTTATTCTTTTTTTTATTAATTTTTTCTGTCTAAACATTAAAAAAAAATCGTAAAAAAAAGAAAGAAAGAAAGAAAAAATTGGCTCACAAGAAATTATGGGATTTTTATTCCTCTTTCCAATGATATCTTTCTCTCTAAAATTGGATAATAAATAACCAAGTACGTAATGGCTACCAACATGCGAATAAGTATGTTTTTGAGTTATGAGCTCCCAAAGATTTGCTATCTAAATTTTAGGTTTTTTCTTATAAAAGTCAAAACAACATTATTATAATTACTTTATTTGTACTTTTATTGTTGATTTCTACATCAAGGATCCTGGTCCTCCCCCTGAAAGTGGTATTAATACCCTAAGCGTGACATGAGACAGAGATGTTGACAGCGTGACATGAAACAATGAGGGAGCTGATAACAATGAATTTTCGTGTTTTTCTTTCAGCACACTCCTGGCCTTCACTAATTTTGCTAGCCTTAATTGCTGAGTAGTCTTCTTGATCTTAGGTAACTTCAGCATTGCTATAAGTTCACTAAGAAGTTATAAAAACAACGTAAATAGCTAGTAACCAAACGCAAGTGCGTAAGTGCATGCAACTCCTTTGACGTCTGTGGAGTAACCGAGTCATTCTCCGAGTCTCGCCTACAAATAACCACTCTGAGCAGTCTCACATTGCCTTTCATTGCTACCAGATGTATGAGAACTTCGAAAAAAATCTGAAAAAATTGCTGTATATATGCAAAAATAAACACAAAAATGATCCTGCCAAAATCAGTCATACAGACGACGCAGTTACGATGACGTCATCATTTAAAAACCGCTATATCTTCATTATTTGTAAAAATAATTGGCTGAAACTTCTGGAAAGCATGCACGGCATGTTTCTGCATAGATACAAATACAGGCGGTCCCCGGGTTACGACGGTTCGGCTTACGACGTTCCGAGGTTACGACGCTTTTTCTTAAATATTCAATGGAAAAATCCGTCCTGGGTAACGACGCTTGTTCCGAGGTTACGACGCTGACGCTTCCGACGCTCCGAGTTAACGACGCTTTTAAAAAACGCATACTATGATAAAAATCCTTTATAGTTTAGCACAGTATATTAATAAAAATAAGTTTCTGGTTAGATTACAACAAAAATTTTGAGATTATGATGATTTTCGACACTTTTTGTTGTATTTTTCTATGTTTTTTAGTGACGCCTCATATGCGGAACTAGTTTCCGAGCGAATGAATACATACTAGTTTACATATAACAGTCCCAAAGCGCAAATAATGAAAAAATCATTGCTTGTTTCCAGTAATAATAACAAAACGAAGTTTTCTGCTTAGATTACAACACAAATTCCAAGTATCCAAAGAGAGACATTATCCAGTAATTTGATCAGAGAGAGAGAGAGAGAGAGAGAGAGAGAGAGAGAGAGAGAGAGAGAGAGAGAGAGAGAGAGAGAGAGAGAGGCGTCTTCCGACGCTCCGAGTTAAGGACAGAGAAGTGTTCGTTGTTTCGTTAAACGGTTTTGAGATTATGATGATTTTCGACACTTTTTATGTTGTATTTTTCTATGTTTTTTAGTGACGCCTCATATGCGGAACTAGTTTCCGAGCGAATGAATACATACTAGTTTACATATAAAACAGTCCAAAAGCGCAAATAATGAAAAAATCATTTGCTTGTTTCCAGTAATAATAAACAAAACGAAGTTTCTGCTTAGATTACAACGCAAATTCCAAGTATCCAAAGAGAGACATTATCCAGTAATTTGATCAGAGAGAGAGAGAGAGAGAGAGGCGTCTTCCGACGCTCCGAGTTAAGGACAGAGAAGTGTTCGTTTCGTTAAACGGTTTGAGATTATGATGATTTTCGACACTTTTTATGTTGTATTTTTCTATGTTTTTTAGTGATGCCTCATATGCGGCGGAACTAGTTTCCGAGCGAATGAATACATACTAGTTTACATATAACAGTCCAAAAGCGCAAATAATGAAAAAATCATTGCTTGTTTCCAGTAATAATAACAAAACGAAGTTTCTGGTTAGATTACAACGCAAATTCCAAGTATCCAAAGAGAGACATTATCCAGTAATTTGATCAGAGAGAGAGAGAGAGAGAGAGAGAGAGAGAGAGAGAGAGAGAGAGAGAGAGAGAGAGAGAGAGGAGAGAGAGAGAGAGGCGTCTTCCGACGCTCCGAGTTAAGGACAGAGAAGTGTTCGTTTCGTTAAACGGCCTCTGACTCATGCCAGTAAATGTTTTTTTGTTCATACTAATAATATAAGCCCTATTTAAAGATCCGTTTACTTAAGTTAGTCTATATGATACGTAAATAGTAATCAACTGTTCTTGTAGCCCTCAATATTTGGCAAAATCGAAGTATCCAAAGAGAGACATTATCCAGTACGTAATTTGATCAGAGAGAGAGAGAGAGAGAGAGAGAGAGAGAGAGAGGAGAGAGGAGAGAGAGAGAGAGAGAGAGAGAGAGAGAGAGAGAGAGAGAGAGAGAGAGAGAGAGAGAGACGCTTTGGCAACAATGGTCTCGGGGGTTTTTATAGCTTCCTTCTGCTTGATGATCGTGGATATTGTAGAAGGATTTCGACCATACTCGTTTGCCAAATCGACGATACGAACGCCACGTTCATGCTTTGCTATAATTTCATGTTTTGCTTCCATCGAAATAATTTTCTTGGGTTTTTTCTTATCACCTGCTTTGTCTTTAGCTTTGAGACCCATGGTTAATAATAAAATAGACAAAATAACACGAAAAATAGGCGCAAATACAACGAACTAAACAACGACGTGTTAACATGCAGCACCAACAAACAAACAGACTGAACGCCATTTATCGGTCGCCTATACAACTAACACTCATCGCAAAATCGTATCTCAAATATTTCGTTGTATATCAAAGCTTGTATTTTCGCAAATTTTCTGTTATATCTCAAAACATTCGTATATTAGGGCAATCGTATGTCAAGTTTCCAATGTAATTTGATCAGAGAGAGAGAGAGAGAGAGAGACGCTTTGGCAACAATGGTCTCGGGGATTGACGTAACGTTTATTTTCTGAACAGATAGGACAGAGAAGTGTTTGTTTCATTAAACGGCCTCTGACTCATGGCAGGAAATGTTTTGTTGATACTAATATATAAGCCTATTTAAAGATACATTTACTTTAATTAGTCTATATGATACGTAAATAGTAATCAGCTGTTCTTGTAGCCCTCAAGATTTTGCAAAATCACTCCAGGTTGTACATAAAACTTCAAGAATGTAGTGTCACCAGAGGATTACAATAGTTTTTACCTTCAAGAACCAGCATTCTTTTATGAAAATAACTCCAGGTTGTACATCAAAAACTACAGGAAACAACATGTATGTAACCAAGGATTACAAGTAAGGTTTTTTATAACTTTTTATTAGTTTAAGACATATTTCCAAGCGTCGTTCCGGCTTACGACGATTTTCGGCTTACGCCGCGTCTCAAGAACGGAACCCCCGTCGTAACCCGGGGACTGCCTGTAATAAACTTGATTTTTTATTTTTTCAAGTTGACATGTCATCCGCCATAGCGGACAGTCCCCTTAAGTGAAGAGATCAGGCATGAAGAGCTGTGGGAGTTGTTGTATGCCAATGATCTGGTGATTACTGTCGAAAATAAGGAAGACCTACAAAGACGGGTTGGCGAGTGGAAAGAGTCTTTAGACAGAAGTCGCATAAAAGTGAATGTGAATAAAACTGAGGTTTTGGCAAGTAGTAGGGAAGATAGAGGCAGAATAGTAATGCAAGAAAGAAGAGGCTCAATTATAAAACAGGTGGGAAAGTTTAAATACGTACTTAGGATCTACCTTAAGCTAAGAGGGAGGATGTTAGGCTGAAACTGACAGTAGGATAAAAGCTGCTGGGGAGAAGTGAAGAGAAGTAGCTGGAGTAGTATGTGATAAGAAAATGCCAATCAAGCTATAAGTCAAGATCTATAGCACAGTGATAAGACCAGTGTTAATGTATGGATCGGAAACATGGGCTCAAGAAGAAAAGGGGAATTAAAGCTTGAGTGAACAGAGATGAGAATGCTGTGGTCGTTTATGGGAATATCGCTACTTGAGAGATTGGAAAATAACAAAATAAGAAGGGCAGGCTTAGTAAAGATTACAGAGCTAATAAGTGTGTCACAACTGAGGTGGTATGGGCATGTGTTGAGAATGGATGATGATGAGGGAGTGAAGAGAGCTTAGAAGGACACTGTTAAGAGGAAGAAGATCAAGAGGGAGACAGAGAATTAGATGGCGAGATAAGGTGAAGGAAGATATGGAGAGAAGAGGTTTGGTGGAGGGTGATGCCTTTGACAGAAGGCAGTTGAGAAGGCGCATCCGGCAACCAGCCACTTAATGTAGGGATAACAGTGGGAATGAAGATGAGGAGGAGCTGTAAAAAAAAAAAGTAGCAAGCAATAAGCAAAAACCAACAGGTAATCACCAAACAATTAAGCTCACAGCTTGACTGAGTAAGAGCCCCAAGAGATTTCAAACTTAACAAGTTTAAGAAGCACCTATGGGTCACCAAATAACCTGAGATATTTTCTTCATCAGCAGTATATGCAACCTACAATAAAATACCCTATCTAATCAAAAACACTACATATGGAAAAGTAAGCCAAAAAAAAATGTGACAGACTAATCTGGAAGAACCCAAAGGGGATTCCTTCTTGAAATATTGAAGCCACAAAAGAATTTCAAAGTTTGAAAGTGCCAAGTATCTGGAAATAAAATCAATAATCCATTCTTTGAGAACACCTGTTTACACAAAGTTAAACTAAGAAGTGGTGACCTACTGTGCTATAAGGATGGCTGAGAGAATGAATTCTCACCTTAAAGCTCACAAGATGAATTTCAAGAAATGCTTATATGAATATACAGTAGAGTTCCTATCTGACTAAATAAAGCCAATAATCCAATCTTTGAGGACTTCTGTTTACACAGAGTTAAACTAAGAACTGGTGACCTACTGTGTGCTACAAGGATGGTTGAGAGAATGAATTCCCACCTTAAAGCTCACAAGATGAATTTCAAAAATAAATGCTTATTTAATATACAAAAGAGTTCCTATGTGAATGTGAGAAGGGAGTTGTAGGAAGAGACTATGTACATACTGTGATTCAGTGGATGAATTATCTTGGACTTGAAACTAATAAAAAAGCAAGAGAAGCACTCAAAATGTGAGCAATATTTTAAACAGGAATACAAAGAAAAGATGAAAACTAAAACTAGGAATAAATAAAAGAATGATCATCTACACATAATAAACATGCTATTAAAAATTACATTTTTATAATAAAATAGTTTTAATTATACTTACCCAGTAATTATATAGCTGACTTTTACTCGCCCAGCAGTTAAACTCCAAAATTTGCAAACTGCGCTAATTTTCTGTTTTGTTTTGGCTAGTAACAATGACCCCACCCATTTTAGGGTAAGAGAGGAACCACTTGGCAAAGAGCTGTTTGTTTCATGCCTTTAAAAAGAAAAGACCATGCTAAGGGTTGGAGGGTGGTCTCTGATTATATAATTACTGGGTAAGTATAATTAAATCTTTATTATAAAAATGTCATTTTTAACAATGGAACTTACCCAGTAATTATATAGCTGATTCCCACACAGCAGGATGGTGGGATACATGGATATTTCTCCCTCAAAAAATTAACAATAACTAGAAAAAGCATAGAAAAAATTTTGCCAACATTATATAATAAATGTTTGTGATTCTTTACCTGATAAGAGTTGATACAGGAAAGTACTGTCTCTGGATGTCACTCACCTTATCATGTAGAGGCATAGCTGTGAAGCTAGTAAGCACCCACTACTTTAGTGAGACCCTTGTGACGAAGTAAATTTCTGATGGCCAACAAAGGATAGGTAAATCAACCCTGCCAGGGTTCAATGCCAATAACACACCAGAGAAAATTTTTTTTTTACCAATTTCAAAAACATATTTAAAATAAAATATCACCATCACCCTACCAAAGGATTGGAGGTTACTCAGGCACTTCATACCTCTAGGCTTCCCAAAAAATATAAACACCTTATATCAAGATGAAAAAAGATTTTAGGAAGGGTTGTTTGTTTGTTTTGTTTGTATGGTGTTTTTACGTTCCATGGAACCAGTGGTTATTCAGCAACGGGACCAACGGCTTTATGTGACATCCGAACCACGTCGAGAGTGAACTTCTATTGCCAGAAATGCACATCTCTCACTCCTCAATGGAATGGGCAGGAATCGAACCCGCGACCACCGAGGTGGGAAGCAAACACCAAACCAACCACGCCACTGAGGCGCTTTTAGGAAGGGTTGCTCCCTACACATCTTCCCCAACACCACACCAACCACAAGAAAAGGACCCAAAGTACTACAATCATCATACACTGCTTCAATATCTCTTAGGTAAAGAGATGCAAACAACAATTATTTCCAAAATGTAGAATTTAAAATTGCTGATAAGGACAGAGTTCTTTTGAAAGCCAGAGCAGTGGCCACTGCTCTAATCTCATGAGCTTTCACTTTATACAAACGGAACACGTCTTCTTGAACTAACGAGCGAGCCTCCCTGATCACATCTCTTAAAAGAATACCTGAGCATTCTTAGACAAAGGTCTAGACAGGTTCTTGACAGAGCACCAAACACTACAAGAATTGCCATGAATGTCCTTAGCTCTATGCAAGGAGTATTTTAAAGATCTCACAGGACAGAAAGATCTTTCTACATCATTGGATCCCAGTACTTCTGTCATGCTCTTAATAGAGAAAGAACAAGGCCATGGATTTGAGGCAGACTAGTTCTTCGCCAAAAAACCAAGGGAATCGAACAGATAGCATTCCCCTTCAAAAAGCCTACCATTTTATCCAAGACATGCACTTTACTGATCCTCTTTGCTGTTGCCAAAGATATAAATAAGAAAAAGGGTTTTCCTAGTCAAGTCTCTTTAGGAGACAGAATGCTTAGGTTCAAAATGAGGACCTGACAATCATTTAAAAACTACATCGATTCCAAGGTGCTGCAGGTGAATCTGTACCCTTGGAGGTGTCAGACTTAATGAGGTCTGAAATGTCCGGATTGGAGGATAAGTCTAATCCTCTATGATGAAAGACTGACCCCAACATGGCTCTATAGCCTTTAAAGGTAGACATTGAAAGGTTCCTTGCTGGTCTTAAATGTAATATGAAGTCAGCTATTTGAGTCACAGAGGTCTGAGAAGAGGAGACATTGACGGTCCTGCATCACTCTCTGAAGATCCTCCACTTATTCTGATAGACAGCATAACAAGATTGCCTTCTGCATCTAGCGATTGCCTCTGCAGCCACTTTAGAACAACCTTCCTTTCTAAAGAGTCTCTTGACAGGTTGAAGCCTGTCAGGGCCAGAGAAGACAGGCCTTGGTGGAAACTCTGGAAGTGTGGTTGTCTGAGCAGCTGCCTCTTTTGAGGAAGCAGCCTTGGGAAGTTCACTAGGTGATCGAAGACATCGGGAACCATTCCTTCAATGGCCAGAAAAGTGCTACTAGAATTAGAGATATATTCTGGTGAGACAGAAACTTGTTTAACACCTGTCTTATCAAACTGAATTGGGGGGAAAGGCATATATATCTTTGTTCGACCAGTCCAGGAGAAAAGATTCTACTGACCAGGCTTGAAAATCTGGTACTGGCAAACAATAAAGAGGAAGAAAATGGTTCTGACACGTGGCAAATACATCCATCATCGGTTTTCCCCAAATTCTCCACAGGTCTAAGCAGACTAGTATATCCCAGGTCCATTCAGTCGAGAAGACTTGGCCGCGATAGCTTAGCTTATCGTCTGCTAATACATAGGTCTTTCCTTGGATAAACCTGTTATTATCCTGGTATCGTTCTGTTCCGCCCAGAAGAGAAGATCTCTCGCTGCCTCGTACAGAGAGAACAACCAAGTTCCTCCTTGCTTCGCTATGTAAGAGAGCGCTGACATATTGTCGGAGTGGACTACAATCATCTTGTTCTTTACTTCCTGAGAGAAGGACTGAAGGCCTAAATGTACTGCCTTTAGTTTTCACATTTATATGAAAAGACTAGCTCTGGGGACCATATCCCTGACACCTCGCTCTTCTCTAAAAGAGTGCCCCATCCCAGGTCTGACGCATCTGAGAAGACGTTCAGGTCGGGGCTCAACAGAAAAAAAGACATTCCTCGTGTAAATCTCTCCTTGGAGTTTCCCAACTCACTTTCAAAAAGAACTGTAGTGGTCTGATATGTAGTCTGCCCAGGTGTACAAATTGTACCATTGATGAAAGAAAACCGAGAAGGTTCAACTCATTGTTGGCTGAGCATTCATCCAGCAAAAGAATTTCCTGTACTTTCTTTAGACAAGATTTTATCCTTTTCAGTGTAAGAAAAACACAAAAATCCTGAGACACTATTTTCATCCTCAAATATTGAATCCTCTGAGAGAGGATTAACTGAGACTTCTGGCGGTTCACTACAATCCCTAATTCTTGCAATAACAAGTCTTTTTGAGGTCCTCCGTGCACTAAGTATCCGAATTACTCTTGAGAAGCCAATCGTCTAAATACAAGGAGATTCTTATCCCCTGTAGGTGTAGCCACTTTGCAATGGGAGCCATCACTCTGGTGAAAACCTGCGGCGCCGTCGAAAGACCGAAGCAACGAGCATGAAATTGATAGTCCTTCCCTCGAATACAAACCTGAGGTACTTCCTTGAACTAGGATGAACAGGTACATGGAAATATACATCCGTAGGTCTACAGAAGTCAACCAATCTTCTGGCCAAATGGACGACAGAACTGACTGGTTCGTTTCCATCTTGAATCTTGTCTTCAATATGATGTTGAGAGCACTGACATCCAAGATGCTTCCAGCCCCCTGATGACTTGGGGACCACAAACAAGCAGTCATAGAAACCTGGAGAATGCAGGTCCTGCACTGGCTTTATTGCCACCTTTTTTAGAGAAAACTGCAAATGCCAAAAACCTTTCTGACCCTTCTGAATAAGCAGTCAATATGACTGGTGTGTTGACTAAGGAAGGCAATTTCACAAAGGTGTGATATAAACTTTTCAGAACCGTCACTATCCACGCTTCTGCTCCCTTCTTCTGCCACACTTCCCAAAACAAAAGAAGTCAGGGTCTGACTTGTGCACAGAGAACTGTCTCCTCACTTGCGTGAGGGACTTTTAGCAGAGGATTTCTTGACTGCTTATAAGGCAAGGAGGGTACTTCCTCTGAAGCAGGAGAAAGATCTCGGTCTGGACTGAAAGGGCTGTGACCTCGGAGGAAGAGACTGCTTCGTAGTAGTCGCCTTTGGTCTCTTGGAGGACTGAGTGAGATCCTGAATGCTTTTCTTCTGCAACTCAGAAGCTATGTCAAGGACTTAGACTGGGGAAAAAGCTGTTTCTTATCCAGTGGAGAATACAACAAAGCTGATCTTTGAGTAGTCATCACTCCCTCAAAGGTGTATGACCATCATAGCTCCCTCTTCTTCAGTATTCCCAACATATACACGTCTGTAATTCTCCTGTCAATACAAGACAATACTCTCAACCAGTCTGAAGTAAAATTCTCCAGGAAGACCGAGCAGGCTCTAATTTTGGAAGGCCAAGGCACCCACTGCCCAATCAAGAATATTCAAAACTTCAAACACTTTGAAGATGTTCTTCAGCAGATACGCCAATTCTGAGGCTGAAAATAAAATCTTCGCCGAAGCGAAGGAAGAACGCCTAGCCAAACCTAATTAGATGCCTCCATCTCGAAATCCTAGAGGGAGGAAAACTAGAAGAAGTTCTGCCTTGATCCATCTTCTCTGCTAACCATGCTTCTAGTATATCCTTAAACGCTTTCTTTGCTGAAGAAGAAAGAACCATCTTCGGTATGTCAGAAGAAGTTTTAGTAGGCATATCAATGACTAGAGTTGACATGGGCGACGAGGGAGTGGTAGGGCATGATCAGTGGTCAAGAAGAACGTAGAGGAGGTAGTAATCTGATCCTCTGTCTCTTCCTATTCCAATGAAACGGGAGAAAGATCCACAGGAGCTTGTGTCATATATGGAACCAGAGGAGCCTGAGAAATTGTAGCTACTATGGGTGCCTGAGGGTATTCTGCACCTGTGGGCGCTTGAAGTGTCCTAGCCACTACTGGCACCTGAGCTGTGGCAGGAGCTTGAGACATCATGGGAGCTTGAGGCATCGTGGGAACTTTATAAAGTAAAGCTAGAATGCTATCTAGTTTCAGCTGAATAGGATCCACTTCAGAAGCAGCAGTGGGAGCTACTGGAAGAAGAGAGCCCGATGGGTACTCAGGCGCAACTGGACCTTGCTGTAACTCTGCACAAGTGGGCGCTACATGGTGCTTGTTGACAGTAGAGGATTCTGGTGCCAATGGGCACTTGACTGCTTCTTTGGGAGCTGCAGGAGGAGCAGAAGCTGACAGTACTGAGACTTGTGGAGCAGTTGAACTACGACAAGCCTTGGGCGCTGGATGAGCATCCACTTCTGAGAGGCAATCACAAGAAAACTGCTCCAGAGAGTCCCGATGGCTGCAAGAAGGCCGCAGTACCTTTGACCTCTTAACAGGAACCCCAGGAGGCACCATTACATCCTCAGAGGCCCTCTTAAGAGGCCGAGACTTACTGCTAAAGCGCCACTGACAACGACGACGACATGGAGTCTTCGGAATTGAACAAATTATGCATTTCCATAGAGAGACCTTTCCAGCGGTTCTCTGTTGCAACCTGGGAAACTATAACAGGTTGCACTGAGGGAACGGTGCATGCAGGCAGACCTTACCAACCTCCCTTGGGTTACCAGTTTGACTCCTCCCATGTACTGGGAAGTATGCCAGTGACCTTTGGCCTAGGAGAGTCAATGGAATGAACAGCCAGCTCCTCCATACTAATTTAATGCAATGTCACTTTTAGCTTAACCATCAGTACTTTGACTGATGAACCGAGTTGCTCCATCATCAGCTCTAACAGAGAAAAGCGTTTTTCAAGCTTCTCTTCTAGACTGGCAATGGGGTTGGGATTGGAAGAGTGGGAGCCTGAAACTTTAGGTGGTACAGTAAGGGACCTAGGAACTGGGGCTAGAGAAATAACAGGAACACTCGAACCCGATGATGCCTGGCTAGCTGATTTCGAACTAGCTCTAGCTAAAGCCTTTCTCTTTCTATCTCTATCTAATTTTCTTAAATGAGATTCTAAGTTCTTACATATTCTCTCATCCCAATCATGACACTCATTACATCTCACATTCATCAAACATACTTGTACATGGCAACTTGTACACAAAGAATGAGTATCGTAAGAGTCCTTGGTCAACCTAGTCTTACAACCATTTGCACAACATCTTATGTTAGCAACACTAGAGTCTGACATGTTGAAAAAAAAAAATGAAAAAAAGTACAAAACTATTTAGTTCTTAAAAGAACCTAAATCTAAATAATATCGGCGAGTTGGCAAAACACAGTATTGACACCACTAAAAACAAAAGGAAAAGTCAAGAATTCCAGAATTAACTGCAGCTGACAACCAGTCCGTAGCTATCAGCCGGCAGTAACAAACTCAGCTCTTTGCCAAGCGGTTCCTCTCTTACCCTGAAAGTTGACGGGGTTATTGTTACCTAGCCAAAACAAAACAGACAATTAGCGCAATACGCGAATTTCGGAATTTAACTGCCCGGTGAGTGGAACTCTTTAAGCTATATAATTACTGGGGAAGTCCCATAATCAAAACTGATAAGTTCAAGAACAAAACTACATACAGAAAAATACATGAAAATATGTATCTAAGGGCTTTCAATCTAATACTACATACTTAGCTTTTTAAAATAAAAAACACTACACAACTTACGCCTTGAACTGCAACTCGAATTCCTTCATATCCAGAAGCACAGACTCTAGGGCGGGTTCCTCTTCTTTTCCTGGAATACGTCCAAGCTTGCTGCTCAAGTGAGAGAAGAAAAATAATTACTGCAGAGAGTATTGTACTAACAAGATGATTTTTTTGTCAAAGTGACTTTAATTACTAATAAAGTACATGGCAAGACACATAGTACGTAACTTTGACATAAAACATCAACTAAAGTAATATTCTCAAATTGACAGTAAGAAATTAAGAAAGAATGCTAAAATAAATTTCAGAAATACTTTTACAATGATGTCAGTTACATACTACCTTAACAATTAAAATTATTGATGGTTAGAGTTACAGTCTATTCATTTTGAAAGGGAATGAATTCACAAAATCTCATTAGGTATAATCATTTGCACTATAAAGACCTAAAATACTCTATGTATAAAATTTTGGATGAATCCTATGACTGATTAGAATGACACAAAGCTGATGGACAGCAGACTGTTCATCAAATCTCATTACAATAATGCAGTCTTACCCCTCATTTTCCAGTTTCTTTAATTATGATAAACATGATATTGTCATGTTACAATAAAGTTTTATACATACTTACCTGACAGATATATACTTAGCTATAGACTCTGTCGTCTCCGACAGAATTTCAAATTTCGCGGCACACGCTACCGGTAGGTCAGGTGATCTACCGCCCTGCCCTGGGTGGCAGGACTAGGAACCATTCCCGTTTCTAATCAGAATTCTTCTCTTCCACCTGTCTCCTGCGGGGAGGCTGGGTGGGCCATTAATCGTATATATCTGTCAGGTAAGTATGTATAAAACTTTATTGTAACATGACAATATCATTTTTATACATTCAACTTCCCTGCCAGATATATACTTAGCTGATTAGCACCCATTGGTGGTGGGTAAGAGACAGCTAACTACTGAAATAGACAGGTAAACAACATATGTTGTAGGTATTAATAAACCTTGGTTCCTACCTTATTAGGCTGAAGACTTCGCGGCTACTGCCTTGGAGTCTGCTTAGCCTCAAGAGCCTCAGCGAGATATTGATCTATGGCTAAGAGTTCTTGTGGGTCTGCCAATGGGGTCTTATCCACTTACTCGGCAGAGCCTAAAGGCCTTTGTCATTGGGTGCTATTCCACTAACATGACAATACACCTTGTTCAAGGAGCACAACACCGATCCCGATCACCTGATCCTAACATCCATGTTAGTTCTAAGATTGCAAGGAGTTATCCCCGAACTCCTTACAAACAACCAAAAACTCGAAACATAATTACACTTTCATTTATACAAAATATACAAAAAAAAATTTTGTACTCCCCGACTAGCCATACATACCCTTGATCCCCTACCAGCAATGACACTAAGCGCCCGTGCGACATCCGTGAGCTTGCTAATAGAAAACCAAGCACATATCTGACAAGAGGGTTTATGTACGATAAAATCAAAATATTTTAAGGATCAGTCTTTGCTCCAAGACCCAGAACTGTATCTGCTGATACAAATGGACCTAGAGAGAAGCACTTCTCATAAGTCACTCTCACATCCTTCAGATAATGAGATGCAAACACTGAATTGCACCTCCAATACGTAGTCTCAATGATATTTTTAAGAGACATATTCTTTTGGAACGCCAAGGACGTTGCTACTGCTCTCACCTCATGGGTCTTAACCTTTAGAAGACCGAAGGATTCCTCCGAGCAGTTCTTGTGTGCGTCCGTAATTACGCTTCTCACAAAGAAAGCCAAGGCGTTTTGGACATGAGTCTTTTGGGGTTCTTCACAGCACACCAAAGACCTTGTTGACAAGCTCCCATCTGTCTCTTCCTCTCTAAATAAAATTTAAGAGCTCTCACTGGACAGAGAGACCTCTCTGTCTCTCTGCCTACGAGGTTAGATAGACCTTTTACTTCAAAGCTTCTGGGCCAAGGTTTTGACGGGTTTTCGTTCTTCGCCAGAAACATTGTCTGGAACGAGCAGATGGCAGCATCTCCTTTGAACCCCACTGTGGAATCCAAAGCGTGCAATTCGCTCGTCCTCTTGGCTGTAGCGAGAGACAACAGGAATAAGCATTTCCTAGTGACGTCGCGGAAGGAAGCCAGATGTAAAGGCTCGAATTTATCCGAGGAAAAGAATTTCAGGACCACGTCCAGATTCCAACAAGGTGTTCTAGGAGTTGCTGCTTTTGAAGTTTCAAAGGATCTAATTAAATCGTGTAGATCTTTGTTGTCTGCAATTTCTAGCCCTCTATTTCTAAATACTGAAGACAGCATGCTTCTGTATCCCTTTATAGTTGAGACAGATAGGTGTGATTCCTCTCTCAGAAAGAGGAGGAAATCGGCAATATTAACTATAGAGGTACTGGAGGAGGACAGCTTCTGACTCTTACACCACCTCCTAAAGACTTCCCACTTCGATTGGTATACTCTTCTCGTCGAAGCTCTGCGGGCTCGAGCGATAGAGCCCGCAGCCTTGCGAGAAAAGCCCCTCGCTCTGACAAGTCTTTCGATAGTCGAAAGGCAGTCAGAGCGAGACCTGGGAGGTTCTGATGAAACCTCTCGAAGTGGGGTTGTCTGAGTAGATCTGGTCTGTTTGGAAGAGATCTGGGGAAGTCCACTATCCACTCCAGTACCTCCGTGAACCATTCTTGGGCTGGCCAAAATGGGGCTATTAGTGTCAACTTCGTGCTCTTTGAAGCTACGAACTTCCTGAGCACTTCCCCCAGGATCTTGAACGGGGGAAAGGCGTAGGCGTCCACACCCGACCAATCCAGGAGGAACGAGTCTATTGCGAAGGCTCTCGGATCTTCCACTAGAGAGCAAAAGATCTCTACTCTTTTGGAGAGGAACGTCGCAAACAGGTCTATGTGAGGTCTCCCCCACAGGGACCCAAGACTTCGATACACTTCTTCGTGTAGAGTCCATTCTGTGGGAAGGACCTGATTCCTCCTGCTCAGTCTGTCCGCTCTCACATTCTTTATCCCTTGTACAAATCTTGTGAGGAGAGTTATGCCTCTTTCTTCTGTCCAGGTTAACAGGTGTTTTGTTAACTGAAAGAGGGAGAAAGAGTGCGTGCCTCCTTGCTTGCGTATGTAAGCCAGAGCCGTGGTGTTGTCCGAGTTTATCTATATCACCCGCCTCTGACTATCTCTTCGAAGAACTTTAAGGCTAGGTGTATGGCCACTAGTTCCTTGCAATTGATGTGCCAGGACACCTGTTCCTTTGCCCAGGTGCCTGACACCTCCCTTGCTCCTAGCGTCGCTCCCCATCCCGACTCCGAAGCGTCGGAATATAACACTTGGTCTGGGTTCTGCAGGGCAAGCGATACGCCTTCGTTCTTTTGAAGAGGAAGGATCCACCACTTCAAGTGATCTTTTATCTCTTGTGGAAGCGGGAAGATGTCCGAGAGTTGTCCCGTCTTCCAACTCCACACCCCTTTCAGGAAAAACTGAAGAGGGCGAAGGTGAAGCCTCCCCAGAGAGAAGAACTTTTCTAGTGAGGACAGGGTCCCTAAAAGGCTCAGATAATCCCTCGCTGAACTGCTCTTTCTCTCTAAGAAGCTCGAGATTTTCGACAAACCTCGAGTGATTCTTTCTCGCGAAGGAAATACTCGAAAACCCCGAGAATCCATCTGAATCCCCAGATAGACCAAGCTCTGGCTGGGGATCAGCTGCGACTTCTCGAGGTTCACGAGTAATCCCAGCGATTCTATCATGTTTCTTGTTACTGATAAGTCCTCCAAGCACTGAATCTCCGACTTGGCCCTGATCAGCCAGTCGTCTAAGTAGAGGGAGATGTTTATTCCCTCTAGGTGAAGCCATCTTGCCACATTCGCCATCAGATTGGTGAACACCTGCGGAGCTGTAGACAGACCGAAGCACAGAGCCCTGAATTGAAAAATCTTGTCTCCTATTACAAACCGAAGATATTTCTTTGACAAATGGTGAATGGGAACGTGGAAATACGCATCTTGCAAGTCCAGAGAGACCATCCAATCTCCTGGACGAAGAGCCGACATTACTGAAGCGGACGTTTCCATACGGAACTTCTTTTTCTGAACAAAGCGATTCAGAGCGCTTACGTCCAGTACTGGTCTCCACCCCCCCGATGCCTTTGGTACTAGAAAAAGGCGATTGTAAAATCCCGGGGAGTGTGGATCCTGCACAAGTTCGATGGCCTCCTTTTCCCACATTTGTTCCACCATTTGAAGGAGAGTATTTCTCATTACAGGGTCTCTGTACCTCGCTGACAGTTCCCGAGGCGTAGATGTTAGGGGAGGGCTGTCCTCGAAGGGGATTACGTATCCTTTCTTTAGGACCGAGACTGACCAAGGGTCGGCTCCCCTTTTTGCCCATACTCCTGCAAAGTTCAGGAGTCTGGCGCCACCAGTGCTTGAAGGAGCAACAAGTCATTTAGCTTTCTTGAAAGGTCTAAAGGAAGACCTTCCTCTCTTGTCAGAGCTCTTCTTTCTGGCAGGGGGACGAGCCGCTGCACCTCCACGAAAGGGCTGCTGAGGAGGACGAGAGTCCTTCTTAATCGTCAACACTACAGGGCGTCCTTTCTTGGACGTTTGTACTAGTAGGTCCTGTGTCGCCTTCTCAGTTAGCGAGCGAGATATATCCTTCACTAACTGAGAAGGAAACAGATGATCCGACAGAGGGGCGAACAATAAAGCAGTCCTCTGGCTCGGAGAAACCCCTTTTGATAATAGGGATCCATATACTGATCTCTTCTTCAGAAGACCAGCACCAAAAAGGGAAGCCACTTCTCCCGAACCGTCCTGTACTGCCTTGTCCATGCAAGACAGGACGCTATGGAGAATCTCTGGCTTTTTAAGAAACTCCGGATCTTTAGATTTGTTGGCCAGAACTCCGAGTGACCAATCCAGAAAATTGAACACCACTAAAGTGACAAAAAGTCCCTTTAGAAAGTGGTTCAACTCCGAAGTGCTCCACGTCGATCTGACCGATCCTAAAGAGTGACGTCTAGAGGCCTCCACTAAATTGGAAAAGTCCGCATCTGCCGAGGCAGGAAGAGAAAGACCCATAGTCTCTCCTGTCCCATACCAAATACCCCTCTTTCCATGGAGTTTGGAAGGAGGCATGCAGAATACAGTCTTTCCCAACTCTTTCTTCTTGTCCATCCAAGAATCTAAAGAATGGAGGGCCTTCTTCATAGAAATTGCAGGCTTCATTTTCAGAAAGGCCGAAGATTTTGCCATAGCCGAGCTCGAAAAGAGAGAACGAGGAGAAGGAGGAGCCGCCGGACTAAGAGAGTCTCCAAACTCTTGTAGCAACAATGAGGCTAAGACCTTATAATTCGAGAGTCCCTCATTTGCAGGAGGTTCGTCATCAGACAAATCGTCCAAACCTCGATCAGACGAAGGAGAAAGCTCTCGTTTGGAGGGAGAGTCCTTCCAAGACCTCCTACGATCTGAAGGAGAGGAGCTTCTATTTGGAGAAGAGTCATAAATTCCAGGAATGAGTCTCCGACTCCTGCCTCCTGGCTCTTAACTCTTGCTCCTGACTCTTGCCTCCTGATCCTGCTCATGGCTTTTCTGACTCCTGCCTCCTGACTCCGGACTCCTGCCTCCTGACTCCGGACTCCTGGCTCCTGCCTCCTGACTCCTGCCTCTTGACTCCTGACTCCTGCCTCTTGACTCCTGACTCCTGCCTCTTGGCCTCCTGGCTCTGGCTCTTGCCTCCTGGCTCTTGCCTCTGGCTCTGCCTCCTGCCTGGATGACTCCACACTCCTGGCTCTTGGCTCCTGCCTCCTGGGTGACTCCTCACTCCTGGCTCTTGGCTCCTGCCTCCTGGGTGACTCCTCACTCCTGGCCGGTGCCAGACGTCTGATCGGTTCATCCACGTTCGTACAGGAAGCCTCACCTCGAGTAGGAGCATCGATCCTGGCGGCAGATACCTCCATACGTCTGGAGGATCTTTTGATAGGAAGGGAAGAGTCTTTCCTTCTAGGAGGCTCCTTTGAAAGGACTCCTACAAAAGACGAAATCTATTCTTGCATAGCCATCATGAACCTCTTCGTAACCTCCTCTTTATCCTCTTCGGGAGGAGGGGAAGGAGGAGGGGAGGAGTCCATAGCCTCCACCTCCTGACTCCTTCTCACTCTGGTTGAAAGAATGGCTCTTCTTGCCTTCTTAACTCCCGAAGGAGACTCCTCAGGGAAGTTTTCTGGGCTCGAGTCAATCGTCGGAGCCTTCCAACTCCTCTTGAGTGGTCGAGAGCGATCTGAATCCCTCCAATCACGTCTCGGAGATGAAGATCCCGACGACGAAAAACACTCACGCAGAACGCTTTTGCAATAGCGATCCTTGGCAGTCTGGGGTGTCACAGAAACCGCCGAAGGGACACCTGATCGGTGGGGATTCTCCACAACCTCCTTTCGGCTTTCGACATTCCTTCTTCTCTGGGCATGTGAGCTTGGAAGAGGTCTAGACCTAGGAGCGTTGCGGAGCCGACCAGATGCCCCCTCCACTACAATGGGGACACTCATATCACTGTCCACTGAAAAATCACTAGCCTTACCTTGCAGGGCAGCCATTTTGTTTTCCATCAACTTGAAGGCTGCTTTTAGATCCGCAAGTTCTTTCGCTGAATCCACAGGTTCTGCAATAGGGGAAGGGGCTGCAATGGAAGGAGAAGTAGCAATACTTACCCTTGGGGAAGATCCCAAGCTAGGAATTAGTTCATTAGATCTCGAACTACTTAAACTTCTATAAGAAGCCTTCCTCACTCTTTCTCTCTCTAACTTTTTCAAATAATTAGTTAGATTCATCCATTCATTCTCACTCAAATTCTCACATTCCTTGCAAGTATTAGTGAAAGAACATTCATACTCCCTGCAACCCTTGCATACAGTGTGAGGGTCTACCTAAGCTTTCGGCAACCTCACCTTACAGCCTACATTCACACAACGTCTCACTACCATTCCAGAGTCAGACATTTTTAAAGAAAAATCCAAAATCAAGTCCACAAAACAGTCCACAAAAGCGTATGCCAATCCAACAATCCAGATACGTCACCAAAAGTCGGTCAAGAAGATCAATTGCCGGTGAAAAAAGAAAAACCAATCGAGAGGAACCAACAACAATGTTGATGGTCCGGGCGACAGAAGAATTCTGATTAGAAACGGGAATGGTTCCTAGTCCTGCCACCCAGGGCAGGGCGGTAGATCACCTGACCTACCGGTAGCGTGTGCCGCGAAATTTGAAATTCTGTCGGAGACGACGGAGTCTATAGCTAAGTATATATCTGGCAGGGAAGTTGAATGTATAAAAACTTATGTATAAAATATACCCTAAGTTACCTGAATGTATCATAACTAAAAGGAAAATAGAAACTAATAGCTATATGTGGGAAGATTTTTTCACAAAAGTAAATACAACAAATAAGTACTCTACAATAATTCAACTCATATGAGAGACTAATGAGCATTCAACTTTTCTTAAATAATAAACTGTAGTGAATAAAACTAACATGGAATAACTTAAAATACCCCAAGTTAGGACACAAAGGCAAAATGATACTGAAAGGGAAATTAGTATACAAAGGTAAAATAATACTGAAAGAGAAATTAGCTCACAAAGGCAAAATGATACTGAAAGGGTAATTAGTTCACAAAGGCAAAATGATACTGAAAGGAAAATTAGTATGCAAAGGCAAAATGATACTGAAAGGAAAATTAGTATGCAAAGGCAAAATGATACTGAGAGAACATCCTAAGACAAGTGTAAACAATTACTGAAGTAAAGCTTTTAAAAATTCAGAGTTTATCTTACATGTTTATAGCTTTCATTGCTTCCAGTGCAGCCCGATGGTCACTTTTTATTTCCAAACATTTTTTGTACTGATTTTCAGCCTTTTCCATTTCATTGTCTTCCTCAAGTCTGCAAAGAAATATCATACTGCATTTCCATTTCAAAACAGAAATGATTAAGCAATAATGTGACATTTCATTGCCATAAATATCCAAAGTAACACTTTAATTTAACAAACCTCAAGTTAGCAGACTTTTGTACTTTTTAGCTGCCAACTTATGATTAGTTTTCTTTTGCTACTATTGAAAATGTACTACATTTTTGGATACTGAATGGTAAGTGTAAAGTACAGGTTATTTTCAGTTAGGAACTATGTGGAATCACTGTTAGCTGTAAGATATCTTCAAAATATTCTAGTACAGGCTGAAATGTAGGCACTACTATTCAGTGTCATAGCAGAATATAATTCACTACTCAATTACAACAGGGGACTTACAAAAGGTTCAACAAAGTTCATTCTATATTCCCTCCCACAGCTTGAGTTAAAAATGGAGTGCATGCCTTTTAACTCAGAAACTGCTACAAAAACTTCACTAACAGCTACATTCACTCCAAAATAATTGCTGAAAGCCAATTTTGAGGTGCTACCTCAAAATTTAAACATTTTTCTGTAAAACAATATCAGTGACCACTCTTTTTATCTGAAAAAGTATATCTGAAAAAGTATAAGTGCAGAGGAAATCTGCACTTATACTCTGTATGTTGAACATGCTATTTTCATTATGTACAATGTACTGTACGTGAAATCTAACAGTGTACTGTATTGTTTTGTTAATAATATTTGTGCTGAAAATACCAAATTCTTTTTTTATATATAACCTCAAGGAGAATGAATACAGAAACCTGGCAACTTTAGCAGCTTCTACAGCATCCTTCACTGACTGAAAACACTACGTATTAATATTAACAAAGTATTCTGATGGGGTGATAAAGGTCCTTGAAAGGCAAAATGCTCTCAGCTAAGAAAAGTATGGTAGGCAGTCTTTACACCATAGGCTACTTAGCCTTAAGGAGTACTGCGGCCTACAAAAACTATCACCATTGTTCCAAGCTACTGGTAGGCTAATGGAAAATTTCAATTTATAAATTGCAAACTTTAAATATTAAAATGCAGCCATTCATTATTCCTACACATATAAAATAAGCATGTTTTTTACGTTACGCTAGCCTAAATGGTCATTGTAGTCTATGGTATCATCTATCAAAGTTTGAACCAACAAAGGCTACTGGAGACTTTTCTTTAACCCTTAAACGCCGAGCCGGTATTTCCGAAAGTCTTCTGTATGCCGGTGGGGTTCGCGAGTGAGCGCCAAAGCGGAAAAAAAAAAAAAAAAGTTTTTTTTTTAAATCACAGCACACTTAGTTTTCAAAATTAAGAGTTCATTTTAGGCTCCTTTTTTTTGTCATTGCCTGAAGTTTAGTATGCAACCATCAGAAATGGAAAAAATATAATTATCATATATAAATATTGGAATATATGACAGCGCAAAAAAAAAATTTCATATATAATTGTATACAAATCGCGCTATGAGCAAAACGGTTAAAGCTAATGAGTTCATTTATTTTTGTTGTATTGTACACTAAATTGCAATTTTTTGGTATAAGTATAACAAATTGTAAAATGATCAAAGCAACACAGACGTAAAAAAAAGTGGTTTTCAAAAAATTTCACCCATAAATCGAAATATTGTGCTAGAGACTTCCCGTTTGTTGCAAAATGAAGGTAATTGATTGAATATTACTAGACTGTAAGTGTTGTAACTTACAATTGCAGTTTTCAACCATTTCAATCTAGTTAAAGTTGACCTAAAGTCGAATTTTTTCTATTTATCGTGATTTATATAAAAATATTTCAAAACTGATAAAAGCTACAACCATGAGTTATTTTTAGTTGTATTCTACATGAAATTGAGCACATTTTCATATATAAAACCTTATGTAACGGCTAATATAAAACAGTGCAAACATTACGACAATCTGACGAAAGAATTTCTGATTTTTTCGGCAGTTACTGCGCGGACGTAAGGAAAGTTTTTTTTTTTTCAAAAATTCACCATAAATTGAAATATGTGCTAGAGACTTCCAATTTGTTACAAAATGAAGGTAAATGATTGAATATTACTAAAATGTAAGAGTTTTAGCTTAAAGTTGCGTTTTGGTCGAGTCAAAGTTGACCGAAGGTTGAAATTTTGGTACTTTTCGTGATTTATATGGAAATATTTCAAAACTAATAAAAGCTACAACCATGAGTTGTTTTTAGTTGTATTCTACATGAAATTGCACACATTTTCATACATAAAACTTTTGTAACGGCTAATATAAAACGGTGCAAACATTACCACAATCTGACGAAAGAATTTCTGATTTTTTCGGCAGTTACCTTGCGGACGTAAGGAAAAGTTTTTTTTCTTCAAAATTCACAATCAATCGAAATATTATGCTAGAGACTTCCAATTTGTTGCAAAATGAAGGTAAATGATTGAATATTACTAGAATGTAAGAGTTTCAGCTTACAATAGCGTTTTTCGGCCATTTCGGTAGAGTCAAATTAGACCAAAGGTTGAAATTTTGGCACTTATCGTGATTTATATGAAAATATTTCAGCACTTATCGTGATTTATATGAAAATATTTCAAACTGATAAAAGTTACAATCATGGGTTGTTTTTTTTGTTGTATTCTAGATGAAATTTCGCACATTTTCATATATAAAACTTTATGTAATGGCTAATATAAAACGGTGCAAACATTAAAACAAACTGATGAAAGAATTTCTGAGATTTTCAGCATAGTTACAGTGCACGGACATAAGGAAAAAGTTTTAGCTGACAATTGCGTTTTTCGACCATTTCGGTAGAGTCAAAGTTGACCGAAGGTTGAAATTTTGGCACTTACCGTGATTTATATGAAAATATTTCAAAACTGATAAAAGCTACAACCATGGGTTGTTGTTAGTTGTATTCTTTATGAAATTGCACACATTTTCATATATAAACTTTATGTAACAGCTATATAAAACGGTGCAAACATTACGACAGTCTGACAAAAGAATTTCTGATTTTTTCGGCAGTTACCATGCGGACAAAAGGAAAAAGTTTTTTAAAAAATTCACCACAAATCGAAATATTGTGCTAGAGACTTCCAATTTGTTGCAAAATGAATATAAATGGTTGAATATTACTAGAATGTAAGATCTTTAGTCTACAACTGCGTTTCTCAACCATTTCGGTCGAGTCAAACTTGACCGAAGGTTGAAATTTTGGCACTTATCATGATTTATATGAAAATATTTCAAAACTAATAAATGCTACAACCATGGGTTGTTTTTTGTTGTATTCTACATGAAACTGCACACATTTTCATATATAAAACTTTATGTAACAGCTAACATAAAACAGTGCAAACACTACGACAATCTGACGAAAGAATTTCTTATTTTTTCGGAAGAGTTACCGCGTGGACGTAAGAAGTTTTTTTTTTTTTTTTTTTTTTTTTAAATTCACCATAAATTGAAATATTGTGCTAGAGACTTCCAATTTGTTGCAAAATGAAGGTAAATGATTGAATATTACAGGCGGCCCTTGGTTGGTGGCAGGGGTTCCGTTCCTGGCCGCCGACGCTAAATGATTTTCAATGCTAAGAGATTTTAAAGCCCAAGGCTGCTGCACACCTTCTTTCAAAATTCTAGACCAGTTAACAGCGCACTGACCAGTCAAACGGCACCGTAATCCGGTGATGGCGCAATAAGTAAAATTATATTTATGCAGTATAGTACTATGGAATTTACTATACAGTAGTATGTACTGTATGATACATTATACGTAGTACATATTATAAATACTGTAAAGTGAAAAAAGCCTAGCTTTAATCCTTTGGGTGTCTAGAGTATGTAAAGATATAATAAGGTTATATAAGTACAGTGTACAGGTAGCTGCAGTGTTCAAATTACGATAATTCGTCTTATGATAATCAGATTTTATGAGAGACCAAATTACAATGGCATAACTTTATCCCATCTTCTAGTCACATAAGCTCAAAAACAAAAACAGCAAAAGAGAATTATGAAAGTATGGTTTTAACGTTATACTTGTTGCGTAAACGTGTACAGCCATGAACAACAGAACGAGAAAAGACTTGTTTTTTTTACTAAGTACAACCGAATTCGATAACATCCGTTTCGCTTGTATTTCAATCACCGTACTATAGTACACTATTACCGTAGTTGTTTTAAATGACGTTGTGTAAAATAGAACCGAGATATCTTAATGTAATAACTTTATTCGCTATAGATCAAAGATCAATATACAGTAGTACCTCGAGATACGAAAGGCTCAACTTACGAAAAATCCAAGTTACGAAAGCAAAGACGAAAAATTTTACTGCTCTACATACGAAAAGTTTTCAAGATACGAAAGGTTTCTGAAAGTCCGAGATTCGCCCCATAACAATTTTGAAACTCGCGCCACACGCCGCCATCTTAGTTATAGTAGACTCGCCACCATCCTCCTGCTCTCCCATTGGTTCCTAATGCTAGCCAAGCCATGAATCCTTCTCTCTAATTGGACAGCATCCCTCCCATCATGCATCTTCTATACATACGTACTACGTGTTGGCGTGCTTTACCTCAGCCACTTCGCACCCGAAACTTTACCGTACGCAATCGGCATTCGTTCGTTCCAACGATTTTGTTTAGTAACGTAAATTCGTTAGTGATTTCGTTGCAGTAAGTACATATTATCGTGTTGTGCTACTTTATCGTGTTGTGAGAACGTAACTTGATTACGTACAGTACATAGAGTCATGGGTCCCAAGAAAGTTGCTGGAAGTTCACAGAAGAGAATGCTTTCTATGGAGACAAAAATGGAGATAATAAAAAAGTATGAAGCTGGCTTGCGGTTGAGTGTGATCGCTAAGGAATACGGCCGAAATCCGTCGCGATAGGCACCATCCTTGAGCAGAAGGAAGCCATCAAGCAGCTACACCTTCCAAGGGCGTCACTATTTTGTCCAACAAGAGGAGCCATGTGCATAATGAAATGGAAAGGCTGCTTCTTGTATGGATCGAGGACAAAGAAATCGATGGCGATACGATAACTGAGATGGCAATCTGCCAAAAGGCCAGCGCTATTTTCGGCGATTTGATTGCCCAAGCCAAAGACGACGGCGGAGAGGGGACATCAACGGCAACCCCAGAGTTCAAGGCTTCTCATGGGTGGTTCGAAAAATTCCGTAAACGGACTGGCATCCATTCGGTAGCGAAGAAATTGAAATTATGTAAACTATAAAAAACTAAAACGAAATGTAAAAATCAAAAAAAGACAAAATAAATTTTATTTTAAGTTTTTTGTAAAGTTAAGTGTTACAGTTTTGTTAATGTGTTTTGTAAAGTTTAGTTTGTTTTTTGACATTTTTTTATGTGTTTCGTAAAGTTAAGTGTACGTATCTGCCGTTTGTCCTCCTCCTTCTCCTCTGCCGCCACTTTCGGAGATAGCCTCACTCGAAAGGTAAGCTTCGACATTTTACGTTACAGTAATAATATTTCTTGTACACTAATATACACTTTATTTACAGGTTTGGATTTTTATTCTTAATTTAGGTATTGAATGGTCCAAATTGTTGTAGTATTTCATTGTTTATAGGTCAATTTAGCTTTATTATGAAATTTAATGGGGTGTTTTTGGAGGGCTTGGAACGGATTAGCCATTTTACATGTAAAATGTGTTCCAAGATACGAAAAACTCATTATACGAAGGCCCCCTCGGAACGGATTAATTTCGTATCTCGAGGTACTACTGTAGATCAAAGATCAATCAGGAAATATACTGTTAAATTTAAACCTAGTTTTAACTGAAGCTGAGAAAACTGTTCAAGTTGCTAATGACCATTATCTTGCATCGGCAACAAGGATAAAACTCCAGTAAACGTATGCCATCAAACACAACCGTAGATAAAATTGAGATAAAATCATTTTAATTAAAACTACTGTGCTTGAAAGAATACATTTAATGTTGGTTTCACGCCGATACAAGATAAATAACGTAATGTTCGTATTACGATGATATAAAGGAAAATTGCGAACAGAATCACATATTTTTTTACGCAATAAACATGCTGCCAACGTAACCTGTTAACGAAATAAAAATGAGTTCACAATCATAACAAGACATATTCAATTCATATTTCCACCTAAAAACACGTTGTATAAGGAAAAATAACCTTGTCTCATATAAGTCAAGTATCTAGATATTCGTTTATGCTAACTAGAAGCAAGAAAATTCGCTCAGAATTGCGTTAAATATGGCAAAACAAACTCGTATTTGCCATCAGTTGATTTGAAACCAAAACATTGGCCGCTTCGCGGAATACTGGCTCAGATTTGCCGTAGTATTTCATAATACAATAATATGAGAATACATACAATATTATTGAATACAGTGAAGTAATGTATAACTTTTTAAAGGATTTATGGAAAAGATGCATAAATAATAAAATAACACCATGCATTTTTTGGAACAGTGGCGGACAAGAACGAACATGAAAAAACATCCTCTGACAACGTGGAGGGTAGTTACAAAAAAGCTGCCTTAATTTGTATCATATTTATGTACAAAAATAAAAATATCCTATACGTAATATATTTTCATACACATTTTAAACTTAAAAGCATGAACATTTTGAAAAATCGACACATCGATCTCTAAATTTGCACTTTTTTTAACTATATTTCGGAGGAAGAAGCAGGCAAGTGGAGGGGGCTTTACAAGAATAGAACATGGAGAAAAAACATCGTATTTGATAACGTGAAGGGCAGTTTAAAAAAGCTGCCTTAGTATCATATTTCTGCGCAGAAATAAAAATACCCTATATGTAAAACATTTTTATACACATTTTAAACATAAAAGCATGAACATTTATAAAATTGACACATCTATCACTAAATTTGCACTTTTTTTAACTATATTTTCAGAAGAGCGGCAGACGGCGGCTTAAAAGAATGAACATGAAAAAGCATCGTATTTGATAACGTGAAGGGCAGTTTCAAAAGCTGCCTTAGTATCATAATTCTGTGCAGAAATAAAAACACCCTATACATAATACATTTTCATACACATTTTAAACATGAAAGCATGAGCATTTATAAATCAACACATCCATAGCTATATTTGCACTCATTTAAATCAATATTTTCGGCATAGAACAGCGTCAGAGGCATATATTTTACCCTAATACCTGTGTACTAACTCTCTATATAAATTTTTAAATATCATTTGCATAAACTTTATGGGCTGAACGGTATTTCTACAAATGTATGTACTCGTTAGACATAGCGGTGCTAGCGGCGCTGTTGACCGAAAATTGTGCTGTAAAAATACCTCAAAATGCCTTATTTTTTTAATGAATATTTTTGACGACAGGCATAAAACCGATTCGCTGCTCAGAGATTGCGCCATTAACCGCAGGCCGCCTGTATACTAGAATGTAAGAGTTTTAGCTTACAATTGCGTTTTTCGACCATTTCGGTTGAGTCAAAGTTGACAGAAGGTTGAAATTTTAGCACTTATCATGATTTATATAAAAATATTCCAAACCTGATAAAAGCTACAACCATGGGTTGTTTTTAGTTGTATTCTACATTAAATTACGCACATTTTCATATATAAAACTCTATGTAACGGATAATATAAAACGGTGCAAAAATTATGACAAAGTGACAAAATAATTTCTGAGATGTGTTGCTGATGCTTTTTAGTACGAGAAGAAAGAAATTCGCCCATGCGCGCCAGGGTAACGCTTGTAAACAAAACAACAGCTTGATCCGTGAACTCCCAGCATCCCTCAAGGCGTGATTCAAAATTTTGGGGCAAGTAGGCCTATAACTATTTTTCCGCGAACATTTTAAAAAACTTTTTTGAGTAGACGTATTTTACATCAATTAAGCACACAACAGACAATTTTCGTCGCCGTAAAATAAGTCCAATAGGTGTTTAAGGGTTAATATACAAACATGCTGTGAATATGATTTGACAATAATTAATAGAGTAATTCATAGGATAGAATATGGAACAGTGAAATAAATAAAAATCACAATTTGTCGAAAATTGTATTGTTCCTAACTATTCAAACCTGAGTTCCTTTAACAATAGGAATGTAATCAGCGGCAGCTGGAACCGGTCGTAAGCTTTGAACAAGGAGGTTCGATAGTTAACTGCTTGTCCGGTAGTCGGGTGTCCCGGCCGACTGGGAGGTGAAGCTTCACTTTGCTTTAGGCCCAGGAAACAAAGTGAGGGGTGGCATGAGTTGGGACTATGTGTAAAGGACCTCAGGTTTGTATAGTTAAGAAAAATACAATTTTCGACAAATTGTAATTTGTTCCGATATGTAATACAAACCATCGGTCCTTTAACAATAGGAAGACTCACTTATTGGTGGGTGGAATCTGATTCTTATGAACAGACTGGTGTTCGTCCGACCTTGGTTCCCTCCCTGGTCGTAAGAGCAGAGGGAGGGATCCTAACCTCTGCCCAGCTGATCGGGGTGTGCACCGCAAGATCAGTGGTCAGACCTCTGGACCAAATTCATAAGAGGGAGGCAAGCGTACCTCTTATGAATAGCAAGCAAGAACTAGTTCCTACTTCAAGAGTCAAATATAAGGTCACGAGTTTGTCTCGTTGGTATCCACTCCCTCCCTTGTTAAGGAAGTGGTGGATAACCGCTCCTATCCCTACTGAAAAGGATAGGATGGAGCTCAGTCGTGTAGCTTACCTGCATCTGCCTCCTGTCCAGCGTAGTGACGACCGCGGCTCTCTGCCCACAGGTAGAGGGGAGAAAAGAGGAGGAAGAGAAGCCAGTCACACTCTCACTCGTCCATTCATGCAGTCACACAAGGATGCGATGCTGTTCTGTCCGCTTGGGAGCTGGGTAAACTACACAACTTGTTGAGCAGCCACCACGGGTCCCAAGGAGAAGGTGTCCAAGGACCTGTGGGTGATATCCCGAAGATAAAAAGATGTGAAGGTGGTCTGGTTGGCCCAGACCCCTGCCTTCAGCACCTGTGCCATAGAGAAGTTCTTGCGGAACGCAAGGGTTGGACCAATACCTCTGACTTTGTGGGCTCTTGGACGAAGGGTATGGGTGTCGTCACTCCTATCCGCAGCGTACGCCCTCCTGATCACCTCACGAAGCCAGAAAGAAAGTGTGTTCTTGGACACCTCCTTCTTGGTAACCCCGGTGCCAACGAAGATGTGTCGACACTCAGGCCTGAGGTGCCAAGTTCTCTTCAGAAAGCGCCGTAGCACCCTCACAGGACATAGCAGCATTTCATCCGTATCATCGTCAGTGAAGTCCTTCAGGGAGGGGATTGTGAATGACTCGAACCGGTCAAGGACCGAAGGATTCTGAGTCTTCGCTACGAAGTCCGGGATGAAATCGAGCATCAAAGATCCCCATCCCTTCGTATGTTTAACATCGAAGGAAAGACCATGAAGTTCCCCTACTCTCTTCGCCGATGCCAGGGCCAGCAAGAAGAGGGTCTTGAGGGTCAGATCCCTGTCTGATGACTCTCGGAGTGGCTCGAAGGGTCTTCGAGTCAAACTCCTAAGGACGAGAGTTACGTCCCACCCCGGGGGCCTGAGTTCCCTAGGTTGCTAGACCTCTCAAAGATCTTCATTAGGAGGGAGATCTCGAAGGAAGAAGAGATATCCACTCCCCGCAGTTTAAGGACTAGGGCCAGAGCGGCTCTGTAGCCTTTCACTGCGGAGACGGAGAGGAGCTTCTCTCGGCGAAGGAACACGAGGAAATCCGCTACCTGCTGAAGAGTGGCTCTGAGAGGAGAGAGACCCCGTCCACGACACCAACCACAGAAGACGGACCACTTCCCCTGGTACACAGCTGCAGAGGACTGCCTGAGGTTCCCAGCCATCTCTGTTGCTGCTCGACGAGAAAAGCCTCTTGCTCGCAAGAGATGGTGGATAACAGCCAGCCGTGAAGAGACAGGGATCAAACCGATCGGTGGTACCGTTCTACATGTGGCTGGCACAGGAGGTTGTGCCAGGGGGGAATCTCTCTCAGTGCTTCGGCAAGCAGAGCCAGCAAGTCCGGATACCAAATGGCCTGGGGCCATTTGGGTGCCACCAGAATCATCCGAAGATTTGCGGTGACCAGCACCCTGCTGATCACCTTGCGAACCAGAGAGAACGGGGGAAAGGCGTAAACGAAGAGGTTGTCCCACGGATGTTGAAGAGCGTCCTCTGCAGCTGTCCATGGGCTCAGCACAACTGAGTAGAAAACCTCAAGTTTTCTGTTGTGCCGGGTGGCGAACAGATCCACGACTGGATGCCCCCACAGGTTGAAGAGCCTTTCCGCCACGTCTGGGTGAAGGGACCACTCGGTTCCTATCACCTGATTCTGACGGCTGAGCTTGTCTGCCACTACGTCGTTCCTCTTGCCTGGAATGTAGTGAGCTGACAGCTCTACCGAGGGAGCCACGGCCCACTCGTGCACCTGCAACGTTAACTGGTACAACGGGAGGGACACTAGGCCCCCCTGTTTGTCGATGTATGCCACTACCATGGTGTTGTCGCTCATGAACATACTGAGTGTCCTATCAGACGGTCCTGGAACTCTTGGAGAGTGAGGAACGCCGCCTTGAGCTCCAGGACGTTGATGTGAAGGTGCTTGTCGTGATGATCCTGCACACCCGCAGCCAGCAACTCCTCCAGGTGTACGCCCCATCCCTCGGTCGACGCGTCTGAGAACAGCAACACCTCTGGGGCGGGGCGGGCGGGAGGGGGGAGGGGGGGGGGGGGGGGAAGAGGCACTCCTCTTATGAGATTCCCATCGTCCAGCCACCAGGCTAGGTCCTGCCTCCCCTCCTCCGTGAGAGACACAGGAAAGTAAGGCGGGTCTCTGGCCTATGACCAACTCTCCTTTAGCCTCCACTGAAGAGACCGCAGGTGAAGACGCCCGTGAGGGACTAGCTTCTCAAGAGACGACAGGTGATCAATCACGACCTGCTACTGCTGAGCTGGCTGCTCCTGTAGGGAAAGGAACCATCTGGCTGCCTCCCTGAACCTGCTGATCCGCAAGTCTGCGGGGAAGACTCGCCCTGCTACCGTATCGATTAGCATGCCCAGGTACTTCATCCTCTGCTTGGGCTAAAGATCTGACTTCTCGAAATTCACCACGATCCCCAGAACGCGGCAGAATTCGAGGAGTCGATCCCTGTCCCGTAGCAAATGCGAGTGGGAGCTCGCCAGAACCAACCAATCGTTGAGATACCTCAGAAGACGTATCCCTACCGAATGGGCCCAAGCCAACACCAGAGTGAACACTCGCGTGAACACCTGTGGGGCGGTTGAAAGATTGAAACAAAGTCCCTGAATTGGTACACCGTCCTGTCGAGGATGAAGCGGAGGTACTTCCTGAAGGACTGATGGATGGGTATCTGGAAATACGCGTCCTTCAAGTCCACAGAAAGCACGAAGTCGTTCTCCCTGATGGACTTGAGCACTGAACGTGTCGTTTCCATCGTGAACCGAGTCTGGAGAACAAATTGGTTCAAGGGAGAGAGATCTATCACCGGGCGCCAGCCCCCCCAAGGACTTCTCCACCAGGAAAAGTCGACTGTAGAACCCCGGCGACTGATCCCATACGATCTCCACAGCTCATCTGCTCAGCATGGCTTCTATTTCCTGCTGAAGCGCCACGTCCCTGGCAGAACCGGGAACGTACGTCTGAAGATGGAACGGGAGGTGAGGGGTGGCCACGACTCATAGGGTAGTAGATATCCCTCCCGAAGGATGTCCACAATCCAGGTCTCGGTTCTGTAGCTCTGCCAAGTTGCCCAATGGCTCGCCAGGCATCCCCCCAACTTCCGGCAGCAGGTGAGGAGGAACGCTGTCCTTAGCGTTTTCCTCTCTTCGACTTCTTCTTCCCAGCTCCTCCTCGGGAGAAGGAGGGCTGGTTACAGTCACTCCTTATAGAAGTCATCGAAGGCAGAGTCTTTCCTCTCGGCTTCGACGAGGCCGTCGTCTTAGCCGCAGAGGAAGTGCTAGCCAAGCTCTTGGGCTTAGCCGCAGTGGCTCGAGGCTGCCCAGCCGCCTTCGAGACTGCCTGGTGTACCAAACTGTCACTGTCATCAGTGTGCCATTGTTCCACCGCAGCGTCCACCATCTCTCTGGAGAAAAGAGCGGGGGAACTCCGCACCGGTCCGTTGCGTAGACCCAAAGCCGCCTCACGTCCTGCCGACTTGGTTATTCGAGTGAGGACTGCGTCCCTACGCCTCAGAACCAGGTTGGCCCACAGGTTGGCCGTCTGGTGGGCCAGATTGGCACAGTCTCACGAAAGCCAGGTCTCCTTCAGGAGTGATGTTTCCCGAGGAGGCCGCGACCTTAGACACTTTGAGGGACCACAAGTCTAACCATGAGACTGCTTGGAATGCTGCCATGGCAGTCGATTCCAACGCTAGTGCCTCTTGCTGGGAGAACCAGAGGTTCTCTGACAGCAGGTGTTGAAGAGACACCCCTGGAGTTAGTCTAGCCAGCTCCGGGTTAACCTGTTTGGGCGGCAGAGGGTCCTCCGAAGGCACATAGAAGCGCCTCTGTCGTGGTAGAGGGGGGGGAAGGAGCTTGGACAACCTACCGGACCAAAGCGATCCCTCCTGTCCGGAGACGAGAGAGTCGACTTGGTCCAGCACACTGTCGGCCAAGGCTGATCGAGGCAGACCCACCGTCGTCATGGGTTCCTTTTTGGGACCCCAGAACGACTCCAGCCTAGATGTAGGCTCAGAAGGCAGGAGGACCGATCCTTCCCCGAGGTCATTGTGCTGACAAATTAGCAAAAAATTGTGCTGACGAATCAGCGCAATTACCTCTGCAAGAGACCTTTGTATCTCGGGAGTAACCGCGTCCTGAGAAGATGGACTGTCAAGTCCATCCAAGGAGAACGCCTCCCGAGACCCTCCTCCTTTCACATGAGGAACCACAACAGACCCCTAATGATCTCCTACAGCCACTCGAGCATACGATCTGGTCGGTCCTAGGACTGTGTCAGGTTCGTAGGCCCTCGTGGAGGGACCGCGAGAAGCGCACTCCTCGCAATCGCTCCTGATCGCCTCGCTCTTCCCAGTGTAGCCCGAGGAAGTTGAAGTGATCGGAGAGGAAGACCTGACGCTCCCTCCTCGCCCACCGGCAGAACCGGCATGCTGGGAGGGCTGCAGGCAATCGTCAACCTGCGGTGACAATTGAGCTGCAGGCCTAGTCGTGCGGCTCCCCTGGGGGGAACCGCTGGACCGAGAACCATGGCGACGGTCCCGAGCATCAGGAGAGCTGCTGCTGGTCCCCCTATCCGCCCGGTCCCAGTGGGAGCGGCAGTCAGGGGACTGGTAGAGTCCACTGTTGTGGTGGGAGCGAGGCCTGTCCTCATGGCACACCATGTGCCTGGACCACCTGAAGCTGGGCCTGGCGACCGAAGGGGCCTCTTCCTCGCCTCAACCCGTGAACAGTCCAGTGGGACCGCCAGATTGCCACGAGAGCGATTGCTGGCTTGGCAGGAGTCGCCTGAGCGACCCCACCAGTCTTCCACTCCGTGCCTAGGTCCTGGCAGAGAGATGGCTCGGCTGCCTGGACCCTGGCTGCACGGTCATCCGTGGGCGACCGTACACTCGGTACCTCTCACGAACGAGAGGCCGAGAAGGATCCTGGCAAAAAGGCAGAACCTCTGGCGCCAGGCAAGGAGGTACCGGTGTTAGCCAGTACTCCTCAGGTCCCTGTCTTCTTCTTCCCTGCGGAAGGAGAGACGGGCCCATTCCCGAAGGAACAGGAGGACCAGCGGAAGCCCCAACTGTCCCACAGGAGTGGGACAGACCCTTAGAGGTCTCTGAGCAAGACTTCTTAGGGGGGGAGGAGGCTGCCTCCTTCTTCCTTGGCTGTGGGGTCTTGGAAGTCGAAGGGGAAGAGGCGGCTGCAGACGACGACGACACCTTCCTCTTCTTCATCAGCTTCCTCAGGACCACCGTCAGGTCCTCCATCCAGGACGGAGCCGGGGCAGTTGCCGAAGCAACAGGGCCTGGCTGCACCTGTCCGGAGGGACCTGCAGTTGGGGGCAGAAACACCATGGGCAGGAACAACGACGGCAGGGACTGGCACAGGAACAGCAGGTACGGACACAGGAGGCGGTACTGAAGCCAGCGACATCCTGGGTACTGGCGGCAGATCAAGCGGCGAGCTCTTGGGACACTGAAAATCAGGGGCTGGGGCGAGAGCGGCAAAACCAGGCGGCGGGTTACATCCCTACTCTGCAGACCCAACAGCGGAGCCTGCACTGCAGCTGACGGGGTCACCATGGTCACGTGCTACATATAGACTAGATGAGGAGGCGCAGCATAGCCTGGCATCGACACCGTCGTAGTCGTCAGCGTCTCCGGACCATGGGTTACCGGCCTGGAACCCTGCGCAAGGTGCCAAAGTAGCCCCTGAACGCTCGGTGTCACCTGGAGCCCCAGTGCGCACCAGACCTGGCCGAAATCGTCCCCCACGGCAGGCTTACCTGTGGAAGGAATGGTCGGGTTAGTAGGAGGGGTTCCCCCTTGCCCAGGGGGGGACAGGTCCCACCCCGAGCGAACGGAAGACCCCGAGTATAACTGAATGACGGGGTGTCTCGCTCCCTCCTCCACGCTCGACTGATCGAGGGAGGAAAAGAACCGAGACACACCCCCAGAAGGGAAAGGAGCCATATGTGGGAGCTGCGACGGAGGGAGGAAAGAGTAAGACGTGTCCATGACCAAAGTAGTACAGGCGGCCCGCGGTTAACGGCGCAATCGCTCAACAGCGAATCGGTTTTACGGCTGTTGTCAAAAATATTCATTAAAAAAAATAAGGCCTTTTAAAGGTATATTTACGGCACAATTTTCAGTTAACAGCGCTGCTAGCCCCGTTGTCTCACGATTTCATACATTTGCAAATGCCGTTCAGACCATAAAGGTTATGCAAATTATATTAACAAATTTTATGGAGTTAATAAGTAGGTATTAGGGTAAAATATATGCCTCTGACTCTGTTCTATGCCGAAAATATCGAGTTACATAAGTGCAAATTTAGCTATGGATGTGTCGATTTATAAATGTTCATGCTTTTGTTTAAAATGTGTATGAAAATGTATTACTTGTAAGGTACTTTTATTTCTGCACAGAAATATGATACAAAAGCAGCTTTTGAAACTGCCCTTCACGTTATCAAACACGATGTTTTTCATGGTCTTTCTTGTGAGCCGCCGCCTGCCGCTCTTCCGAAAATATTGATTTAAAAAAAGTGCAAATTAGCGATCGATGTGTCGATTTTATAAATGTTTATGCTTTTATGTTTAAATGTGTATGAAAATGTATTACGAATAGGGTATTTTATGATAAAAAGGCAGCTTTTGAAACTGCCCTTCAAGTTATCGACTACGATGTTTTTTCAAGTTCGTTCTTGTATGCCGCCGTCTGCTGCTCTTCCGAAAATATAGTTAGAAAGAGTGCAAATTTAGCGATCGATGTGTCGATTTTTTTAATGTTTATGCTTTTACATTTAAAATGTGTATGAAAATATATTATGTAACGGTATTTTCATTTCTGTACAGAAATAAGATACAAATTAAGGCAGCCTTTGTAACTACGCTCCACGTTGTCAGGGGATGTTTTTTCATGTTCGTTCTTGTCCGCCAGTTCCGAAAATGCATTGTGTTATTTTATTAATTATGTATCTTTTCCATAAATCCTTTAAAAAGTTATACATTATTTCACTGTATCCAAGAATATTGTATGTATTCTCATATTATTGTATTTTAAAATACTACGGCAAATTTAAGCCAGTATTCCGCGGAGCGGCCAATGTTGTGGTTTGAAATCAGCTGATGAATACGAGTTTGTTTCACCATAACGCAATTCTGAGCGAATGCTCTTGCTTCTAGTTAGCATAAACGAATACCTAGATACTTGACTTATATGAGACAAAGTTATTTTTCCTTATACAACGTGTTTTTAGGTGGAAATATTTATTGAATATGTCTCGTGAACGTGAACTACTTTTTTTTTCGTTAACGGATTACATTGGTGGCATGTTTTTTGCGTAAAAAATTACGTGATTCTGTTCGCAATAATCCTTTATATCATCGTAATACGAACTTTACGTTATTTATCTTATATCGGCGTGAAACCAACAGTAAAATGTGTTCTTTCAAGCACAGCAGTTTTGATTAAAATTATTTTATCCCAATTTTATCTATGGTTGTGTTTGATGGCATACATTTACTGCAGTTTAACCTTGTTGCCGATGTACGATAATAGTCATTAGCAGCTTGAACAGTTTTCTCAGCTTCAGTTATAACTAGGTTTAAATTTAACAGTATATTTCCTGATTGATCTTTAATCTATATTGATCTTTGATCTATGGCGAATAAAGTTATTACATTAACCCTTAAACGCCGACTGGACGTATTTTACGTCGACATTTTTTGTCTCTCAGGTGCCGACTGGACGTATTTTACGTCGCCATACAAAAGTTTTTTTAAAAATTCGCGGATAAATACTTTTAGGCCTACCAGCCGAAAACTCTTGAATCACGTGCCTTGGGGGATGCTGGGAGTTCACGGATCAAGGTGTTGTTTTGTTTACAATCGATACGCAGGCGCGCAAGCGCGAATTTCTTTCTTGCCGTACTAAAAAGTATCTGTGACACATCTCGGAAATTATTTCGTCACTTTGACATAATTTTTGTGCCATTGTAAATTAGCCGTTACATGAAGTATTATATATGAAAATGTGCGCATTTTTATGTAGAATACAACAATAAAATACTCATGATTGTAGCTTTTATCAGTTTTGAGATATTTTCATATAAATAACGATAATTGCCAAAATTTCAACCTTCGGTCAACTTTGACTCTACCGAAATGGTCGAAAAACGCAATTGTAAGCTATAACGCTTATATTCTAGTAATATTCAATCATTTACCTTAATTTTGCAACTAATTGGAAGTCTCTAGCACAATATTTTGATTTATGGTGAATTTTTGAAAAAACTTTTTCCTTACGTCCGCGCGGTAACTCTTCCGAAAAAAATCATACATGCAATTGTGGTAATGTTTGCACCATTTTAAAATTAGCCGTTATATAAAGTTTTATAAATGGAAATGTGCACAATTTCATGCACAATACAACTAAAAACAACCCATGGTTATAGCTTTTATCAGTTTTGAGATATTTTCATATAAATAACAATAATTGCCAAAATTTAACCTTTGGTCAACTTTGACTCTACCAAAATGGTCGAAAAACGCAATTGTAAGCTAAAACGCTTATATTCTAGTAATATTCAAGCATTTACCTTCATTTTGCAACAAATTGGAAGTCTCTAGCACAATATTTCGATTTATGGTGAATTTATGAAAAAATAACATTTTCTTTACGTCCGCGCGGTAACTCTTCCGAAAAAATCATACGTGCGATTGTGGTAATGTTTGCACCATTTTAAATTAGCCGTTACATAAAGTTTTATATATGAAAATGTGCGCAATTCCATGTAGAATACAACAAAAAATAATTGAAGGTTGTAGCTTTTCTCATTTTTGAAATACTATTTGCATATAAATCACGAATAAAATAGAAAAAAAAAACCACGTTCGGTCAACTTTGACTCTTACCGAAATGGTCAAAAACGCAATTGTAAGCTAAAACTCTTACAGTGCTAGTAATATTCAGTCATTTATCTTCATCTTGAAACAAATTCGAAGTCTCTAGCAAAATATTTAGATTTATGGTGAATAATTTAAAAAAAAAATCTTTCCTTCCCTCCGCGCGCGGATTCTCCGCCACAAATCTCCGAAATACGTACGTTCCATTCTCGGAATATTTGCTCCGTTTCATATTAGGCATTTCATAGAGTTTTATATATGAAAATGTGCGCAATTTCATGTAGAATAAAACAAAAAATAGTTGAAGGTTGTAGTTTTTCATATTTCTGAAATAATTGCATATAATATATATATATAAAAAATTCGACATTCGGTCAACTTTAACTCGTCAGATATGGTCGAAAACTGCAATTGTAAGCTAATACTCTTACAGTATAGTAATATTCAATCATTTGTCTTCATTTTGAAAGTAATTGGAAGTCTCTAGGACAATATTTAGAATTATGGTGAATTTTTGAAAAAAATATTTGTTTACGTCAGCGAGTTACGAATTCATGCATTATTTTGTGATAATATTTTCTCTGTGTTGCTTTGATCGTTTTATATACCAAAATGATCGCAATTTAGTGTACATTACAACGAAAAAAAAAGTAACTTGTTACCTTTAACTGTTTTGCGCACAGCGCGATTTGAATACAATTATATATGAAATTTCGTTTTTGTGCTATCATATATCGCATTATTTATATATGATAATGATAATTTTTTTCATTTCTGATGGTTGCATACTAAACTTCAGCCAATGACAAAAAAAGGAGCCAAAAATGAACTCTTAATCTTGAAAACTAAGAGCGCTGTGATTTTTTGAAAAAAATATTTTTTCCGCTTCCGCGCTCACTCTGAAACACCTCCGGCACACGGGAGACATTTTTTTTTTACCGCTTCGGTAAAGGTTAAGGGTTAAGATATCTCAGTTCTATTCTATACATAACGCCATTTATAACAACTACGGTAATGTTGCACTGTAGTACAATGATTGAAATACAAGCCAAACGGATGTTATCCAGTTCGGTTGTACTTAGAAAAAAAAAGTCGTTTCTCGTTCGGTTGTTCATGGCTGTACACGTTCACGCAACGAGTATAACGTTAAAACCATACTTTCATCATTCTTTTTTGCTGTTATTGAACATATGTAACTAGAAGATGGATAAAGTTAGGCCATTGTAATTTGATCTCTCATAAAATCGGACTATCGTAAGACTAATGATCGTAACTTGAACACTACAGCTACCTGTACACTGTATAAACTTTATTATATCTTTACATACTCTAGACACCCAAAGGATTAAAGCTAGGCTTTTTTCACTTTACAGTACAGTAATACTTCGAGATACGAATTTAATCCGTTCCGAGGCGCCCTTCGTATCATGAGGTTTTCGTATCTTGGACGACATTTTACATGTAAAATGGCTAATCCGTTCCAAGCTCTCCAAAAACACCCCAGTAAATTTCATAATAAAGCTAAATTGACCTATAAATAATGAAATACTACAACAATTTGGACCATTCAATACCTAAATTAATCAAAAATGCAAAATATAACATGTAAATTAAGTGTATATTAGTGTACATGGTAACAAGAAATATACTGTACGTAAAATGTGGAAGCTTACCTTTCGAGTGAGGCTACGTACATACGTAACTATCCAAGGAAGATTGCTTCTGCCTACAAATGATTGCACTTTATGAAAAGTGGCTTTAATTTCTGCCGTTTTTTTTTTCTTTTTTTGATTTTTAACTTTTTTCTTTACTTTTTTTTTTTTTTACTTTACGTAGTTTTTTTTTTTTTTTTTTTTTTTTTTTTTTTTACAGAATTTCAACTTTCTGTTTTTTATCACTTGGTTCTTTTTTTACACCTCATGCCTCTGTTGGCCCTGGTGTCCATCAAAACCCTGTTCAACCAAATGCTCTCTCTGCAACTGATTTGGGTACTGAATGTTCAGCTGCTGACCTTCAACATTAACTGAAGTGCCTTGATTATGCGTATACTGGTATGCATGTTGTAAATGATTGGTCTACACCCTCTGTTCAGCAGGGAGTGGAGATTCTACCAAACCTGAAAAGTTTCCAGTTATCCCATGAGAGAGACCTTGATCACTTATCCCATGTGAGAGATCTTGGTCACTTTTTTTTTTAAATATTGCGTACACATTGACGATCCTGAAAACGAATACCACGTGCGTACTATAACAATGCTGGTACCGAGTGGCCGAGCCACGCCACCACGTGTACATAGTAGATGCATGATGGGAGGGACGCTGGCCAATAGGAGAGAAGGATTTCATGGCCGCGACTAGCATCAGGAACCAATGGGAGAGCAGGAGGACGGTGGCGAGTCTACTAGTACTAAGATGGCGGCGCGCGGCGCGATTTTCAAAATTGTTATCCGGGCGAATCTCGGACTTTCAGAAACCTTTCGTATCTTGAAAACTTTTCGTATGTAGAGCCGTTAAATTTTTCGTATTGGCTTTCATATCTCGAGTTTTTCGTAAGTTGAGCCTTTCGTATGTCGAGGTACCACTGTATTTACATTGCTATAATGTACTGTACAGTACTACTGTACAGTAAATTCTATACTACTATACTGCATAAATATAATTTTACTTATTGCGCCGTTGTGGGATTACGGTGCCTTTGAATGGTCTAGAGTTTCAAAAGAAGGTGTGCGATGGCCGTAGGCTTCAAAATCGCTTAGCGTCGAAAATCGCTTGGCATCAGCGGCCAGAAACGGAACCCCTGCCGCTAACCGAGGGTCGCCTGTAACTGGAGATCCCTCCGATGACTCCTTGGCCGGTTTATACGCCTTCTTCCTCCCCTCGTTATGCTCCCACTGCTCCCCCGACCAATACATACAAATATCACAAGCCTCGGTGCGAGAGCACTCACGCCCTCGACACCGAGCACAAAATTCATGAGGATCAACCTCAAATAATGATCTGAAGGCCCCACACTTATGGCCCTTCACACCAGGGCACAATCTGCAGATGATGGGGGGGCAGGGGGTCTCTCCGGTATGCAGGAATCCATAATCAATTACTACGAGCAATAACAACAAAGCAAATAGTATACCAAATACTCACGTTATTTCCACTCAAGCACTCAGAATATGAGAAAGTAAAGAAAATATGCTTCACGACAATGAAGTAAATCCTCAGCATACGACAGAAGCGGGCAGAGCGGCGAACAACACGTCTGACAACAACGGCGACCGAAAGCAAAGTGGAGCTTCACCTCCCAGTCGGCCGGGACACCCGACTACTGGACAAGCAGTTAACTATCGAACCTCCTTGTTCAAAGCTTACGACCGGTTCCAGCTGCCGCTGATTACATTCCTATTGTTAAAGGACCGATGGTTTGTATTACGTATCAGAACAAATTAGGCTAAAGTAGGCTATGAGTTAGTTAGTATGCAGTACCCTAGGCCTATATATGACTTATACTGTACATATATTTAATAGAAGACTTTAAAAAATGGTGTCATAATTGTGGAATCTTATAAATTATGGTAGTAAAAAGAAAAAAATAAACATTTTGATAGACTACTGCTATAAAAAGAGAATACTGCAGGCAATACCCAAGTCTCACATACATCTAACTTCTGGATTGTGCAGTACATACTTTTTTCTTTAAAAAATGACATTTTTTGAAAGCAAAATGTATTTTTCCCTAACCATACAAACCTGGAGTCCTTAACTTAGGATTGATTGCAGCTCAGCTAAAACTACCGGCTAATACATTCTTTTATACTGCGGTAGTTAACTACCGGGCCGGTAGTTACCTGCCCAGCGGTGCTTGCCCGGCAGTGGGGAAGCACCGCCTTCCCACCAGCTCACTGAGTAGTCACTTTGATTACAGTCAGGACTGATGATGACCCCTGATATCAAGGGGGTGGGTGTTTGGCGGGACCATACAAGTAAAGGACTCCAGGTTTGTATGGTTAGGGAAAATCCATTTTACTTTCAAAAATGTCAATTAGTTCCTACACCTACATCCTAAGGTAGGGATGGAAGTCCTGTCTCGCTGGCTGAGAATGGAACCCGGGATGCCAGGACCCGGGCTTATAGCTTGGGGTCGTAGATCCTTCGCCCCGTGAGCCATGGTAAATGCGACCTGATGGCTGACAGCCTGGGTATTAAAGGCGTGAGCGTAAAATTCTCTCTGGCAACTAAAACCAGGCTACATATTCATAACAGGTTTGTTGGGTTGCCGCACACTCCCCCTTGGAAAGGAGGGTGGAGACTGACTTCTGTATGTCTACAGAAAAACCACTAGTCGGACATGGAATGCTTACCATTATCGAAATCGGTGCCAGAGAACGGGTTTCGATGCTATGGTCCCAAGTAAAAGGGAAAGGTGAAGAGAAAATAGGCAAGTCATACTCTCACATTCACCCCCCGCCTGACAGAACCTCGATCCTCGATTCAATACTTCCAATCTCTGAGGGCACGAAGGTAGCTAAACCACTTGCTGAGTGGTTGCCACAAGACCAAGATCAGCTGTGTCCAGGTAGCGGACTCGGACTCGTCAACAGATGCCGACTGACTGCACTATCATGCATCTGACCTGAGACGTGGTCACAAAATGACATCCGCCTTTTGAAGGGTTATGCTGAAAATAACCATACAAATCGTCTATCTTGTTCGCTGCCAATGTGGAGAGACGGGATGATGTTTCTTGCAAGGCATGCATACATCAGACAATAATCAATTGCCTTCTAGAGACTGAGGTCCCTGTGATGGCAAGACAGAAGTTTCTCATCAGTAGTTGAATCTCAACTAAAGAGAAACAATATTATATGACTAGTGAATGACTAAGGTGAATGCAGACCTAAGTCTTCACAGTTGAATTGAGAGAAGTAAACTCTCAAGATTCTGATCATAGAAAAAGTCCCGTCCATGACACCAGTGAAGACAGCTTTAATCCCTGTTGTTTTACAGAGGACTGAAAAAGCTAATCCGCTATTTCATTGCTGCTCGGCGAGAAAGTCGGAGTTTGCAATGAAAGCGGAGTGTCTTTCAGTAATGAAAACACAAGGATTGTACTGGCTGAAGAACCGCTTCTCATGGGTTAGATCAGGGAGGACATTTCAGTAGCTAGTAGGGCAGGGAACAGGTGAAGTCTTCCGTTATTCATTTACAATTCAGGGTGAAAAAATAATAATTGAACACCTTATGAATTTAGAAGACAAACTCAAATTGTCTGAAGAATATCATTCTGTGTCATCGCAGCGGCCGATGGGGCAGGTGCGATGCAGGCAACAGAATTCTATTATACCTTGGGGTGAACAGTATAAAGATGATAACGAGTCTTTAAATTCTCATAATGGCAAATGCGGTGCAGGAGAGATGGGCACACACGTATGCGAGAATTCCAGCCAATCAGAGACCTAAGTCTGTCACTGCCGAGGCAGAGATTTGAATTGGTAATCAATCCTCAACAGAGGAAAAACAATACCAAACCAAAACTTGGAGAGCAAGCAGTTCTGAGACAGAGCCATACACCGCTCGCTCAACTTGTTATCATCATAAGTTGCCTGGTAGGGCATTCCATGAAGGAATGTGTTCGGATAGAACCATGGAGCGCAAGAAATATACACTCGAGCAACTGCATTTTAACCGAAATGGGAGGGAAGAAACCCCTATTGTTTGGTGATAATGCAAATGCTGTGGTGTTGGGAAACTATACCACTAGTTATCTCATAATAAAAAACTGGTAACTCTTGGGTGGCTGGAAAGGCTGTCTGGAGTTCCATGTTGATTAACAGGTGCTATTCGCCTCGGTCACATACCAGAAGAGTTAACTTACAGCTATGCGCCTACTACTTGGACAATGCAACTGATAACAGAATGTCACCAGAGAAATATACTAGTATATTCGTAGGTTCCTGTAAATCACACTCCAGCCTAATTCTTCCTCATTCGAGGGACAAGAATAAGGACTGGAAGCAGACCACCTTCATTCTCTCATGAAGAGAGCAAAGGTGAAGTTTTCCCTGAAGGGAGAATTCCACAGTGATAACAGGATACCGAAGACGACTAGTTTAAGCAGAACTGGTTGTTCCCAACACATCAGCACTGGAGAGGCGTTCAAACCTCTTGATGATATCCATCCTAAACGGATTGACGTATGTTCGGTAAGATCCTAAGATTGAACCAAAAACAAAGTCTCTTGGGTTCGAATTCCGAGGAGTAGACTCCACAGAATTCCTCTTATTTCCTTGTTCATTCCGGTATAACCAGGAAGTAAAGGGAAAAAAGAGAGGAGAATTGACTGTTCTTGCCTGCTCTTCTCTGAACTTGTGCTATTCTCACTCTGTTAAACGATGCATTCCTTCCTACAACCATTTTGTTCACTCAAACGGGAGTGAAGGTTGACCATAGTTAAATGCAGTAAAAGCTGGTGAGAATTTGCCACATCTTGTTACGCATCTATCTTCTCCGTGATCGAACCTCACAAAGAGGACAACACAGAGGACCTCCTCCTATCTCCTTCAGATGCCTTGTTTCAAGGGACAGCAACATCGAACTTGGCACCTGAAGAATAGCCATTCCTGGCTTTCACAGGTGGGTCGGAACCACCAAGGCGGCTCGGTCCCTTCTCGTCCTGCGCCACTAATGTGATGAAGAGAAGACTACCTATCACTAACTGTGGATGTACGACCCCCCTTGGGGATTGTACACTTGGACACATCCGTACACTAGTGTAGCCGACGCAGCCCAAGTCCCATGAGCACCACCCGTGGAACCACCAGAGATAGAAAGAACGAACCTGGGTTCGAACTCCTGGGGCTCCCCGAGACACCATATTTGTGGATAGCGTAAAAGTTCCCTATCCGGAAGGACCAGGCGAGCTGAAGAGAGCCAATTACTTCCCCTCCATGGAAAGGGTGCAGACCCTGAGAAGTCTCGAAGCGAGACTTCGTAAGGGGTGGAGAATACCTTCCTCTTCTTAGAATGTGGAAACTTTCGAAGAGGAGGGTTAGGAGGAGTCAGATGATGAAGACAAAAGATGATGACCCTTGAAAACTCGATGCAACGCGGGAAAGGAGGGTGCTATATTTGGCAAGGAACCGCACCGATCAAGAGCAAAGGTTTCATTCGTTAGAGCCAAGCACTCAGATCGGCAGATTGAGCTGTCTGGTCAAGCCGATCACCACTACATAATTATGAGTGGTAATCATCAACGAAGAACTATCACTTCTTCCCAATTTACTATTCTCCTTCGAGGCTGGAGCTCCGAGAAGAAGAAGAGGGATTGTGTGTCTGCTGTCCTACGTGTTCGAACCCGAAGGTCCAATACACAAGGACGGTACTTGATCATTCATCCAGAAGGTGTTGTATGCAGTTCCACGCTCTACATAACTTCAAACCAGACTGAGGAACGGACTCATTTGTACTGGCAAAGACTCGTCTCACCATTAAAGCACTCATAATAGTGAGTGCTCGGAGAGCGTTAGAATTGTTAAGAATTCCCATGCTCAGCAAGAAAAACCCGACGCTTGTATGACAATAATCGGGCAAGCTTTTTCTCACCCTGATACTCAAAAATATGATGAAGCTGAGCACTCAGTGAGCGCCAACAAAACCAAGAGATGCAGGCGCTCGGTGAGACTCCCCATTATTGTAATAATCATCGGGAATACCCTTTGCCCGAGTGTTTAGAAATCTCAGAAAACCAAATCACCCTAGAACGCTAGAAATTCCAAGGAATTTAATGGCTTAGCAAAACTCCCGATTTTCGTAATAACAATGACTGGGAATGTCTATCTCGCCCGAGTGCTTGGAAATTACAGAAAACCATAACACTCTGAGAATGCCAGAAATTCCAAAGAATTCGAGCATTCAGCAAGATTCCTGGTTATTGTAGTAACAATTCTCAGGAATTTTCGTCTCGTCCAAGTCTGTGCAGATCGTAGAAGACCAAAACACTCGGAAAGTGCTAGAAATTCCAAAGAATTCTAAGTGATGAGGGAGACCCTCAAATTTAATCAAATGATCATCGGGGTGGGGCACCTCCTCAATTCCCGTAGAAATCGAGGAAGAACGGGAATAAAAACCAGTCCTAAATGCGAGCATTTAAGACTGGTATGTGAGTACAATTCAATAGAATATACAATTGAGGCTCCCAAAACGCAAGAACCCATATTGGACTGCGAATTGAAATCCGTCCAAAGGACTGAAAAAGCCATGGAAACAGTCTCCAGTTCGACACATGATCCTTCCTCAATAACATGGACGTACGTCCGGTAGGACCCTAAGGTACCTCTAAGGTCCCTCCAGGAATGTAGTCCCCTGGCGCTGAATCCTACGGAGAGCCCTCTGCAGGATCCCTCCTATTCACCTCGCCCGTCCTGGCATAGCCATAGGAAGTAGAGGGGAGGAAGACTGGACACTCTCCCTCACCTTGCTAGCGGAACTAGCAGGAGAAGCGAGTCACAGGCAGCCATCAACCTGCGGTGATGGCCGCTCCATGAGTCTATGAAAGCGTTATTATCTAGAGAAAATGCTTTTCCAAGGAAGGTTACAAAAGTCTCGTACAGCAGGTGAAACGTTTGCCGCCACAGAGACCAGTCAGTCACGCAAACGTGACCGTTGTCTGGGTGGGCCTGAGCATGCACAAAACCGATACCGTCCTCCGATGCATCCAAGTCCTTGTCAGGGCCGAAACCCCTCAAGAGGACTGAATGGGGGAGCCCCCACTGGTCTCTGCGTGTCAACCCTGGGAACCGAGCAATCATCGCAAGAGCAATCACTGGCTTGTAACCCCGTTCTCGAGGACGAGTCGGGGAGCGATGACCCTGCTCAACGGCAAAAGCCGACATGACTGCTTTCAGGAAGGCTGGGTTGCAGTGTTACGAAAATCCCGAGGTGGATAGGGAAGCTCCGAGGATGGGTACAGAAACTCAGACGTCTCTGCTTTTCTTGCTGAAACACTGAAAGAGGCAGAGGGAGAAGGTTCTACAGGTGCATGCGTTTCTGCAAGAGCAGAAGCGTGTGCCGGTGCGGGAACGGACACAGGTTCCAAACGCGCATAAGCGCGTGTAGGTAAATACCCTATTGGTATGTGGGAAAGTGCCAAGAAAAGTGCGTATTAGAATGATCTACAGGTGGGTGAAAAAGTGCATCTTGGAGCATATGTGGAAGACAAAGGGGAGCGCTCTGAAGAAGGAGTGCGTCTGGCGCGTGATGCCGGAAACCGAGAGCACCTGCAGGAGCATTTAGATGAACGCTCTGGCGACGCGCGTTGGTGTGCGCATGCAGTGGCGCATATCGGTGAGCGCTTATGCTGCTGATGAAGCAGAGGTGAAGCAGCGCGTTGGGCATGCGCACTACAGGTGAGCACAGTCTAGAGGAAGTATGCGTATTCGCGAGTACTGTCGGAGCGCACTGTACTGGAGCTACAAGGCACGCAGAGTAATGACGCGCATCAGGAATGTGTTCCTGATATGTAGCAGCACATACAGGTGTAAAAGGGGGGCGCACGATGACCCTGAGAGGGAGAGACAGTCTCTCTGCCACCTCTCTCCAACGAAGGTTCCTGTGCGCATGCCGAAGCATCACACACTGCAGGGGAGTGTGCAATTAGCGAAGCCTCTGTGCGCATGCCGTAGCATTGCGCACTGAGGAGGATTGTATATCCAGTGAAGGCTCCTTTGTGCGTGCTGTAGCATCGTGCAAAGATGAGGAGCTTACAAGCGAAGGTCCAATAGGTACCAAAAGAGAGCGTGCGCTTCAGTGCGTCTCTAAGAGGAGTCTCTACTGCCTCTCTGAGAGTCAAAGGAAGTGTGTCAGGAGTCCAAGGAGCCTGTCCAGGTACGAGGCGAAGCTGCAGGGCCTGCATATGCAAAGGCGGGCAGATAGGAGGACGAACCTGGCCAGCGTCGAGAGGAGCCTCCACAGGGGAGGAATCTGGGGGCTGCACCGTAGAGTTAAGGGCGTCATTCTTGACAGCATGGGTGGCTTAGGCTGACTCTTCCAAAGAGCGCCGTTCGACAGCAGGCCAGGAAGTTCCAACGAAGGCCACAAAACACGAAGGTTGTCGTCAACATGAACTGAAAGGCAAGGAACATCCTTAGCAGGGTCAGGCCGTTCCGTTTCACCATAGGAGTTAATTCGTCGCTCTTATGTTCCTCCCTCCTCAGTGGAATGCGACACAAAAGGTCCTGTAGGACGGGTCCCTGACGAGGAAGCAGAAGGTCTGGGTCGTTTGGTCTTCGAGGAAGAACTCGAAGTTGAAGAATCCCTTTTCCTCTTTTACTTCACCGCCGGCGATACTCAACCCACTGGGCAGGCGACCAGGTACAACACTCCCTACAGGGGGATTCCAATGTACAGAAATGCCCTCTGCAAGGACATAGTGAGTGAGGGTCTCTGTCAATCCTGCTCATGAAAGTCCCACACCTGTGATCAGGGACCTAGAAAAAGAAAAAGAATGTGATAAATTAGCTGGTAGTTTCAGCTGAGCTGCAATCTATCCTAAGTAAAGGACGGAAGGTTTGTATACGGTGTAGGAACAAATACCAGATTACGCAAATTTACTTAAATCTTAGTTTAAAATGCACTCAAAAATTGTATTAACCTAATAAAGACATTGGTTAGTATAGCCTACAGTAGCTAATGACTATTTTATTTATACAAAATATTATTCAAAATTGACCTGATAGTCATTTTTGGTCTGTCAACCAGTTTGTCCCCGTGATTTTTAGACTTTTATTGTTTAAAAGGGTATGATAATGAAGGGCAAACATTGAATACTTACCATTTCTGGACTTTTATTGCCTAAAAGGGTAGGATAATGACGTGCAAACATAGAATACTTACCGTTTCCCATATTCCACCAGTGTCTCACAGATATAATTTCTGGCATTGGTATGATTTGGATTATATTTCAGTGCTTGTTCAAAGTCTGCGATTGCTTTTTCAAATTTTCCTAAATTACCCAACCTGGAAGAAAAATATTGAGAAGCATTGAAATTAAAAGAATATGAAATGAAAACTCATACTTATGAAAATTCTATAAAATCATTAAAACACAATTTTACATGAGACGTGGAATTACTGCTTAAAAAGAGGTAATTCAACTTACCAGGAGAAAAAATTGCAAAGTTACATCAGTCGTTTAAAGAAAACCAAAGGGCCAAATTTCACAATTAAGCCTTTATCCTAATGAAAGAAAAAATTTAATCTGAATACTATATACATGAATCAACCACTGAGAGAGCAATGAAACCACCCAGAATCACAAACTGTGCTGCTGACAACACAAAGTTAATAGGCAAAGGATTTACTTACAAAGCTCCTTTAGCTACAAAAGCTTCCACATTTTCCTCATCAATATCTAGAGCTTTGGTAAGACACTGGTATGCCTCTTCAGTCTGCCCCTTTCTGAAGTACGTAACTCCATCTTTCACAGATTTATGGGCCCAGAGGGTCATCTGGGCCTTTCTCAATGGCAAGTACATTTCCTTCTCAGGGAACTTTCCTCTGCAAATAAGTAAAGCTTTTAAACAAAAAACAAAAAGTTCAAAGACAATTATTAATATTACTGAAAGCATTTTCATTACACTTGGCATCAATGTTTACATACTAAAATAAAATAAAAATATTTTATTAGATTATATCCAGCATACACACGACATGATTTAACTACTCCCTGATACTTAAGGACAGACAAATAGTGTGTTAAATAATTACTTGAGTATTGCAAAGCTAAATTAAAATCCGCTAGTATATAGGAACTTCTTATCATTGTGCCAAAGATAAGTCTAGCTGAAAACTAGAGCCAACTGGGATTGCATTATTGAAATTTGTTAGGCATTTAATATTTCAGATGTTATAATAGTTCCTGATCCTAAGATGTTAAATGAAATACTGATGGCAATTGTAAGAAGGTATGTCCCTAGAAAGGTCATCAAATTTAGGACAAATGACCAGCCATGCTTTGATGATACACGTAGATGAGCTTACCATGACAAACAGACCAAATTCAACACATGGAGACAAAATCGTTCAAATGAAAATTACACTATTTTGTCGTCTCTCGCCACGCTGCCAATAGAACTTACCACAGCTCAGAGAAATTACAATAATTCCTTGAAGAAGAAACTTGAAGGAATTACTCAACCTCAAATGTGGTGGACCAAACTGGCATCATCTATCTTTGGGGCATGTTCATCATCCATTCCCCCACTACTATGCTTGCCTTCCATTCCCCCAATACTAACAGATGCTTGTCATCCTGGACCTATTCTTACAAAATATGCATTTCTCTATAGATGTTAAGATAATCTTGATAGCTGAGGAAGAGAAGGCCCCGATGGTTTCTTCCCTTGTTTTTAAAAAAAATTTCTGGTGTGTTGTCTCCCATGTTTAGTAGATTCTATTGATTTTTATGTTAATGTAGCATCTTTGTGTTTGAGTGCAAGCTTACTAACACAGTGACTGTTAAAAAAAGTGGCATATCTGGTGGCTGCAGTAACTACAGGCCAACTTCTATTCTCCCTGCACTCTCCAAAGTGGCTGAAAAACTTATTTTTAAGTCACTATATAAGTATAAGGATCTCAAGGATTGTTAGCTGATAGTCAGATGCATATAGAAAGGTTTTATGTACCTGTGACGCTCTTTTACTCTTGGCATGCTATTTGCAAGATAACCTTGTTAAAGATTCTGAGTACAGTATTACAAATAGATTTTAGTTCTGCTTTCGATTTAGTAAATCATACGGTACTTATTTATAGACTTCAGAATCTTGGAGTGGTTGGATATGCTTTAGGTTTACTTCAAGGTTTCCTTGCAGGTAGGCAGCAGCAAATTGCTGTTGATAAGATCTTTAGTGAACCAAGACCTATTGTGTCCCGACTTCCACACAGTAGTGTTCTTTGCCCACTATTATTTTTGGTGTATACAAACAACATGGTTGTCAACCTGGAAAACAAGATTATTCAGTTTTCCAATGATGCAACAACTGAGGTGTAGTACAGTCTCCACTCAACTGAGAAATGGACAAGATCAGTGAATGATGTATTCAGTGGAGCATGAGGCTAAAGATCTAATGAAAGTTTCAGCAAATGCCATACAAAAGTTAAGTAGAGTGTTTCTGTTTCCTAATAGTAGCAATTATGACTTGGACCATCGACGGATGGTCTTTTGTTTGTTACTTTTCCATAAGTTGTATTTTAGTAGAGATCTTCCACATTCACAATTGATCCCTGGTCCCTTTCCTGTTGAGAGCAACCAGATTCGTTGAACAGCAGTACCAACATGTAGTAAACGTGCCTCGCTGTCTTCGCGCGGTTCAAATGTGGAATAATGCCCCTGAGGATGGATGCTGTGCAACTGGAACTTCAAAAGTTCAAGAGAAGTGCAAGAATAGCATTAGTACTACCATAATGCTATTCTTGCCTTTTAATACATTTTACCTATTTATTAACATACTAATTTATTATTTCTTTTTAATGAATGAGATCTCTTCTTCCTGCATTTCCCTTTGCCTTCTCTTACTTCCTCATGGGCACCATATTCTTTGGATGCTTGAATTTCAAGTCAATGGCTCCTGTGGGCTTGTTCCATATGAATAGGGTTCATCTTTTCAACAACAACAACAACAACAATAGTAATAACAATAATTATAATAATTATAATAATAATAATAATAATAATAATAATAATAATAATAATAATAATAATAATAATAATAAGAGCATCAAGGAAATAGATACCCTAATCCAGACTGTAAGGATTGTATCTGGGGACATCAGGATGGAGTTTGGAATAGAAAAATGCGCCTTAGTCAACATACAAAAAGGCAAAGTAACGAGAACTGAAGGGATAAAGCTACCAGATGGGAGCAACATCAAACACATAAATGAGACAGGATACAAATACCTGGGAATAATGGAAGGAGGAGATATAAAACACCAAGAGATGAAAGGACACGCATCCAGGAAATGAATATATGCAGAGGACTCAAGGCGATACTCAAATCAAAACTCAACGCCGGAAATATGATAAAAGCCATAAACACTGGGCAGTGCCAGTAATCAGATACAGCGCAGGAATAGTGAATGGACGAAGGCAGAACTCCGCAGCATAGATCAGAAAACCAGGAAACATATGACAATACACAAAGCACTACACCCAAGAGCAAATACGGACAGACTATACATAACACGAAAGGAAGGAGGGAGAGGACTACTAAGTATAGAGGACTGCGTTAACATCGAAAACAGAGCACTGGGGCAATATCTGAAAACCAGTGAAGACGAGTGGCTAAAGAGTGCATGGGAAGAAGGACTAATAAAAGCAGACGAGGACCCAGAAATATACAGAGACAGGAGAAAGACAGAAAGAACAGAGGATTGGCACAACAAACCAATGCACGGACAATACATGAGACAGACTAAAGAACTAGCCAGCGATGACAATTGGCAATGGCTACAGAGGGGAGAGCTAAAGAAGGAAACTGAAGGAATGATAACAGCGGCACAAGATCAGGCGCTAAGAACAGATATGTTCAAAGTACGATAGACGGAAATAACATCTCTCCCATATGTAGGAAGTGCAATACGAAAAGTGAAACAATAAACCACATAGCAAGTGAATGCCCGGCACTTGCACAGAACCAGTACAAAAAGAGGCATGATTCAGTGGCAAAAGCCCTCCACTGGAGCCTGTGCAAGAAACATCAGCTACCTTGCAGTAATAAGTGGTACGAGCACCAACCTGAAGGAGTGATAGAAAACGATCAGGCAAAGATCCTCTGGGACTATGGTATCAGAACGGATAGGGTGATACGTGCAAACAGACCAGACGTGACGTTGATTGACAAAGTCAAGAAGAAAGTATCACTCATTGATGTCGCAATACCATGGGACACCAGAGTTGAAGAGAAAGAGAGGGAAAAATTGGATAAGTATCAAGATCTGAAAATAGAAATAAGAAGGATATGGGATATGCCAGTGGAAATCGTACCCATAATCATAGGAGCACTAGGCACGATCCCAAGATCCCTGAAAAGGAATCTAGAAAAACTAGAGGCTGAAGTAGCTCCAGGACTCATGCAGAAGAGTGTGATCCTAGAAACGGCACACATAGTAAGAAGAGTGATGGACTCCTAAGGGGGCAGGATGCAACCCGGAACCCCACACTATAAATATCACCAGTCGAATTGGAGGACTGTGATAGAGCAAAAAAAAAAAAAAAAAAAAAAAAAAAAAAAAAAAAAAAAAAAAAAAAAAAAATAATAATAATAATAATAATGAAGAACAGTAGGAGAAGGAAAACCAACCTAAGTATGGCATGGATAGACTATAAGAAAGCCTTCAACATGATACCACACACATGGCTAATAGAATGCCTGAAAATATATGGGGCAGAGGAAAACACCATCAGCTTCCTCAAAAATACAATGCACAACTGGAATACAATACTTACAAGCTCGGGAATAAGACTAGCAGAGGTTAATATCAGGAGAGGGATCTTCCAGGGCGACTCACTGTCCCCACTACTCTTCGTAGTAGCCATGATTCCCATGACAAAAGTACTACAGAAGATGGATGCCGGGTACCAACTCAAGAAAAGAGGCAACAGAATCAACCATCTGATGTTAATGGACGACATCAAGCTGTATGGTAAGAGCATCAATGAAATAGATACCCTAATCCAGACTGTAAGGATTGTATCTGGGGACATCAGGATGGAGTTTGGAATAGAAAAATGCGCCTTAGTTAACACACAAAAAGGCAAAGTAACGAGAACCGAAGGGATAAAGCTACCAGATGGGAGCAACATCAAATACATAGATGAGACTGGATACAAATACCTGGGAATAATGGAAGGAGGGGATATAAAACACAAAGAGATGAAGGATACAATCAGGAAAGATTATATGCAGACTCAAAGCGATACTCAAGTCAAAACTCAACGCCAGAAATATGATAAAAGCCATAAACACATGGGCAGTGCCAGTAATCAGATACAGCGCAGGAATAGTGGAATGGACGAAGGCAGAACTCCGCAGCATAGATCAGAAAACCAGGAAACATATGACAATACACAAAGCACTACAACCAAGAGCAAATACGGACAGACTATACATAACACGAAAGGAAGGAGGGAGAGGACTACTAAGTATAGAGGACTGCATCAACATGGAGAACAAAGCACTGGGGCAATATCTGAAAACCAGTGAAGACGAGTGGCTAAAGAGTGCATGGGAAGAAGGACTAAAAAAAGTAGATGAAGACACAGAAATATACAGAGATAGGAGAATGACAAACAAAACAAACTAATGGATAGACAATACATGAGACAGACTAAAGAACTAGCCAGCAATGGCTACAGAGGGGAGAGCTAAAGAAGGAAACTGAAGGAATGATAACAGCGGCACAAGATCAGGTCCTAAGAACCAGATATGTTCAAAAAACAATAGACGGAAATAACATCTCTTCCATATGTAGGAAGTGCAATACGAAAAATGAAACCATAAACCACATAGCAAGCGAATGCCCGGCACTTGCACAGAACCAATACAAAAAGAGGCATGATTCAGTGGCAAAAGCCCTCCACTGGAGCCTGTGCAAGAAGCATCAGTTACCTTGCAGTAATAAGTGGTACAAGCACCAACCTGAGGGGGTGATAGAAAACAATCACGCAAAGATCCTCTTGGACTATGGTATCAGAACGGATAGGGTGATACGTGCAAACAGACCAGACGTGATGTAGATTGACAAAGTCAAGAAGAAAGTATCACTCATTGATGTCGCAATACCATGGGACACCAGAGTTGAAGAGAAAGAGAGAGAAAAAATGGATAAGTATCAAGATCTGAAAATAGAAATAAGAAGGATATGGGATATGCCAGTGGAAATCGTACCCATAATCATAGGAGCACTAGGCACGATCCCAAGATCCCTGAAAAGGAATCTAGAAAAACTAGAGGCTGAAGTAGCTCCAGGACTCATGCAGAAGAGTGTGATCCTAGAAACGGCGCACATAGTAAGAAAAGTGATGAACTCCTGAGGAGGCAGGATGCAACCCGGAACCCCACACTATAAATACCACCCAGTCGATTGGAGGACTGTGATAAGAGAGAGAGAAAAAAAATGATATTATTATTATTATTATTATTATTATTGGGAAAGGAATGCATTGGAAGAACTGATAAAAGTGATTTAAGACTCAGAAATATACAGACAAGAGCATGACAAACAGAATGGAGGAATGGCACAACAAACCAATGCCCAGATAGTACATGAGACAGACTAAAGAACTGGCCAGCAATAAAACATGGCAATGGCTACAGAGGGGAGAGCTAAAGAAGGAAACAAAAGCAATGCTAACAGCAGCACAAGATCAGACTCTAAGAAACAGATATGTTCAAAGAACTATAGATGGAAATAACATCTCACCCATATGCAAGAAGTGCAATACAAAAAACAAGGCCATAAACCACATAGCAAGTGAATGTCTGGCACTTGCACAGAACCAGTATAAAGAGAGGCATGATTCAGTAGCAAAGGCCCTACACTGGTGCCTGTGCAAGAAACACCAGCTACTTTGCAGTAATGAGTGGCATGAACACCAACCTGATGGAGTGATAGAAAACCATTGGGCAAAGATCCTCTGGGACCACTAGTGTATTTTGATATTATTTTCATGCCTAAATACATTTATATGATATAAAAATGATTTACTAATTTTAAAATATTAATATTGATCAATACTGTATTAGTAAGTTTAATAAGATTAAATGATATCACATAATAACTAATAATTCTCTCTCTCTCTCTCTCTCTTACAGAGATGTATGCTTTTTGTATGATAAATGATTTACTAATTTTCAAATATTAATATTAATGTAAAGAGCAATCACTTCAACAAAGAAAATAATACAGTGAATTATTAAGATTTTAGTTCTTTCGAACTCCAGGTCTCTCTCTCTCTCTCTTCTTCTCTCCTCTCTCTCTCTCTCTCTCTCGTCTCTCTCTCTCTCCTCTTCTCTCTCTCTCTCTCTCTCACTGAGATGAGAGATTTTTATGGTACACGTTATGGTATAATATGTTTATTAATATTTTCATATCAAATAATAATAATAATAATAATAAATAATAATAATAATAATAATAAATAATAATAATAATAATAATAATAATAATAATAATAACCATCTGATGTTCATGGACGACATCAAGCTGTATGGTAAGAGCATCAAGGAAATAGATACCCTAATCCGACTGTAAAGATTGTATCTGGGGACATCAGGGATGGAGTTTGGAATAGAAAAATGCGCCTTAGTCAACATACAAAAAGGCAAAGTAACGAGAACTGAAGGGATAAAGCTACCCAGATGGAGCAACATCAAACACATAGATGAGACAGGATACAAATACCTGGGAATAATGGAAGGAGGGGATATAAAACACAGAGATGAAGGACACGATCAGGAAAGAATATATGCAGAGACTCAAGGCGATACTCAAGTCAAAACTCAACGCCGGAAATATGATAAAAGGCCATAAACAACATGGGCAGTGCCAGTAATCAGATACAGCGCAGGAATAGTGGAATGGACGAAGGCAGAACTCCGCAGCATAAATCAGAAAACCAGGAAACATATGACAATACACAAAGCACTACACACAAGAGCAAATACGGACAGACTATACATAACACGAAAGGAAGGAGGGAGAGGATACTAAGTATAGAGGACTGCGTAAACATCAGACGAACAGAGCAATGGGGCAATATCTGAAAACCAGTGAAGACGAGTGGCTAAAGAGTGCATGGGAAGAAGGACTGATAACAAAAAGTAGACGAAGACCCAGAAATATACAGACAGGAGAAAGACAGACAGAACAGAGGACTGGCACAACAAACCAATGCACGGACAATACATGAGACAGACTAAAGAACTAGCCAGCGATGACAATTGGCAATGGCTACAGAGGGGAGAGCTAAAGAAGGAAACTGAAGGAATGATAACAGCGGCACAAGATCAGGCCCTAAGAACCAGATATGTTCAAAGAACGATAGACGGAAATAACATCTCTCCCATATGTAGGAAGTGCAATACGAAAAATGAAACCATAAACCACATAGCAAGTGAATGCCGGCACTTGCACAGAACCAGTACAAAAAGAGGCATGATTCAGTAGCAAAGCCCTCCACTGGAGCCTGTGCAAGAAACATCAGCTACCTTGCTGTAATAAAAGTGGTACGAGCACCAACCTGAAGGAGTGATAGAAAACGATCAGGCAAAGATCCTCTGGGACTATGGTATCAGAACGGATAGGGTGATACGTGCAAACAGACCAGACGTGACGTTGATTGACAAAGTCAAGAAGAAAGTATCACTCATTGATGTCGCAATACCATGGAACACCAGAGTTGAAGAGAAAGAGAGCGAAAAATGGATAAGTATCAAGATCTGAAAATAAAAGAAATAAGAAGGATAATGGGATATGCCCAGTGGAAATCGTACCCATAATCAATAGGAGCACTAGGCACGATCCCAAGATCCCTGAAAAGGAATCTAGAAAAACTAGAGGCTGAAGTAGCTCCAGGACTCATGCAGAAGAGTGTGATCCTAGAAACGGCACACATAGTAAGAAAAGTGATGGACTCCTAAGGAGGCAGGATGCAATCCGGAACCCCACACTATAAATATCACCCAGTCGAATTGGAGGACTGTGATAGAGCAAAAGAAAAAAAAATAAAAAATAAAAAAAAAATAATAATAATAATAATAATAATATGTGGCGCCGTGGAGGAGTGGGTTAGGTCGTCAATAGACTTAAGTCAAGTTAAGCAACATTGGGGCTGGTCAGTCGTTGGGATGGGTGACCGCTCTCCCCTCGGCGTTGATTCCTTGGGAAAGGATCTTTACCATAATTTCCTCAGTCTACTCAGCTGTAAATGAGTACCTATTCCTGATGGGGTAGGGTCCAGCTTTGGTTTAACAATAGCAAAACTCGGCAATGATGGAAAGAAATGAAGGATGGATAAACGACAACGACGTAAATGGAACCTCTGGCAACAGAGGAGCTTCGTCCGGCAACCAGGTATTCAACCCAATTGAAGGGGAAGACGGTCAGGTACTTGGAGGTCGTCATCCAGCAACTGATCACCACACCGACAGTAATCAACAGCCTGAGATTGGAGCTACAGAGGCAAAAGGGAAGAAATGGACGAGAGAAGAAAATAAGGAAATATGGAGATGCTACATCAGAAGCAACCCGACGGAGAGAGGATATAGAAGAAGATTGGTCAACATCTGGAATGAGAGGAATAACACCCCCCAAACGGAGCAGAGGCTGGCAGACCAAGTAAGGAACATAAAGAAAAAGAACTGGCTCTCCCCAACAGAAAGAGAAGAACTGGAAAGGGAAATGTCACACGACAACGAATTACACGAAGACGAACTGAGAGACGATGCCACAGAAGACGACAGGGAGGATGAGGTATCAAACAACGACACACGAAGAAACACTGACGAAGTAACAGAGAGGACGGAATGGGTAGAAAAGATTAGACAATGGATGGAGCCAGATACAGAGAGAACAAAGATCCCCTCCATGAAAGCCTACAACACCAAGAAATTAAGGGAGAAAACAAGTGAGGTCAATGAATAATGGGCATAATACACACCACCAGTATCACAGAAACAAATAACTTGACATATGCAGGAGCAAGATTAGTAGCAGAACTGATGGGGATTCGAACACCACCATCACCAGCACAACCTACCCAACAGAAACCAAAACAGCAACCTCCTTGGAAAAGGCACCTGGAAAAGCAAATCATGGTGATGAGATCTGACTTGAGTAAACTGAAAGAGATGGCAGGAAAAAGGCTAAGGAGCAAGAAAACAAGGGAGGAACTCAACAAGAAATACAAAGTACAAGAGAGGGGACTAAACAACACAATAGAAGATGTAAAACAGAGGCTTTAGGCCAAAGCACGTAAGATCCAACGGTACATGAACAGGAATAAGGGATACCAACAGAACAAACTATTCGGAACCAACCAGAAAAGACTATACAGCCAACTAAGAGGGGAAGAAAACCACCCAGAAATTCCTGAAGCCAAACCAAGTAAGAGACTGGGAAAACATATGGAGCAATCCGGTATCACACAACAAACATGCAACATGACTCCAGGAAGTCAAGGAAGAAGAAACAGAGATCACCACAGACACAGTCAGACACCAACTAAAGAAAATGCCAAACTGGAAAGCCCCAGGTCCCGATGAAGTCCATGGATACTGGCTCAAAAACTTCAAGGCCCTACACCCACGAATAGCAGAACAACTCCAGCATTGTATCTCAAATCACCAAGCACCCAAATGGATGACCACAGGAAGAACATCCTTAGTACAAAAAGACAAGAGTAAGGGAAATATAGCCAGTAACTACAGGCCTATCACCTGCCTACCAATAATGTGGAAGTTACTAACAGGTATCATCAGTGAAAGGCTATACAACTACCTAGAGGAGACAAAACACCATCCCCCACCACACAAAGGCTGCAGAAGGAAGTGTAGGGGCACAAAAGACCACTCCTGATAGACAAAATGGTAATGTAGAACAGTAGGAGAAGGAAAACCAACCTAAGCATGGCATGGATAGACTATAAGAAAGCCTTCGACATGATACCACACAAATGGCTAATAGAATGCCTGAAAATATATGGGGCAGAGGAAAACACCATCAGCTTCCTCAAAAATACAATGCCCAACTGGAATACAATACTTACAAGCTCTGGAATAAGACTAGCATAGGTTAATATCAGGAGAGGGATCTTCCAGGGCGACTCACTGTCCCCACTACTCTTCGTAGTAGCCATGATTCCCATGACAAAAGTACTACAGAATGATGGATGCCGGGTACCAACTCAAGAAAAGAGGCAACAGAATCAACCATCTGATGTTCATGGACGACATCAAGCTGTATGGTAAGAGCATCAAGGAATAGATACCCTAATCCAGACTGTAAGGATTGTATCTGGGGACATCAGGATGGAGTTTGGAATAGAAAAATGTGCCTAAGCTTTCAAGCATACAAAAAGGCAAAGTAACGAGGAACTGGAATGGGATAAAGCTACCAGATGGGAGCAACATCAAACACATAGATGAGACAGGATACAAATACCTGGGAATAATGGAAGGAGGGGATGATAAAACACAAAAGGAGCTGAAGGACACGATCAGGAAAGATATATATGCAGAGACTCAAGGCGATACTCAAGTCAAAACTCAACGCCGGAAATATGATAAAAGCCATAAACACATGGGCAGTGCCAGTAATCATACAAGCGCAGGAATAGTGGAATGGACGAAGGCAGAAACTCCGCAGCATAGATCAGAAAACCAGGAAACATATGACAATACACAAAGCACTACACCCAAGAGCAAATACGGACAGACTATACATAACACGAAAGGAAGGAGGGAGAGAGGACTAACTAAGTATACGAGGACTGCGACAACCATCGAGAACAGAGCACTGGGGGCAATAAATTCTGAAAACCAGTTGCAAGACGAGTGGCTAAAGGAGTGATCCTTTTTTTTTCCTTATTGGGAAAAAGGACTAATAAAAGTAGACGAAGACCCAGAAATATACAGAGACAGAGAAAGACAGACAGAACAGAGGACTGGCACAACAAACCAATGCACGGACAATACATGAGACAGACTAAAGAACTAGCCAGCGATGACAATTGGCAATGGCTACAGAGGGGAGAGCTAAAGAGGAAACTGAAGGAATGATAACAGCGGCACAAGATCAGGCCCTAGAACCAGATATGTTCAAAGAACGATAGACGGAAATAACATCTCTCCCATATGTAGGAAGTGCAATACTAAAAATGAAACCATAAACCACATAGCAAGTGAATGCCCGGCACTTGCACAGAACCCAGTACAAAAAGAGGCATATTCAGTGGCAAAAGCCCTCCACTGGAGCCTGTGCAAGAAACATCAGCTAACCTTGCAGTAATAAGTGGGTACGAGCACCAACCTGAAGGAGTGATAGAAAACGATCAGGCAAAGATCCTCTGGGACTATGGTATCAGAACGGATAGGGTGATATGTGCAAACAGACCAGACGTGACGTTGATTGACAAAGTCAAGAAGAAAGTATCACTCATCGATGTCGCATTACCATGGGACACCAGAGTTGAAGAGAAAGAGAGCGAAAAAATGGATAAGTATCAAGATCTGAAAATAGAAATAAGAAGGATATGGGATATGCCAGTGGAAATCGTACCCATAATCATAGGAGCACTAGGCACGATCCCAAGATCCCTGAAAAGGAATCTAGAAAAACTAGAGGCTGAAGTAGCTCCAGGACTCATGCAGAAGAGTGTGATCCTAGAAACGGCACACATAGTAAGAAAAGTGATGGACTCCTAAGGAGGCAGGATGCAACCCAGAACCCCACACTATAAATTACCACCCAGTCGAATTAGAGGACTGTGATAGAGCAAAAAAAAAAAATAATAATAATAATAATAATAATAATAATAATAACTGTAATTACAAAAATCATATGTGAAAGTATTTTACAAATACTACAATAATCTTTCCATCTCTCTCTCTCTCTCTCTTACAGAGATGTAATTTTTTGGATGATGATTTACTAATTTTCAAATATCAATATTAATGTAAACAGCAATAATATAAATTCATTAAAGAAAATACTAAAGTGAATTAGCAAGATTTAAGTCTATAAATAAAAAGAATTATGTAAGAATGAAAGAAAATGCATTTTACCCCGCATCTTTCAGCTCCAGGTAGCCAGGCAGAGTTGGCTGGGGTCCAACAAATGTCAAAACAGGAAGGGTAGTGTTGCTATCAAAGGATCATGGAGATTCTCTCTCTCTCTCTCTCTCTCTCTCTCTCTCTCTCTCTCTCTCTCTCTCTCTCTGAGATGAGAGAATTTCCATGGTACATTTGTATGTTTATTAATATTTTCGCATAATAATAATAGTAATATAACCAATATCAAAATTAATTCGTATGTGATAGTATTCTAAAGAAGTACAATAATCTATCCATTTCACTCTTTTAAATAAGGATAACCCTCTCTCTCTCTCTCTCTCTCTCTCTCTCTCTCTCTCTCTCTCTCTCTCTCTCTCTCTCTCTCTCTCCACACGAGATACTAGTATGTCTTAGTGGTAACTCTCGCCCTCTGTTTGGGCTAGAAGTGTATGTATAAGTATATTTTTAAGGACATTACTACATTTTATGGTAAAATAATAATATACAGTACTAGTTTACAAATTATATTAAGTTTAATGAGATTAAACAGTAACAATAACATCTCTCTCTCTCTCTCTCTCTCATCTCTCTCTCTCTCTCCGCTCTCTCTTCTCGCTCTCTCTCTCTCTCTCTTACGTATGTTTATTTGTTTTGTAGTGTAAATAAATTATTTACCTTATAACTAATTTTCAAATATTAATAAGATTAATTAAAAATAGCGATTCCCAGTCCTTTATCCACTTGGAGGAAGGTGGGTGGGGAGTATATGACAGTTTGATATACGAATTGGCGGAGGGGAGGAAGGAGTCGGAGTCTAGGAGTTATTCTCTCTCTCTCTCTCTCTCTCTCTCTCTCTCTCTCTTCTCTCGTCCTCTCTCTCTCTCTCTCTCTCTCTCTCTCTCCATTATTATTCTCTCTGTCTCAGAAACAATTCATAATTTCACTCTTGATGTCAGATATATGATGTTGCCATTCATTGGTCTCTCTCTCTCTCTCTCTCTCTCTCTCTCTGTTATTTGCTGTAGGTATATATTTTTAATGGTAAAATGTTTAAGATGACTTTGAAATTATATTAATAATATAACCTCAAAGATTAATGCAGTAATAGGTTAGTAATTTTAGGTATATTTGAAGTAGGATGTTATTAAAGGTATACATTTGGTATCTGAACTTTCAAAATAGGCAGTTATAAGCATTTTTAGTGGTGGTTTTAACTATTCGCAGGTTTTAACTATTCACGGGCGTGTCTGGTACACATCCCCCGCGAATACGGGGGCAACACTGTACTTGGTTTTTTCCAACTGTCCACCCGCCTGTGATGTTTGCATATGGTAACACAGTGTCCTGGGCTTTAGATAGTTACATTAAGCTTACATTCAACAATAATAACAATATCCTATTTCAAATATCAATGGTGTAATTTGCATACAGTAAATTATTAAAACACTTTTCAGTTGCAAATGTACACCCAGATATCCTTTTATTTACCTAAAACTTACACATAGCGTAATTATCTAAAGCCCAGGACCCAGTGTTACCATACGCAAACACCACAGGTGGGTGGACAGACAAAAAAAAAAAAACAGAGTATAGTGAACTAATAGTTTGGAACTGGCGAATCTTTTCCCTTGTCAAACACACCCACTCATGAACTTTATCCAGGGGCCTCAGATGGAGGGGTAAAGAAGATGTCCTGTTGTAACTTCATATTTATCATAGCAACCTGGTTATGGTGTGGTGAAATATGTCAATTATACACCTGGCACTTACTGTTGTACACAGCACTTGCATTTGTACACTACTCACAACTGGTCAGCTATTTTCATCATCATTAGTATTTTTTTTATCGTTCATGTCCAAGATATTTGTTAGTTCCTGATCTAGTAAATGTGTATGGATGAATTTTGTGTATATTGGAATTTAATTGTGCATTACTAAAGCATAAACAGTAATACACTATGCAAAGTGAGAGAGGTTACTCACACCGGCGAAGGATGTTTCACAAGTCGAGTAACTACAACCTAAGCTAGTTCCTCATCAAGTTAGGCCATACAGGCAACTGTAAACAATGGGCTAATTTTGCTATGAACATATGAAACTACAATACAAACACCACTCAGTATAACTAAAACAATAGACAGATCAGATTTGGGTGCATTAAAATTATGTAGTTTTTTCTAACAGACATATGATTAATTTAAAACTTACCTAAGTGTCTTCATTAATGATGAATGCTGAAATAAGTCAATACCTAATTTCTTGGACAAATGCTTGATTGATCTGGGATTTTTGAAAGTCTTTAACTTTCTTAATGCCTGAGAATAGGACGCCTTTCCATCTTCAATCAACCTGTAAAGATATTTTTCAGTCAACATCTGCCTTCAAAAATCACATAAATAACATTATCATCATCATCATCATGATATTATAAAAAAATATAATTAAAAGGGCTACAATACTTCCTGATATGTGAAAACTGAATTTATAAGACATTTAGCTTCTTCCATACAACACATCTTTCATATATGTGCGCATCTGTGACCTTTGAAAGCCCTCAAGTTCTAGTCTTTACCTCACAGACTGAAGATTGGTTATAGCTTAATATATGGACTACCTGGACCCACAGGTAGTCATTAGTCAACTGCTTTGCATTTTGAGTAATCTGGATATAAGGGTATGAGATCAGCTGGGCTGGGAAGTGGGAAGTATGTATGTAACTGGTTCAATGAAAAAGCTACAAATATGACAGATTTTTTTTTTATTTTGTATTTTTCATAGCTAAAAAAACTTTGGTCTTAACAATAGGATAATCTTAGTGCCAGCTGGAAAACCGGTTAAATCATAAGTCCTCACTCATATATGGCTGAATAGTAGTTAACATGTGAGGTCCATGTTGCTGAATATCCCAGATTGGTTATTTGTACCAGTGGTTCAAGAGAGCACTTGAGGACTTGAGAGTAAGAGACCAAGGCTCTCGTAATGCCAACATTTCATATAAGTAAGCACAGACCCCATTGTAGTGTACAACAAGGAGTTTGTACTCGATAGGAGTTGACTACCTCTGTAATTGTAGACTCTTACCATTCGTGTTGTAGCAATAAACAGATGAGAAAAACCATGGAAGGATCAAGATTGTCTGATGTCCTCTTCTGGGTCACATGAGTCAAACAAATTTTCAACAATAAATGAATCCTCTTTCTTCATCTGAATGTTCAACAGAAGCCAATCTGGGATAGGCAGCACATTAACATCTCTTCTCAGCCAAAACCTGTGCCCACCCTGAAGGAGGGAGCTGCTCTACAGCTACTTCTTGGCCACTGTCACTGGAGGATGATGTGAACAGTCAAATGAAGAGTTCCCCCCCTCTTGGTATCACCCTTCTTTTGGGTTGCTCAAGTTAAAGACAGCAGAATGCTCAAGTCACTAACGATATCATCTGACAGTTTCTCCTTGGTGGTGTATGGGCTCAGTAGTACCCTAGTTAGTCTACTCCGATAAGCCAGTTCAATGCTCTTGAGTCATCTGAAGATTACTCAGTGTGAAGTGATATTCACTTACCAGATGACCCAATCACCAGTCAAATGTGTATCCCCATACAGGTAAGTACAGACTTTCCTCTGCTCTGACAAGAGCTCCACAAGGTCTTTGTCTACTGACAGAATGCCTATAATGGACAGAAACCTCCTCTATAAAGGCAGTCATGGTCGAAGGCTCATTTTGTATATGTGAGACAAAGAACTCTGAAGTCGTCTTACATCAGAGCTGAAGCTCTGCACCCAAAATCTTAGAACTGTTAGTTTGAAACAAGATACTGTGCTAAGATAAACCTTATCAGTCACTCATCTTGGGTCCTCCTCAATTACTGGAACCCCTTCCTCTGTTCAGGATATGATGGACCAGGTAGAACGGAGGGCTTGTGTAACCTACAGGTTGTTCCCAGCATCCCAAATGGAATCCTCAGCCTGCTGGAAAAGCGAGAACCTTGTAGTAGACAGGTCCTACGTAGGTCTTCAAGTATATACGGACAATATCATGGGAAAACCCAAAGGAATGTCCTATGATAATATATTCTACTCAGACACATCCTAATTATCCTACTGTCCAAGGAATTAACCTGTTACAGGACAGGGCTCATTCTGCAAAGGAATGTTACTTTCCAACCGTGAAACATCCTATGTGGTGATCTGTTGCAATGTAAGGACATATGTTCAATATGTTACCTTCCAAAAGAGGAACCCTATACTGCCAACCTCAAACTCTTGAACAATGGGAAATTCTCAACCTTCCTTTTCCAAAACTCATGAAGTTTAATGACCCACTTCAGTCAACTGAAGCTTGAACCCGCTAGGCTAGGTTCATGACTTCATGTCTTCAATACTTAGAAACTAGGCCAGGATGGAAGAGACTCATTCAAAGGTGCTAGACTAGTCTATCAACCAACCACTTAGACTAGGCTAAGTAGGTATGGTCAAGTTTGAACTGGTTAACTTATTTTAACCCTCTTACGCCTAAGCCCTAAAAACCAAAACGTCTCCCGTATGCCGAGGCGGGTTTAGAGTGAGCACCGTATGCCGAGGCGGGTTTAGAGTGAGCACAGAAGCAGAAAAAATAATTTTTTCAAAAAATCACAGCGCGCTTAGTTTTCAAAATTAAGAGTTCATTTTTGGCTCCTTTTTTTGTCATTGCCTGAAGTTTAGATGCAATCATCAGAAATGAAAAAAAAAAAATCATTATCATATATAAATAATACGATATATGGTAGCAAAAAAAAAAAATTCATACATAATTGTATTCAAATCGAGCTGTGCAAAAAACGGCTAAAGGTAACGAGGAGTTACTTTTTTTGTTGTTGTATTGTACACTAAATTTCAATTATTTTGATATATAACACATTGTAAAACGATCAAAGCAACACAGAAAAAATATTATCACAAAATGATGAATGAATTCGTAACGCACAGACGTAAAAAAATGTTTTGTTTTTTTTCAAAAATTCACCATAAATCTAAATATTGTTCTAGAGACTTCCAATTTGTTTCAAAATGAAGACAAATGATTGAATATTATGATACTGTAAGAGTTTTAACTTAGAATTGCAGTTTTCGACCATTTCGGACGAGGTTAAATTGACCAAATGTCAAAATTTTTATATAATTTTTTATATGCAAATATTGCAAAAATGAGAAAAGCTACAACCTTCAATTATTTTTTGTTGTATGCTTCATGAATTTGCACACATTTTCATATATGAAACTCTATAAAATGCCTAATATGAAAAGGAGCAAATATTAGGAGAATGCGACGTACGCATTTCGGAGATTTGCGGCCGCGAATCGGAGCGCGGAGGGAAAGAAGGTATTTTTAAAAAATTCACCATAAATCTAAATATTGTGCTAGAGACTTCCAATTTGTTTCAAAATGAAGATAAATGACTGTATATTAGTAGATTGTAAGAGTTTTAGCTTACAATTGCGTTTTTCGACTATTTCGGTAGAGTCAAAGTTGACCGAACGTGGTTTTTTTTATTTATCGTGATTTATATGCAAATATTTCAAAAAATAGAAAAGCTACAACCTTCAACCATTTTTTTTGTATTCTACATGAAATTGCGCACATTTTCATATATAAAACTTTATGTAACGGCTAATTTTAAATGGTGCAAACATTACGACAATCGCACAAAAAAATTTCCGATTTTTTTCAGAAGAGTTATCACGCGGACGTAAATGTTTTTTTTTTTTTCATAAATTCACCATAAATCGAAATATTGTGCTAGAGACTTTCAATTCATTGCAAAATTAAGGTAAATGATTGAATATTACTATAATATAAGAGTTTTAGCTTACAATTGCATTTTTCGACCATTTCGGTAGAGTTAAAGTTGACTAAAGGTTAAAATTTTTGCACTTATCGTTATTTATATGAAAATATGACAATTTGTCGAAAATTGCATTTTTCCTAACTATACAAACCTGAGGTCCTTTAACAATAGGAAGTAGCTAGCGGCAGCTGGAACGGTCGTAAGCTTCGAACAAGGGGAGAACGGTAGTTAACTGCTTGTCCGATCGTCACTGGGAGGTAAACAAATCACTTTTGCTTTGGCCCATGCAAAATAAGCAGAGTGAGGGGTGGCATGAGGAGGGACTATATGTAAAGGACCTCAGGTTTGTATAGTTAGGAAAAATGCAATTTTCGACAAATTGTCATTTGTTCCAATACGTAATACAAACCATCGGTCCTTTAACAATAGGAAGACTCACTTCTTGGTGGGAGGAATCTGAGTCTTTTGATGAACAGACTGGTGTTCGTCCATCCCTGGAATGCCTCCCTGGTCGTACGAGCGAGGGAGGGATCCAAGCCTCTGTCCGATTGATCGGGGTGTGCACCGCAGGATCAATGGTCAGACCTCTGGGCCGAGTACTAAGAGAGAGGCAAGCGTATCTCTTCGTACCAGCATTGTAAGAACTTGTTCCTGTACAGGAGCAAATATAAAGTCATGGATTTGTCTCATGTAGGCATCCACTTCCCCCCCCTTGTAGGAGGAAGTGGTGGATATACGCTCCTATCCCTAATGAAAGGGATAGGATGGAGCTCGGTCGAGTAGCTTACCTGCATCTGACTCCTTTCCAGCATGGTGACGACCGTGTCCCTCTGCCCACAGGGAGAGGTAGAGATAGATGGTGAAGAGAAGCCAGTCACACTCATTCGCACATTCATTCTCCCAGTCATACCAGGAATCGATGCTGTTCTGCCTGCTCGGGTGCTGGGTAAGCTTACACAACGTGTTGAGCAGCCACCACAGGTCCCAAGGAAAAGGTATCCAAGGACTTGTGGGCAATATCCCGAAGGTAGAAGGACGTGAAGGTGGTCTGGTTGGCCCAGACACCTGCCTTCAGGACCTGCGCCACGGAGAAGTTCTTACGGAAATCTAAGGAGGGTCCAATACCTCTGACTTTGTGGGCTCTCGGTCGGAGCGTACGGATGTCGTCACTACCATCAGCCTCGTACGCTCTCCTGATCACCTCGTGTAGCCAGAAAGAAAGCGTGTTCTTGAATACTTCTTTCTTGGTAACCCCAGTGCTAACGAAGAGGCGTTGACACTCAGGCCTGAGATGTCGAGTTCTCTTCAGATAGCGCCGTAGCGCCCTCACAGGACAAAGCAGCATCTCATCCGCACCGTTATCGGTGAAGTCCATTAGGGAAGGGATCGGGAAAGACTGGAACCTGTCGTCAGGGATCGACGGATTTTGAGTCTTGGCTACGAAGCTCGGGATGAAATCGAGCGTCACAGATCCCCATCCCCTGGTGTGTTTAACATCGAAAGACAGACCATGAAGTTCCCCTACTCTCTTCGCCGATGCCAGGGCCAGCAAGAAGAGGGTCTTGAGGGTCAGATCCCTGTCTGACGACTCTCGGAGTGGCTCGAAGGGTCTTCGAGTCAAACTCCTAAGGACGAGAGTCACATCCCACTCAGGGGGCCTGAGTTCCCTGGGTGGGCAAGACCTTTCGAAGCTCCTCATAAGCAAGGAAATCTCGAACGAATTCGAGATATCCAGTCCCCTCAGCTTTAGGACCAGTGCCAGGGCGGCTCTGTATCCTTTGACTGTGGGTACTGAGAGGAGCTTCTCTCGGCAAAGAAAAATGAGGAAATCCGCTACCTGCTGAAGAGTGGCTCTGAGAGGAGACAGACCCCGTCTACGACACCAACCACAGAAGACGGCCCACTTCCCCTGGTACACAGCTGCAGAGGACTGTCGGACGTATCCAGCCATCTCTGTTGCTGCGCTACGAGAAAAGCCTCTCGTTCGCAAGAGATGGTGGATAACAGCCAGCCGTGAAGTTGAAGGGACTGGACTGCTTGGTGGTACTGTTCTACGTGTGGCTGGGCTAGAAGGTTGTGCCAAAGGGGCAGCTCTCTCGGTGCTTCCGCAAGAGAGCCAGCAGGTCCGGATACCAAACGCCCTGAGGTCGTTTGGGAGCCACCAGGATCATCCTGAGATTCGGGGTGGTCAGCGCTCGGCTGATCACTTTCCGAATCAGACAGAAGGGAGGAAAGGCGTAGACGAAGAGGTTGTCCCAGGGGTGTTGGAGAGCGTCCTCTGCAGCTGCCCATGGGTCCGGCACGGCTGAAAAGAAAACCTGAAGTTTTCTGTTGTGCCGGGTAGCGAACAGGTCTACGACCGGTCGCCCCCACAGGTTGAAGAGCCTTTCCGCCAAGTCTGGGTGTAGAGACCACTCGGTTCCTATCACCTGATCCCGACGGCTGAGCTTGTCCGCTACTACATTCCTCTTGCCTGGAATGTAGCGTGCTGACAGCTCTATCGAGTGAGCCGCGGCCCACTCGTGCACCTGCACGGTCAACTGGTGTAGCGGAAGAGACACTAGGCCCCCCTGCTTGTTGACGTATGCCACTACTGTGGTGTTGTCGCACATCAACACCACCGAGTGTCCCACCAAGCGGTCCTGGAATTCTTGGAGAGCGTAGAACGCCGCCTTGAGTTCCAGGACATTGATGTGAAGGTGCTTGTCGTGATGGTCCCACACACCTGCAGCCAGCAACTCCTCCAGGTGTGCGCCCCATCCCTCGGTCGATGCGTCTGAGAACAGCAGCATCTCCGGGGGGGGGGGGAGGGGGAGAGATAGAGAGAGAGAGAGAGAGAGAGAGAGAGAGAGAGAGAGAGAGAGAGAGAGAGAGAGAGAGTGCGGATGGGCACTCCTCATAAGAAGTTCTTGTCGTCGAGCCACCAGGATAGGTCCTGCCTCACCTTCTCCATGAGAGCCACGGGGAAGTAAGGTGGATCCTTTGCCTGAGACCAACTCTCCCTTAGTCTCCACTGGAGAGACCGCAGGTGAAGACGCCCGTGAGGGACTAACTTCTCGAGTGACGACAGATGGCCGAACACGACTTGCCATTGCTGTGCTGCCTGTTCCTGCCGAGACAGGAACCGGCCGGCTGCCTCCCTGAATTTGCTGATCCGCAAGTCTGCAGGAAAGACTTGCCCTGCTACCGTGTCGATCAGCATTCCCAGGTACTTCATCTTCTGCTTGGGTTCGAGATCGGACTTCTCGTAGTTTATCACAATCCCCAGATCGTGACAAAACTTGAGGAGCCGATCCCTGTCCTGCAGCAACTGCGAGTGGGAGCTCACCAGGACCAGCCAATCGTCGAGATACCTCAGAAGACGTATCCTGTGCGAATGGGCCCAAGCAGACACCAGAGTGAACACTCGCGTGAACACCTGTGGGGCGGTTGACAGACCGAAACAAAGTGCCCTGAATTGGTACACCGTCCCGTCGAAGATGAAGTGGAGGTACTTTCTGGAGGACTGATGGATGGGTATTTGAAAATACGCGTCCTTCAGATCCACTGAAAGCATGAAATCGTTCCCCCTGATCGAGTCGAGCACTGATCGTGCCGACTCCATCGTGAACCGAGTCGTGCGAATGAAACGGTTCAGGGGAGAGTGGTCTATCACCGGACGCCAGCCCCCCGTTGCCTTCTCCACCAGGAAAAGGCGGCTGTAAAAGCCCGGTGACTGATCCTCTACGATTTCTACAGCTCGTTTCGCCAGTATGGTCTTGATCTCCTGTCGAAGAGCGTTGTCCTTTGATGATCCCCGGACATAGGTTTGTAGATGGACCGGTTTGGAGATGAGGGGGGGCCGAGATTCGAAGGGTAGTAGATATCCCTCCCGAAGGACGTCTACTATCCAGGTCTTGGCACCGTAGCGCTGCCAAGTTGCCCAATGGTTCGCTAGGCACCCCCCCACTTCCGGCAGCAGGTGAGGGGGAATGCCGTCCCTAGCGTTTCCCACCTCGCTTTGACTTCTTCCCACCACCTCCTCGGGGAAAGGAGGTCTGGGAGGAGGGCTGGTTACGGCCTCCTTTAGCAGAAGTTGAAGCAACAGGAGTCTTCACACAGGGCTTAGGCGGGGCAACTGTCTTAGCAGCCGTGGAAGCGCCAGCTAAACTCTTAGGCTTAGCCGCAGTTACTCGAGATTGCCCAGAAACCTTTGAGACTGCCTGGTGAACCAGGCAGTCACTGTCATCAGTGCGCCGCCTCTCCATCGCAGCGTCCACCATCTCTCCAGGAAAGAGAGCGGTGGAACTCCTAATTGGTCCGTTACGAAGACCGAGTGCCGACTCACGCCCAGCCCCCTTGGTCACTCGGGTAAGGACTGCGTCCCTACGACGAAGAACCAAGTTGGCCCACAGGTTAGCAGTCTGATGGGGGAGGTAAGAGATAGCTCTTCCTCCAGACTGGCACAGTCTCCTGAACGCCGGGTCGTCTTCAAGAGCAGAGCTCCCAGAGCCGGCCGCGACTTTGGATATTGTGAGGGACCACAAATCCAGCCAAGAGACTGCCTGGAATGCTGCCATAGCGGTAGATTCCAGGTCGAGTGCCTCCTGCTGCGAGAACCAGAGGTTCTCCGACAGGAGCTGCTGCAGGGACACACCTGGAGTCAGCCTCGCTAACTCCAGGTTAACCTGTTTCGGCGGTATCGGATCTTCCGATGGCACATAAAAATGCCTCTGACGCTGTAGAGGAGGTGGAAGCAGCTTGGAAGACCGACCGGACTTCAGCGAGTCCTCTCGCCCTCAGACGAGATTCTCCACTTGGTCCAGGACCGAGTCTGCAAGCTCCGATCGCGGCAATCCCACCATCATCTTGGGTTCCCTCTTCGGGCCCCAAAATGACTCGAGCCTGGACGTGGGCTCTGCTGGTGGTAGCGGCGATCCTTCCCCAAGGTCATTATGCTGACGAATCAGCTTAATAACCTCGGCAAAGTTCCTCTGAATCTTGGGAGTAACTGCGTCTTGAGGAGTAGGACCGTCCAGTCCCTCCAGCAAGAACAGATCCTGAGACGCTCCTCCTTCAGAAGGAGGAACAGCGACAGACCCCTCGCGGTTGCCTCCAGCTACTTGCGCGTACGTCCTGGCCGATCCTAGAACCATGCCTGGTGCGTACGGCGTCGCAGCGGGATCACGAGAGGCGACCCCTCGCGATCACTCCTAGATACCTCGCTCCTCCCGGCAAATCCCGAGGAGGTTGAAGGTACTGGAGAGGCAGACCTGACGCTCCCCCCTCGCTCGCTGGCAGGACCAGCGTGCTTGGAGGGCTGCGGCTGATCCCAACCCGCGGTGGTGATCGAGCAGCAGGCCTGGCCGCACCGCTCACCTGAGGCGAGTGGCTCGGCTGAGAACGTCGACCCCGATCCCGAGCATCAGACGAGCTGCTGCTGGTTGCCGTATCCGCCCGGTCCCGGTGGGAGCGGCGGTCAGGCGACCTGCTAGGCTCGCTGTCGCGGTGAGACCGGTGAGCGTCCTCTCGGCGCGTCGAGCCGCTCGGCTGGTACCGACGGCTGCGGGGACCTCTTCCTCACCTCGACCCATGGCCGGTCGGAGACCGTCACGTCAACCTGAGCAGCCGGCTGGTCGCTGTGAGAGCGTCCGCTGGCCTGGCGAGAGTCGTCTGCACGACTCTCGCCAGTCTTCTGCTCCGCACCTCAGTCTTGACGGCGAGTGAACTCGGGCGTCGAGACTTCGGCTGCACGGTTTCCCGCGGGAGACCGTACACTCGGTACTTCTCGCGAACGAGAAGCCGAGACGGATCCTGGTTTAGCGGCAGAACCGCTAACACCAGGCGAGGAAGTACCAGCTGAAGCTGGTACTCCTCTGGTCCCCGTCTGCTTCGTCTTTGCAGAGGAAGAGACAGGCCGAGGACCAGCAGAAGAGCCCCCCGAATCGCCGGAGCAAGACGGGCCCTTAGAAGGTCCCAAAGGAGCCTTCTTAAGGGGGGAGGAGGCAACCTTCTTCTTCTTCGGCTTGGTAGCCTTAGAAGTCGAAGGGGAAGAGGAGGCAACAGACGACGAAGAAGACGATGAAGACGACGACGACACCTTCCTCTTCTTCGTCAGGCTTCGCAGGACAGACGTCAGGTCTTCCATCCAGGAGGGAGCCGGGGCAGTTGCCGAAGCAACAGGGCCCGACTGCACCTGTCCGGAAAGACCTGAGCCTGGAGCAGCACCACCACGAGCAGGAACGACAGGAACAGGAGCAGGAACAACAGGAGCATCAGCGTCTGGAACAGCGGGAGCGGCAGGCACAGCAACAGGTACGGCAGCAGCATCAGGAGAGCCAAGCGTCTTGTCGGCAGCTACCTGCATTCTAGGTACTGGCGGCAAGTCTAGAGGAGAGATTTTAGGGCAGCGGAAGTCCGGGGTCGGCAGCACAAAGAACCCAGGTGGAGGTGGCACGCTTCTCCTTGGCAAGGCAGCGAGAGGCATCTGTATCGCCGCTGTCGGTGTCACGGTCGTCACATGTGGCGTGTAGACCAGGTGCGGAGGCAAGCCATAGGCTGGAGTAGTAATAGTTGTTGTGGTAGTGGTCACCACACCATGTGTGACCACTGCCGACCCCGCCAACAGCTGGATTAGCCCCTGGATGCTCGGCACTCCCTGCAATCCCAGCGACACCCACACCTGTCCCAGGTCGTCCTTCGCGGAAGGCACACCTGCGGAAGCAACAGTCGGGTTAGTTAGAGGGGTTCCCTCGCGCTTTGGGGGAGACGAACCCCACCCAGAGCGGACGGAAGACCCCGAGTACAATTGCACATCCGGGTAGCAAGCGCCCTCCTCCACACTCGACGGATCAAGTGAGGAGAAGGACTCCGCTACCCCCCCAGCAGGGGAAGGCGCAAAACGTGGGGGCTGACCGGGGGGCAAGAAGGAAGACGAGGTGTCCGTTACCAAAGGAGTCGCTGGAGAGCTTTCCAACGACTCCTTTATAGGCCTACGTCTCTTCCTGCCCTCGTACAGAACCCACTGCGCCTCGGACCAATTTAGACAAGTAACACAAGGCTCGGCTCGGGAGCATTCTCGCCCCCGACACCGAGTACACAGTTCGTGAGGATCTACATCCACGAAGGAGCGGAATCCGCCGCACTTACGCCCCTCCAGCCCGGGACACACTCTACGGGCGACTGGGGGGCGCGGCGAAAGCTCCATCTCTTGATCCATTGTTTATCAATAAAATGTAATAAACAAAATGAAAGTACAGTACTTACAATTTCATTCACTACCAAACAAACCAGAAAGAGGGCTGATACAAAAAACCAAAGCATACGACGATAGCGGGCAGAGCGATGACGAACACGTCTTGTCACACCACGGCCGAAAGCAAAAGTGATTTGTTTACCTCCCAGCCGCAGTTAACTACCGTTCTCCCCTTGTTCGAAGCTTACGAATGTTCCAGCTGCCGTTAGCTACTTCCTATTGTTAAAGGACGGATGGTTTGTATTACGTATCGGAACAAATTTCAAATCTGATAAAAGCTACAACCATGGGTTGTTTTTAGTTGTATTGTGCATGAAATTGCGCACATTTCCATATATAAAACTTTATGTAACTGCAAATTTAAAATGGTGCAAACATTACAACAATCGCACGAAAAAATTTATCGGAAGAGTTACCACGCGGACGTAAGGAAAAAGTTTCTTCATAAATTCACCATAAATCAAAATATTGTGCTAGAGACGTCCAATTTGTTGCAAAATGAAGGTAAATGATTGAATATTACTAGAATATAAGAGTTTAGCTTACAATTGCGTTTTTCGACCATTTCGGTAGAGTCAAAGTTGACCGAAGGTTGAAATTTTGGCACTTATCGTTACTTATATGAAAATATCTCAAAACTGATCAAAGCTACAATCATGAGTATTTTTTTGTTGTATTTTAAATGAAATTGCGCACATTTTCATATGTAATACTCCATGTAACAGATAATTTAAAATGGTGCAAAAATTATGTCAAAGTGACAAAATAATTTTTGAGATGTGTCACTGATACTTTTTAGTGCGAAAAGAAAGAAATTCGTGCTTGCGCGCCTGCGTAACGATTGTAAACAAAACAACGCCTTGATCCGTGAGCTCCCAGCATCCCCCAAGGCGTGTGATTCAAAAGTTTTCACCTGGTAGGCCTATAAGTATTTTTCCACGAATTTTTAAAAACAACTTTTATATCGACGTACCATACGTCCAATCGGCACCCGACAGACAATTTATGTCGACGTTTAATAGGTCCAATCGGCGTTAAAGGGTTAGATGATATGAGCTCCAAAACAGATCACTACAAAGATCAGATGATCAGATGGTCTTAAAACATAACAAAAAGTAATTCATACAAAGTAAAATATGGGATGATTAAAATGTTTCTAGATAATGAACCAAACTGAAGAAGATAAAAAGCTATAAGTCTCAAGAGTATTCCATAATTTTACCATAAAGAGCAAACACTTACTTAAGAACAGGTGGTTTGATAGCTTGACTTGCCCTCCCTAATCTGACTGCTGAAGTGTCAGGTAGTGTTATTCCTTTTGTGCCCACCAAAACATACTCGTCACTTGCATCAACAGCAAGAACTTCAACACAAAGCTTTGTCCTGAGTGCCCATTTACCATTGACTGTACAATCTGGATCAGGTTTAGTATCTTCATTGCGTAGCTGAGCCTGCAATAAAAACAAGATTAATGGAATATTTGCGAGCAGAAAGGATATACACGAATAATGGTCACATATACTTACTGACCATTCATCCATTTTCTCAAGACTATGACATTTCTTGTTGTAGTACAATTATCAGCACAGATAACCATTTTTGTCGTGTCCGCAAACTTGATTATTTTGCTAGTCAGCCACAACTCCTGGTCATTCATGAACATATGAAAAGTGAAGGGCCAAGCAACAAACCCTGAAGTACCACTTATGACCAGTTACAGCTCTGTTTTCTGTTACTTAGCCAGCCTTCTATCAAATTTCATACTTCATCTATGATGCCTGAACTACTAGCTTTTGCCACACAATCTTTTATCTAGTACCTTTAATGCCTTCTAAAAGCCAAATACTATTGTATAGTAGTACATCTATCATTCAACATTTATCACGTTCTAAAAATGATAAGGAAAACGTCTATTATAAAATCCAAGCTATTTTATTATAAAGGTCTCACTTAGGCATTTTCTATTACACTCTAGTATCTTGCAAGAAACTGAAGTCATGCTGAGAAGCCTGTAGTTTCATGATTCATCTTTACAACAATTCAAAACTGGAGCAATAGTTTGCAGTTTCTAATCTTTTGCTGCCTTTCCTTACTCCAAGGATGCATGCAAATGTCACAGGAGTGATAAGCAATTTCTTCTATATTTTGATCACCCTTGGGTGGAATGCCTCTGAACCTGGGGACTTACTAGTGTTCAATTTTAATTTTAATTTTAATTTTTTTGTATCCTAATGTAATAAGGGTTCATTTCCTATGTATATTTGGTGTATTCCTCTGGGTAAACACAACAAAAGTATTAATCTAATAGTTCTGCAATACCTGTATCACAACTATACCACGGCAATCTTTATCTTTCATCAACCATATTGTACTATTGACTGGCTTTCTACTGTATGCATATACAGAAAATGCTTTGAGATTTTCCTTTGCTCTAGGTGCCATCCCATCTTCATCTTCTAACTTGGCCTTCCTAATCAGTTTGTCTACCTTCCTGCCTTGTGAAAACTGCAACTTTTGCCAGTTTACATACCTTTCATATGTCCCTATTAAACCTTGGTTATTTGGGTCCATTTGGTGATAGTATTTTGTCTTTCCTGGATACAGCAGCCATATAGCTGGTTTTTAGTGGACTCCACATCTCTGCCTTTTTTTTCCTCCTTCCCATTTTGAGAACTTTTATCAATACATTTTTTCAGTCTTGTATTGTTGTTTCTGCCTTGAAGATTTCAAATATTGGCTAAATGGTTTTATTTTTGAAAGAGATTAAAAGGGGCAATCATCTAAGTTTATGGATAAAATTTAACTGACCCTCAAAAAAAGGTGGTACTGAAATAATAGAAATAATTTTCTAGACTTTGTTCACCTTCAATGATACAACTTCATTTTAACTTTAAATCCTTTTTCCCTTGATAAACTGGTCAGAGACAAAAATGATATTGTTAAGATACAATAAAGTTTTGTACATACTTACCTGGCAGATATATACTTAGCTATAGACTCGGTCGTCCCGACAGAATTTCAAAACTCGTGGCGCACGCGACAGGTAGGTCAGGCGATCCACCATTCCCGCCGCTGGGTGGCGGGATCCGGAACCATTCCCGTTTTCTAAGCCAGATTTTCTCTTCCACCTGTCTCCTGAGGGAGGATGGGTGGGCCATTTATCGTATATATCTGCCAGGTAAGTATGTAAAAACTTTATTGTATCTTAACAATATCATTTTTGTACATGAAAACTTACCCAGTAGATATATACTTAGCTGATTGGCACCCTTGGTGGAGGGTAAGAGACAGCTAAACATTAATATAATAAATATATTAAAAAACAGGGAAAAAACAACATATGTTTTCGGATATAAAATCCATGGTTGTTACCTGATTGGGCAGAAGACTTCATGATTACTGTCTATGAGTCTGCCTGCCTCAAGAGTTCCAGCGAGGTATGGACCTATGACTGAACAACTCTTTGGATCGTGTCAATGGGGGCTAGCCCGCTTACGCAACAGAGCCTACTCTGGATCGTACCAATGGGGGCTGACCCACTTACATGGTAGAGCCTTTACCTATGTCATATCAATGGGGACTAGCCCTCTTACATGACAGAGTTTTAGGTTTCTCTAAGTAAGGAGTTGTTCAGTCATAGGTCCATACCTCGCTGGAACTCTTGAGGCAGGCAGACTCATAGACAGTAATCATGAAGTCTTCTGCCCAATCAGGTAACAACCATGGATTTTATATCCGAAAACATATGTTGTTTTTTCCCTGTTTTTTAATATATTTATTATATTTATGTTTAGCTGTCTCTTACCCTCTACCAAGGGTGCCAATCAGCTAAGTATATATCTACTGGGTAAGTTTTCATGTACAAAAATGATATTGTTAAGATACAATAAAGTTTTTACATACTTACCTGGCAGATATATACAATAAATGGCCCACCCATCCTCCCTCAGGAGACAGGTGGAAGAGAAAATCTGGCTTAGAAAACGGGAATGGTTCCGGATCCCGCCACCCAGCGGCGGGAATGGTGGATCCCCTGACCTACCTGTTGCGTGCGCCACGAGTTTTGAAATTCTGTCGGGACGACCGAGTCTATAGCTAAGTATATATCTGCCAGGTAAGTATGTAAAAACTTTATTGTATCTTAACAATATCATTTTTGTACATGAAAACTTACCCAGTAGATATATACTTAGCTGATTGGCACCCTTGGTGGAGGGTAAGAGACAGCTAAACATAAATATAATAAATATATTAAAAAACAGGGAAAAAACAACATATGTTTTCGGATATAAAATCCATGGTTCTTACCTGATTGGGCAGAAGACTTCATGATTACTGTCTATGAGTCTGCCTGCCTCAAGAGTTCCAGCGAGGTATGGACCTATGACTGAACAACTCTTTGGATCGTGTCAATGGGGGCTAGCCCGCTTACGCAACAGAGCCTACTCTGGATCGTACCAATGGGGGCTGACCCACTTACATGGTAGAGCCTTTACCTATGTCATATCAATGGGGACTAGCCCTCTTACATGAAAGAGTTTTAGGTTTCTCTAAGTAAGGAGCACTGAAGCCAATCCCGATCACCTGACCATATTATTAATGTTATAACCTATGAATTGCAAGAGGGTCCCCTATTCCCTCTTACAATCGACCAATAAAAACAACCACCAATAACATAAAGAACAAATTAACACTAAACTAAGTTAAGAAGAATTAGCCTCAGCTCCTTCTCCCAGCACTGAATCCGCAGAAACGTAAGCTCCCAGAGCGAAGCACTTTTCATAAGTAATTTTCACATCTCTTAAATAATTGGAGGTGAAAACAGAGTTGCATCTCCAATATGTTGACTCTATAAGAGCCTGAAGAGAACAAGTTTTGTGAAAGGCCATTGACATAGCTATGGCTCTCACTTCATATGCTCTTACTCTGAGAATCTTGAGGTGCTCTTGACTGCATGCAAGGTGAGCCTCTTTTATCACATCCTTTATGAAGAACGTTAGGGCGTTCTTAGAAATAGGTCTCTTAGGATCTTTAACAGAGCACCAGAGACTTTCTTCTGTACCTCCTAATAAGGCTTTTTGTTTCAGGTAGAACTTGAGGGCCCTGACAGGACACAAAGTCCTCTCCAGTTCTTTTCCCGTTAGGGAAGAGAGTCCTTTTACCTCGAAGTTTCTAGGCCATGGTTTTGAAGGATTTTCGTTCTTTGCTAAGAAGAGTGGTTTAAAGGAGCAAAACGCTGAATCCTTTCTAAAACCTACTCTTCCTTCCAAAGCCTGTAGCTCACTAACTCTCTTAGCTGTTGCTAGTACGAAGAGAAATAAAGACTTCCTCGTTAAGTCTTTAAATGAAGCTGTATAAGAAGGTACAAACTTTCCTGACATGAGGAACTTAAGGACTACATCCAAGTTCCAGCTAGGCCTTCTAATCCTCTGGTCTTTCGTGGTTTCAAAAGACCTTATAAGGTCATGAAGATCTTTATTATTAGTTAGATCTAGGCCTCTATGCCTAAAAACAGAGGCTAGCATGCTTCTGTAACCTTTCACTGTTGACACTGCCAGGTTACAATTCTTCTTCAAATAGAGAAGAAAATTGGCGATGTTAGCTACAGAGGTACTGGAAGAGGATATTTTCTTAGTCTTACACCATCTTCTAAAAACCTCCCACTTCGACTGATACACTTTAGAGGTGGAATCGCTCCCGGCTCTTGCGATAGCCTTCGCAACTTCGCGCGAAAAGCCCCTTGCTCTGACGAGTCCTTCGATAGTCTGAACGCAGTCAGACTTAGCGCGGGGAGGTTCTTGTGAAATCTTTCGAAGTGGGGCTGTTTGAGAAGATCGCTCCTTAGTGGAAGCGATCTGGGAAAATCCACTATCCAATCCAGTACCTCTGTGAACCAATCTAGAGCTGGCCAGAAGGGAGCGATTAGTCATATTCTTGTTCCCTCTGAGCAGGCGAACTTCCTTAACACTTCCCCTACTATCTTGAAAGGGGGGAAGGCGTAAGTGTCTAAACCTGCCCAGTCTAGCAGAAAGCTGTCTATGGCTACTGCTTGAGGATCCGAGATTGGGGAGCAATAATTTTCTAGCCTGTAGTTCTTGTTGGTAGCGAACAGGTCTACGTTCGGTCTCCCCCACAATTGCCACAGTTGTTGGCACACTTGAAGAATGAGGGTCCATTCCGTGGGTAGGACTTGGTCTTTTCTGCTTAAAAGATCCGCACGGACGTTTCTCTCTCCCTGCACAAACCTTGTGAGGAGAGAGATTTTCCTTTCTTGAGCCCATATCAGCAGATCCTTCCCTGACTCATACAGGGAGAAGGAATGCGTCCCCCCCTGTTTCTTTATATATGCTAGGGCTGTTGTATTGTCCGAGTGAACTTGAATCACGAGACCTGAAACCTGCTCCTCGAAATGAACGAGAGCCAGATGAATGGCTGTTAATTCTTTCTTGTTTATGTGCCAGGACACCTGTTCTCCTTCCCAGGTGCCTGACACTTCTCTCGAACCTAATGTTGCTCCCCATCCCGAATCTGAAGCGTCTGCAAATAACGCTAGGCGGGGGTTCTTTAAGTGAAGCGAGATCCCCTTGCTTAGCTTCTGTGGATCTAACCACCAGAGGAGATTCTCCTTGATTTTCTTCGATATTGGAAAAGTCTCTCCTAGTTCTTGAGACTTCCAATCCCATCTCTCCTTCAGGTAAAATTGAAGGGGTCTTCTTAGCCGAATGTGTGAGAAGATCTTGGGTTGCCTTCTCTGTTAAGGATTTAGCTACCTCCTGGCGGGAATCAGGTGATTCAAGAGACAGACTTAGAGGTTTGCCAATCATTATTTTGTTTTATTTTGAATTGAATGCCGATCACACCTAATGGCACAAAGATATAAGCTAACTTACCAGTGGGTAAGATTCATTCCAAATAAAAAGCAAAAATAAACTGGCTTCGGAAGGAGAGCGCATAAGCAAAACTACTCTCCAAAGTGGTCAAAGAAAAACTGACGCATTAGTACATGGTACCAAGCCCAGTCAGTGACCAGCTTCCACCTCGATACGAATGAGTTTCCAAATGCCACAGATTCCTTGCTTTACAATCTTTGATTGTTTTAAATGATTTCCAGCCGGTGCTTGAAGATTATCCTATTGTTAAGACCGAAGGTTTGTTCCGCATATGAACAATATTGTTTTTCAATATGTCATGGTTATTAACACAAATCATCTCAGCTTTCTTCAGTAATAAAAATTGCTAAGGAATTCCCCTCCATTCCACATTCCTTTGTAGACACATAACAATTTCAAGATAAATGTTTGATCATAATACCAAAGTACAGTACGTATAATGTAAATGTTGAAAACAAGGCTATATAAGCAAAATATACTTACTTTGATGTTAGCACCACTAAAATCTCGGGGAGTATTACCTAACCTTGCTAGAATGGTCACTAGATGGCTTGTTTCTTTGTGCATATCCACTCTAACCACCAAAATATCACCTTGTTTGACGCTCTGCAAAATGACATAAAAGAATATAGATTGTCAAGACCGGTCAAGTGGCAAAAAAAAAAAAAAATAAATAAATAAAAAATCCCACAGTTTGACATAACGAAGCTAAAGAGAATAATTCATAGATTGACATAACTTCTAATTCTGCACATCCCAAGTGCACTGTATTGTATTTATGAACTCAAGAAATGTTTCCTACCTTAAAAAAGACATTTCTCTTTAAATCACGAGGAATTTTCATAAAATGGTCAAGGGTTGGCATATTCTCATTGCGATCTGAAAATTAAAAGAAAAACCATCTGAGCTGCTAGTTACCATTATAGTAATAGTACACTAAAATTTCTAATAAGAAGTTAATTCCAGTCTTATTTTTTGTAAGATTTTAGTCAAGAATCTGAACTGCACATGAATGAAGTACTGTTTTAAAAATCAAAATTTTTGAAACTAAATTGTATTCTTCCTAACTACAGAAATCTGAGGTCCTTTACATTAGGAATTACAAGCGGTGTAGAAGGGATTACCACTGTTAAATTCTTTAACAAGGTGATTAGGCAGTAACTACCGCCCGTCTCTCTGCCTGCCCAGACATAAACACTCCAATTTACTTTTGGCCCATGTTTCAGATTGAGGGGTGGTATGAGGTTGGAAATTACTGTAAAGGACCTCAGGTTCGTATAATTACAAAAAATACAATTTACTTTCAAAAATTTTTATTTGTTCCTATATGATATACAATCCTCGGTCTTTTACAATAGGAAGATTCACTAGTTGGCGGGAGGAATCTGAGTGAGTCTCTAGAACTGACTGGAGTTCAGCACACCTGGGCAATTTCTCCTGGTCAAAAGAGCAAGGAGTGCCCTGCCTCTGACACACTGATCAGAGTCTAAGAACTGAAAGATTAAAAGTCAGACCTCTGGGCCTTTTCGAAATAAGGAGGAATTGTAACTCATACAAAAAAGCAGTGAAAAATATAAACAGTCAGAGGCATTAAGGCAAAGATATAAGGCATTCCTGCCTTACTGCCGGCATCTCCTTCCTCTCCTTTCTAGAGGAAGGAGTGGGATTGCATCTATGATTCTGATAAAAAAATAGAAAGGAAACTAGATGTGTAAGCTTACCGCATCAAACACCTGACTAGACAGTAAAAGTTGAGTCCTATTCTCAACCCAAAGGAAGAGAAGGACAGGGAGGGGAAGGAGGAGAGACCAGTCACTATTGCATCCTTACCTCTAGAACTGCACACCATAGGCGAGAGATGCAACTTGTCTCCTTGAAGGAGCCGGGTAAACAAACACTTGTTGAGTATCCACTACATGTCTAAGGAAAAGTTATTCCAAGGACCTGTGGGTAACTACCCAAAGGAAGAAAGATATAATGTGATCTTCATGGGACTATATCTATCTTCCAGTCCAACATATTTTTCAGTGCAATGAAACGACCAAGCCACTGGCACTGTGCGCTCTCAGGAAGAGCGTACAGGTGACGTAGCTATCTGCAGAGATGAAGCTCGCAATCTCACAAGACTCGAAGGAAGCCATGTCCTCAGACACTTCTCCATTGGCAAGCCTGTAGTGGAAAAGGAAATCGACATCCAATGGAGGGTGTCGAGTCTCAGAGCCAGCAACGCATCAACAGGACAAAGTTATGATTGATCTGGATAAATAAAACACAAAGTCCAAGGCACAGAGGATCATGAAGGATTAGACCCATCATAACAGATGCAGAATGATTCGACATCTCAGACGGAGTCATGACATGAAAACCCGCTTTTTGAAGGATGACACTGAAGATGATCCATGCAACACGTCAATCCTCTTCACCACTGCCGGATAGAGATGGGATGTAGTCTTGAAAAACAAAAGCTGTCTGATGACTCTCATAAGGGCTTGCATGTCCCAAAAAAAGTCAAAGGCCATCAAGAGGCCTGAGGCCCCTGGGATGGCAATAGTACCGAGAAAAAGTTTCACATCAGCAGTAGAATCTCAACTGAGGAGAAACAATACTAGTCGCGTGAAAGACTAGAGCGAGTGTGTACCCACATCTTTCACAGTTGAATCGGAAAGAAGTTAATTTTTTTTATTCTGACAGAGAAAAAAGTCCCGTCAATGACGCCAACCCAAGAGGATGGTTCTAATCCTTGAAATTTACAGAGGACTGAAAGAGAATTTCAGCTAATTTCATTGCTGTTCAACAAAAAAGATTGTGCTTGCAATGAAGGCTGGAAATCTTTAGCCGTGTAAAACACGTATGTACTGCCTGCACGAACCACTTCTTGACACTGCAAAGGTTTGTTCAGGGAAGAACTCTTCTCTTTACCCTGACAGAGAGATGATAATGTGCCTAATGAGATATATCTCTGTTTGGTAATTCTTGCAATGGCAAATGTAAAGCACAAGACATGAACCATACGCAAGAACTCCGAGACAACCAGAGACCTAAGTCTGTGATGGCCGGGCAGAAAGATTCGAATTAGTATTTAGCAGTTAACCCTTGACAGAGGAGAAACAATACCAAGACAAATGATATCTCAGTGAGAAGGCAGTAATCTGCCCCTGAGTTGCCTGGTAGTACATTCCATGCCAGAATGTGTTTGGCTTACAGAGCTATCGAGTGAACTTCAGATACACTTGAGCACCTGCATGTTAACCGAGACAAAGAGGGAAAGAAACCCTCTTGTTCAGTGATAATGCCAACCATGTGTTGATGTCAAACAATATACCACTAGGCATCTCAAAATCAAAACCAGAAACTCTTTGGAGGCCCAAAGAGTTTCAAGTTAATTAAGAGAAGGTACTATTTGTCTCGGTTAAAACAAGAAGAATTAACTTACAGGTAGTATGTGCCTATTACTCGGACAGTGCAACTGATAACATATACATGTTGCAAGGAGAATATACAAGTATATTCGTAGGCTTTTCTTAATCGAGCACCGGCCTAATTCTTCTTCACTTCAAGAGAGAAAAAGAATAAGAACTTAAACCAGTCCTTCATTCTCTGATGAAAAGAGCGAAGGTGAAACTGTCCAGAAGGGAGGTTTACGGTGATAAAAGGATGCCAAAGATGACTAGTTCATGCCAAACTGGTAGTTCCCAAAAACGGGAACACTGGAGAGGTGGAGTTCAAACGTGATAAAAGGATGCCAAAGACGACTAGTTCATGCCAAACTTGTAGTTCCCAAAAACGGGACCACTGAAGAGGTAGAGTTCAAAATTCTAGGTGAAATCCATCCTGAACTGATTGAACGTATGTTCCACGAGATCCTCAGATTGAACCAGGAGCACTCTCGTATTTGAACTCTGGTGAGTATACTACGTAGAGTTCCTCTTATTCCCTCGCTCCTCCCGGTGTATCCCAGAAAGTAGAGGGGAATAAACAAGAGGAGGATTGACTTCTTGCCCATCCTTCTCTCAACTTGCAGTGATGATAGCAATGCACAGAGTAGGAAAACGTATTCACCTCAGCAAAAACACTTTCTGAAGGGAGAGCAGAGGTTCTCACTCACCAAACGAAGCATTCTTCCTACAACTGGTTTCGTTTGCACTAACGAATGTAATGAGTTGAAAGTGAGACTCAAAGGTTATCTGAAATTTTATTTTGTTAATTTTCTGTTAAAAAAATTTTTTGGTTTTGTTGTACATGAGGTGTGTCAGTATTTCATTCCACTGCTAACTGTCAACTGGTTCTTCCCCACGGGTGTAGAAGCTTGCCATTCAGGTGAGCTTACTATTCAAGAGCTGGAACTTTGAAACTTGGACACCGAATATTTTGTGTTTAAATTGATATGTCATGAACCTGAGTCATTTAATTTTAAATGTTCTAGATAAGCATTCTTGAGCAAGTAATGGCTATTTAAATATTGTGCACCAGTGCTCTTTTTCGTTACTTATTGAACCTTATTAAGTTTTGTTTTAATTGTTTAATAAAGAACTAGTATTTTATACAGAAGGATTTCACTTGTACAATAATACTCTCTTTGATTTGAAATGTCCTTTTTTTAAATTTTTTTGTTGAGAGAAAATAAATTACTTTTCCAATCTGGTTTTCATGGCTTGACACACAGTAACAGACCATATTTTACCAAAACAACCATTTAGGATCATACCGAAAATCTTAGGGGACTCTTGGGCCAGTTTAATCCTGAAATTTAACCCATTATATTGGGGCTCTTCAAGCTGGTACCCAGAAAACTGAAACTGTGACAAGTATGCTGTGACCAGAAGAACCTGCAGGAACTAGGCAACAGTACTTCACGGCATCTTGTTACTTCAACGAGAGAGAGTTGAGCAGAGTTAATTATGCCAAAAGTTGGCGAGAACTTACCACGTCTTGCTAAGCATCTGATTTCTCCTTGATCGAACACCACGAAGAGGACTAATCAGAGAACCTCCTCCTAGCTTACCCAGATTCTTTGTCCCAAGGGACAGTGACATAGACCTTGGCACCTGAGGAAGAGCCATTCTTGGATTTCACAGTTGTGTCCGAGTCACCAAGGCAACTCGGTCCCTTCTCTTGCCCTGTGCCACTGTCACAATTGAGAGAAGACTCCTCACCAATGACTGTGGGTGTATGGCTCCCTTTGGAAGTCATGCATTTGGAGAGACTCGGGAACAAGTACTCAACACAGCTCGGGTTCCAGTACCACTGGAACCAGAGACAGGAGAACAAACCTGGGTCTGAACTCCTGGGGCTCTCAAGACACTAGATCCTGGGGACAGCATCACGGTTCCTGCTCCCGAAGGAGCAGGTGAGCTGATGAGAGAGATATCTGCTCTCTCCCCGGGGAAAGGATGTAGACCCTTTGAAGTCCTGAGTCCCTGGGAGAGGATGCAGACCCTTAGAAGTCCTAAGTCGAGACTTCTTAGTGGCAGAGAAGATATCTTCCTCTTCTTAACCCAGGAAGCCTTCAAAGAGGGAGGTAAGGAGGCGTCAGACGACGAACACAATGACCCCCTTCTGTGGAACTCAATAGTCTGACAGGATGAGACCAGGACTGCAACACAGTAAAGGAGGGTGCTATGCCGTAGCAAGGAACCACACTGATTAAGAGCAGAGTCCGTTCAGCAGAGTCCAGTACTCGACTTGGCAGAGCTGGGTCTGCCGAGCAGAGTCGAGTGAGCTGAGCAGACCACCACCACATAATTATGGGTGGTAATTGTCAGCAAATAACTATAACTTCTTCCCAATTAACTCTTCTCCTTTGGGGCCGAAGCTCTTAAGAGAAGAAAGAGGGACTGTTTGCTGTCCTACGTGTTCAGACCCTAGGGTCCAAGACATGAGGACAGGACTTGACCATGCACTGCACTAAGATATTGGACTGCAGTACCAAGCTTTGCATAGAACCCAAACCAGACTGAGGAGCGAACTCTTCTGTACTGGTAAAGGCTCGCCTTGCTATCCAAGTACATGCTCATGAGAATGAGCTCTCAGCCAGTGCTAGAATTCATAAGAATTCCCGCTCTTGGCGAGATTCCTAACTATTTTAAAACAATAATAAGGCGAGCCTCCTGGTGCTCAGCAACATGATGAAGCCAAGCACTCAGCAAGTGCCAGCAAAACCAAGGATCCCAGCGCTGGGTTCCAAATTCTTGAATTAACAATTAACGGGAATGCTCATCTTGCCCAAGCGTTTGGAAATCACAGAAAACCAAAACACACTGAGAATGCCAAAAATTCCAAGGAATTAAAGTGCTCAGAGAGACTCCCGATTCTTGTATAATAACAATAATTGGGAACTTCTGTCTTGCCAAAGTGTTTGGAAATCATAGAAGAGCAAAACACTGACAGTGCCAGAAATCCCAAGGAATTCAAGTGCTGGCAAGACTCCCAAATTTCATGTAACGATCCTCGGGGACGGGACCCTCTTCAACTTCCATAGAAATCGAAGAGAAACAGGCATAAAAACCAATCCTATACAAGAGCATCTAAGACTGGATTAAGAATGCAATTCAACATAATATGCAATCAAGGCTACCAAAACACAAGACCCCACAGGGACTGCAGATTGGAACCTGCCCAAAAGGAGAGAAAGAGCCAGGGAGAACACATTCTCCAGGTGTTCGAATCCTGAGAATTGGATCATCAAGTGTCAAGACAGTGAGAAGTCACTCTGTCATTGACAGAAGGTCCTTCCTCAATGATGTGGGCTAAATCCGGTGGGACCCTAAGACCCCACCAGGAACATAGGCCACTGATGCTGAATCCTAAAGAGGACACTCTGCAGGATTCCTCCTATTCACCTCGCCCTCACCGCTTCTGGTGTCACCCGAAGAAGTAGAAGGAATAGGAGAGGAGGATCAGATACTCTCATTCCTTCTCACAGTGGTGCTGTCAAAAGGAATAAGCCACACATTGCAACCTAGGGATGGTAACAGCTACATGGATCTCGGAAAGCGTGGTTACCTTGGCAAGATGCTTTCCCAAGAAGAATGCAAAGCTTCTTGTTGGTCTGTAGCAGCGCCACTTCTAGCAGCAGTGCAGCTACCAGACTGGCGAGAACTTGCATCATTCTCATATTGCGTCCCAGCCTTTTTTGAGGCCGAAAACCTCGTGCTAAGAGGGCTGTAAGGAGGAACTCCTCCTAGCTTCTCCAGATGCCTTGTCCTGACTCTGTCACCTGGCGAACACCAGTCGTGGCTTCGCAGGTGGGTCTGAGCCACAGCTCAGTCCTTCTCTCTCCCCACACCACTATCACAATGGAGAGAAGACTCCCCACCACTGACCGTGGAAGTATGAACCCCCCTTGGAGGGCTGTACATTCAGAGCAACTCACGAATGAGTCTCCGACACAGCCCTGGTTCCATGAGCAATGCCCCTGGTACCAGACACACAATATTGAACCTTGCTTCGAACTCTGAGGCTCCCAAGACACTAGACCCTGGGGACAGCATCACGGTCCTGCTCCCGAAGGAGCAAGTAAGCCAACGAGCGAGACAACTGCTTTCTCCCCAAGGGAAGGATGCAGACCCTTAGAAGTCTCATGGCAAGACTTCTTAGGGGGCGGAGAACCTACCTTCGTCTTCTTAGGACGGGAAGCCTTCGAAGAGGGAGGTGAGGAGGCGTAAGACGATGATGAAGATGACGGAGACAAAGACAAAGACAATGATACTTTTCAAGACCTCTCCTTCCTTGACTTCTTCTTCACCAGCTTCCACAGACTTCTTCTAAAGGATGAAGCATAGTCATTACAGAACAGCTGCATAGATGTTGTCCAATGGCAAAACTCCAGGATAACCAGAGCAAATCAATATAATATTTTTTCAGCAGGGGAACCGTACACAAACTCAAGGGCCAATGCCAAAGCATGTTAACAAGTCACAGGTTTAATTCAGAGGGTTAGGATAGCCAATGCGAAGAGCTATCCAACCATCCAATGCTGTCTTCTACTATCGCTCACTGTTAGCCTGCAGAAAAAAGAAAATTATTAAAAAGGACACTCCTTTCGCAATGAGAGGAGATCCCTCAAACATAAACACCACTTGCGTCTGCCCCCCCCCCCCCCCCCCCCCTTCTTCCGATAAGCCAGCGAAAAGGGCAGAGGAGAAGGGGGAATACCAGGATAGAAAAAACAAAGAGCAAACAACTGAAGTTTCTTCCTGGTAAATTTTTCAAAGCGCAAGTGTAAATGTCAAATAAATAAACTGTCACGCCCTTACAATAAAGGGCAAGAATAAGTGATAAGGGTGTAGATACACCATTGCCGCTGACCCTTAACCCTCTTACGCCGATTGGACGTATTAAACGTCGAGTCAAAATGTCTCCCGTATGCCGATTGGACGTACCATACGTCGACTCAAAAAAGTTTTTTTTAAAATTCGCGGAAAAATACTTATAGGCCTACCAGCAGAAAACTTTTGAATCACGCGCCTTGGGGGATGCTGGGAGATCACGGATCAAGGCCTTGTTTTGTTTTGAAGCGTGACCCAAGTGCGCATGCGCGGAATCCTTCCTTCTCGCTCCAGCCAGCATCATCGTAGCATCATCCGTCAGCGATCTTTTGCCGCAATCGTGTTTGACTGAGCTTGTGCGAGACTTTGAACATTTGTGTTGGTACAGAACGTTCATAGAGATGTCTGACCGTCGTATGACACGCGAAAGGCGTGTTTTACCCGTCGGAAGGGATCGTGTTAGAAGAGTTTTGGACTTGGATGCTGGCGAAGGACCCAGCACCCAACCTGACCTCGCTCCTCAACGCCGTTCTGTGCGACCACGTGTCGATGAAAGTGCTTCGAATGTGTCTCATTTGCCGTTAGTAACCCCAAGGAAACATCGTGCCATCCTTAGGGGCATTCGTAGGAATTTGGGAGGGCTCAAACCAAGAGACATTGACGATTATTTATCGGAGCTCGATCGAGAGCATTTGGCAAGTCCTCATTTTGATGGCGGTTGGTCATCCAGTGACGAGGACATTACTCCCGATCATAGTGATGACGAGGATTATTTGCCCCCAATGTCCGTTCGAGGGTCACATCCCGAAAGTGAACTAGAATTTAGTAGTTATAGTGCTTATGAGGGGGAATCTGAGGAGGGGGAGGACGATGATTTAGGATCAAGTTTTGTTGGCGATGATGATACAGAAAGCGAAGGCTTGAGTGAGGGAGATGGGCCAGTGAGGGGGGTTCGTGTGGGAAATCGTGCCCGCGCGCGAGCGCGCAGGGGCACGTAGAAGGTCGGATAGTCGTGCTAGCCTAGGGTCGTCCGAGAGCGACGATGGGTGGACAGAGGACCCCACACCACCTACCATGCATCCATTTACGGCAAATCCTGGGCTCACCGTACCTGTTCCCCTGACTGCTCTGGGTTTTGTTCAGCTTTTCCTTACGCGGAATTGCTGGAGTACCTGGTAGCAGAGACGGTGGACTACGCCAGGTATTGCCGTGATGAACTACGCACGACATTATCTTATCACTGGCGAGGCTGCGACCTCCCTGACATGGCGCATTTTTTGGGGCTCCACGTTTTTTTTGGATTGATTCCTGCTGCCGACGTCAGGATGTATTGGAGGCGTAATTTTCTTTTATGTACGCCCTATGTGCCCGGCATTATGCCCCGTGATACTTTCCTGGCGTTGGACAGATATTTTAACGCCTTCAACCGAAGGGCCATACCCCGGAATAACTCTGATCGCCTCATTTTAGTGCGCCCAGTGTTGGAATATATTTCGTGAACGCTGTAAAACTCTCGTGATTCCTGGAAAGAACCTTTCTTTAGATGAGGGGATGATGCCTTACAAAGGACGTCTAAGCATCAAAGTGTATAACCCCAAGAAGCCGAAGAAATATGGCGTGAAATTTTTTTTATTACCGAGGCCAACACTGGCTACGTCGTGGACTTTTCGGTGTATTCCGGGGTCTTCTCCACGATGCGTGACACTGTTTTCGAGCTTGTGGATCGTTTCCGTAACCAGGGATACCACCTGTTTATGGATAATTATTATAACTCGGTATCCCTGGCCCAGGAACTGTATGATGCAGGTGTTCACGTCAGTGGTACCCTTCGGTTGGTGCGTGGGGCCCCGAATTCCCTCAAGAGGTACGCTAGCCATCAGCAACATCTGGCAAGAGGAGAGACACAGTGGCGGCGGAAGGGAGCTGTCTTCGTCATCTGTTGGAAGGGTGTCCGACTCGTCCCCATGATTACGACGAGCCATGAACCTGTCCAAGAGGAGATCTGCAGCGGAAGAAGACGCGTCGACAGGCCGAGTTGTGTATGAGCAGTTTCGTGTTGAGCGCCCTACCGTCATTGGGCACTACAATAGGCACATGGGAGGAGTTGATCTCTTTGATCAACTCATCCAATATTATCCCTTCGCCAGGAGAACCAGAAGGTGGACACAGAAGCTCCTCAAATACATCCTTCAGTTGGCCCTCCAAAATGCCTACGTACTCTACTGTGGGTACTACGGTCCCGATCTACGGAGGATGAGCCACTTACAGTTCCTCGAGGCAGCCGGGGAAGCCCTCATCAACTTTGATCCCAATGAGTGGCCTTCCATGTCTGCCCCCCTGCCCCGAGCTGTAGATCTACCCATAGAGGAAAGGGCAGACCTTCGGGGTGCCAACTTCGGTCATCCCCTTGCTGCGACGCCCCTGGCTGCCGCCGCCCCTGCCTGCCTGACGCCCCTGCTGCGCCGCCCCTGCTGACGCCCCCACCCGCGCCCCTTCTCGTCGGGTAGTGGACCCTCCGTGTCGGCTGATGCCAGGGGATCACACACTGGATCTCCTAGAAGGGCGCAGGCAGAAACGGTGCCGGGTGTGCCATATGAATGGCAGAAGGAGAGACACCCGGTTCTTCTGTCGCACCTGCAAGATAGCTCTATGCAGGTTCGGGGAGTGTGACCGCAAATACCACAGTGTGGTCTTGTATTGGAGTGCGACTCAGCGGCGGTCAAGGGAGGGCGCACGGAACCGCGCCCTATCCCAGCGGCCGTAAGGGCGCGCGTCTCCCTCCTCCACCTGTACCTCGTCATATCGAGAGGAAAAAAATGCAAGACTCTTCAATGGAGGAGGGAGAAAACAAGAATAGAACGAAGAGTCAGGATTACGAGTGAGTATTCTGCATTTATTTTATATTTAGTATTTATTACAATTTTTTATATATCTGAATGTGTGCATGATAAAATAATAATAAGACATTTCATTGTATGCGAAAAGAAAAGAAGTGTCACCTGCATTCCTTTTATTTATGTATTGGTACCAGAATCGAAGAATGTAATATATATATACGTATAAAAAAAATTATATATATATATATATATATATATATATATATATATATATATATATATATATATATATATATATATATATATATATATATATATATATATATATATATATATATATATATATATATATATATATATATATATATTATAAATATTTTTTTTGGGGGTAAGCAAATTACTTACAGTCTAGTAATATTCAATCATTTATCTTCATTTTAAAACATATTGCAAGTCTCTAGAACAATATCTCGATTTATGGTGAATATTTGAAAAAATATTTTTATTCCGTCCGCGCAGCGATTCTCGGCCGAAAATCTCTCTCGGAAACGCGTAGGTCACATTCTCCTAATATTTGTGCCTTTTCATATTACGCTTATTTTATAGTTTTATATATGGAAATGTGCGCAAAAACATGCACAATATAACAAAAAATATTGGAAGGTTGTAGCATTTATCATTTTTGAAATATTTGCATATAAAGTACGATAAGTACGAAAAAAACTACGATCGGTCAACTTTGACTCAACCGAAAAGGTAAAAAAACGCATTTATAACATAAAAATCTTACAGTCTAGTAATATTCAATCATTTATCTTCATTTTAAAACATATTGCAAGTCTCTAGAACAATATCTCGATTTATGGTGAATTTTTGAAAAAAATATTTTTTTTCCCTCCGCGCGACGATTTTCGGCCGAAAATCTCAGAAACGCGTAGGACATGCTCCTAATATTTGTGCCTTTTCATATTACGCTTTTTTTAAAGGTTTATATATGGAAATGTGCGCAAAAACATGCACAATATAACAAAAAATATTGGAAAGGTTTGTAGCATTTCTCATTTTTGAAATATTTGCATATTAAAGTACGATAAGTACCGAAAAAACTACGATCGGTCAACTTTTGACTCAACCCGAAAAGGTAAAAAAACGCATTTATAACATAAAATCTTACAGTCTAGTAATATTCAATCATTTATCTTCATTTTAAAACATATTGCAAGTCTCTAGAACAATATCTCGATTTATGGTGAATTTATGAAAAAAATATTTTTTTCCCTTCCACGCGACGATTTTCGGCCGAAAATCTCGGAAACGCGTAGGTCACATGCTCCTAATATTTGAGCCTTTTCATATTACGCTTTTTTTAAAGGTTTATATATGGAAATGTGCGCAAAAACATGCACAATATAACAAAAAATATTGGAAGGTTGTAGCATTTATCATTTTTGAAATATTTGCATATAAAGTACGATAAGTACGAAAAAAACTACGATTGGTCAACTTTGACTCAACCGAAAAGGTAAAAAAACGCATTTATAACATAAAAATCTTACAGTCTAGTAATATTCAATCATTTATCTTCATTTTAAAACATATTGCAAGTCTCTAGAACAATATCTCGATTTATGGTGAATTTTTGAAAAAAATATTTTTTTCCCCTCCGCGCGACGATTTTCGGCCGAAAATCTCGGAAACGCGTAGGTCACATGCTCCTAATATTTGTGCCTTTTCATATTACGCTTTTTTTAAAGGTTTATATATGAAAATGTGCGCAAAAACATGCACAATATAACAAAAAATATTGGAAGGTTGTAGCATTTCTCATTTTTGAAATATTTGCATATAAAGTACGATAAGTACGAAAAAGAAAAAAACTACGATCGGTCAACTTTGACTCAACCGAAAAGCGGTAAAAAAAAAAACGCATTTATAACATAAAAATCTTACAGTCTAGTAATATTCAATCATTTATCTTCATTTTAAAAACATATTGCAAGTCTCTAAAGAATATCTTCGATTTTATGGTGAATTTATGAAAAAAATATTTTTTTCCCCTCCACGCGACGATTTTCGGCCGAAAATCTCAGAAACGCGTAGGTCACATGCTCCTAATATTTGAGCCTTTTCATATTACGCTTTTTCTTTTTAAAGGTTTATAATATGGAAATGTGCGCAAAACATGCACAATATAACAAAAAAATATTGGAAGGAAGGTTGTAGCATTTATCATTTTTGAAATATTTGCATATAAAGTACGATAAGTACGAAAAAAAACTACGATCGGTCAACTTTGACTCAACCGAAAAGGTCAAAAAACGCATATATAACATAAAAAAATCTTACGTCTCGTAATATTTTCAATCATTTATCTTCATTTTAAAACATATTGCAAGTCTCTAGAACAATTATCTCGATTTATGGTGAATATTTGAAAAAAATATTTTTATTCCGTCCGCGCGCCGATTCTCGGCCCGAAAATCTCGAAAACGCGATAGGTCACATTCTCCTAATGATTTGTGCCTTTTCATATTACGCTTATTTTATAGTTTTATATATGGAAATTGCGCAAAAACATGCACAATATAACAAAAAATATTGGAAGGTTGTAGCATTTATCATTTTTTGAAAAATATTTGCATATAAAGTACGATAAGTACGAAAAAAACTACGATCGGTCAACTTTGACTCAAACCGAAAGGTAAAAAAACGCATTTATAACATAAAAAATCTTACAGTCTAGTATATTCAATCATTTATCTTCATTTTAAAACATATTGCAAGTCTCTAGAACAATATCTCGATTTATGGTGAATTTTTGAAAAAAATATTTTTTTCCCCTCCGCGCGACGATTTTCGGCCGAAAATCTCGGAAACGCGTAGGACATGCTCCTAATATTTGTGCCTTTTCATATTACGCTTTTTTTAAAGTTTTATATATGGAAATGTGCGCAAAAACATGCACAATATAACAAAAAATATTGGAAGGTTGTAGCATTTCTCATTTTTGAAATATTTGCATATAAAGTACGATAAGTACGAAAAAAACTACGATCGGTCAACTTTGACTCAACCGAAAAGGTAAAAAAACGCATTTATAACATAAAAATCTTACAGTCTAGTAATATTCAATCATTTATCTTCATTTTAAAACATATTGCAAGTCTCTAGAACAATATCTCGATTTATGGTGAATATTTGAAAAAAATATTTTTATTCCGTCCGCGCGCCGATTCTCGGCCGAAAATCTCGGAAACGCGTAGGTCACATTCTCCTAATATTTGAGCCTTTTCATATTACGCTTTTTTTAAAGTTTTATATATGAAAATGTGCGCAAAAACATGCACAATATAACAAAAATTATTGGAAGGTTGTAGCATTTCTCATTTTTTTTATATTTGTATATAAAAAAAAACTTTTAACAAAAATTCGACATTCGGTCAACTTTAACTCGTTCGAAATGGTAAAAAACTGCATTTGTAAGCTAAAACTCTTACAGTATCGTAATATTCAATCATTTTCCTTCATTTTGAAACAAATTGCAAGTCTCTATAACAATATTTCGATTTATGGTGAATTTTTTAAAAAATTATTTTTTTACATCCGCGCGCTACGAATTCATGCATCATTTTGTGATAATATTTTCTCTGTGTTGCTTTTATCGTTTTACAATGTGTTATATATCAAAATGATTGCAATTTAGTGCACATTACAACGAAAAAAAAAGTAACTTGTTACCTCTAACCGTTTGGCGCACAGCGCGATTTGAATACAATTATATATGAAATTTCGTTTTTGCGCTATCATATATCGCATTATTTATATATGATAATGATATTATTTTTCATTTCTGATGGTTGCATTCTAAACTTCAGGCAATGACAAAAAAAGGAGCCAAAAATGAACTCTTAATCTTCAAAAGTACGCGCGCTGTAAATTTTTGAAAAAATTATTTTTTCCACTTCCGCGCTCACTCCAAACCAGGCCCGGCATACGGGAGACGTTTTGATTTTTAGGGCCCCGGCGTAAGAGGGTTAATACACAAATGGGAAAGGCGGCCAGCAAGGCTTATCACAAAAAGTGGGTTGTATATTAATTAATAATACCAATTGATTATTAATACCAAACACAGTATATATTCATTTTAAAAACAATATAAGAAAGATCCCACCGAGAAATCGTGATCAACAGTCAGTAAGCAAGAGCTCACAAATGCAAGTCTTCTCTTGAAGACGGCTGCAAGTAAATTGGAGTGTTTATGTCCGGTCTTCCCGCCTACCAGGCAGTAGTTACTGCCTAACAACCTTGTTTTAACAGCCTTAATCCCAGCTACGCCGCTTGTAACTCCTATTGTAAAGAACCAAGGGTTTGTATATAGTGTAGGATCAAATACAAGTCAATTGAGAACACTTTTATTCTTAGCTGATATTCATCAGTTGTTCATTTGAGCCCCCTTAACCTCTTCTTTACCGAGCTTAACCAAATATAAACATTGTATTCATTATCTAACTGATTTTTGGGTAATGAAATAAATATAAAGTAAATGGTTCATACTTTATGTGGCTAGTATACTTATTCCTCTTCACGTACAAACTTTTTACTGAAGTATCTCCAGAGAAAGAAGACAGAAGAGAAAGACAGAAAACAAAATTTCAGTGGTCCCCCCCCCCTTTCGCGGGGGATCTCTATCTTCGTCTCCATAGTAAGCATTCTCTTCTTTCCGTGAACTTTAGCAACATTCTTGGGACCCATGGCTAATACGTCAGTAATTAAGTTCATACACAACACGATCAATTAACTTACATTACAACGAAAGCGAAATCACTAACACGAATTTACGTTAACAAACGAAATATATGTGAACGAACGAATTCCAGGTGTTTACGATAACGCTGCCACAAAAAATGGTCAAGGAACACCTTTACATAGAGGAATGATGGGACAGATGCTGACCAATAGGAGAGCAGGATCCTATGGCGGTGACTAGCATCAGGAACCAATGGGAGAGTGGGAGGATGGTGGCGAGTCTACCGAGTTAGCGGTGCGTGAGTTTTAAAATTGTTCTCGGCGGCCCGGGTGAATCTCGGACTTTAACCTTTCGTAACCTGAATTATTTTCGTACACAAAAGCAAAAAAAATTTTTGTCTTTGCTTTCGTAACCTGGATTTTTTGTACGTAAGGACTTTCGTATGTAGAGGTTCCACTCTACAGTTATATCATCATCATTATTATTATTATTATTTGAAAATATTAACCCTTAAACGCCGAATGGATGTATTAAACGTAGAGTCAAAATGTCTCCCATATGCCGAATGGACGTACCATACGTCGACTCAAAAAATTGTTTTTTTAAATTTGCGGAAAAATACTTATAGGCGTACCAGCCGAAAACTTTTGAATCACGCGCCTTGGGGGATGCTGGGAGTTCACGGATCGAGGTGTTGTTTTGTTTAAAATCGTTAAGCAGGCACGCAAGCGCTAATTTCTTTCTTGCCGCACTAAAACGTATCTGTGACACATCTCGGAAATTATTTCGTCACTTTGACATAATTTTTGTACCATTTTAGATTAGCCGTTACATGGAGTATTATATATGAAAATGTGCGCATTTTTATGTAGAATACAACAAAAAAATACTCATGATTGTAGCTTTTATCAGTTTTGAGATATTTTTATATAAATAACGATAAGTGCCAAAATTTCAACCTTCGGTCAACTTTGACTCTACCGAAATGGTCAAAAAAGGCAATTGTAAGCTAAAACTCTTATATTTTAGTAATATTCAATCATTAACCTTAATTTTGCAACTAATTGAAAGTCTCTAGCACAATATTTCGATTTATGGTGAATTTATGAATGTGCGCAATTTCATGCACAATACAACTAAAAACAACCCATAGTTGTAGCTTTTATCAATTTTGAATTATTTTCATATAAAAAATGATGTGACAAATTTTCAACCTTCGGTCAACTTTGACTCTACCGAAATGGTCGAAAAACGCAATTGTAAGCTAAAACACTCATAATCTAGTAATATTCAAGCATTTACCTTCATTTTGAAGTCTCTAGCAGAATATTTAGATTTATGGTGAATTTAAAAAAAAAAACTTTCCTTCCCTCCGTGTGCGGATTCTCTGCCACAAATCTCCGAAATGCGCACGTCCCATTCTTGGAATATTTGCTCCGTTTCATAATAGGCATTTCATAGAGTTTTATATATGAAAATGTGCGCAATTTTATGTAGAATAAAACGAAAAATATTTAAAGGTTGTAGCTTTTCTTATTTCCGAAATAATTGCATATAAAAAATATATATATAAAAAAATCGACATTCGGTCAAGTTTAACTCGTCAGATATGGTCGAAAACTGCATTTGTAAGCTAATACTCTTACAGTATAGTAATATTCAATCATTTGTCTTCATTTTGAAAGAAATTGGAAGTCTCTAGGACAATATTTAGATTTATGGTGAATTTTTGAAAAAATATTTGTTTACGTCCGCGCGTTAAGAATTCATGCATTATTTTGTGATAATATTTTCTCTGTGTTGCTTTTATAGTTTTACAATGTGTTATATACCAAAATGATCGCAATTAAGTGTACATTACAACGAAAAAAAAGTCACTTGTTACCTTTAACCGTTTTGCGCACAGCGCGATTTGAATACAATTATATATGAAATTTCGTTTTTGCGCTATCATATATCGCATTATTTATATATGATAATGAGACTTTTTTTCATTTTTGATGGTTGCATACTAAACTTCAGCCAATGACAAAAAAAGGAGCCAAAAATGAACTCTTAATCTTGAAAACTAAGCACGCTGTAATTTTTTGAAAAAAATATTTTTTCCGCTTCCGCGCTCACTCTGAAACACCTCCGGCACAAGCGAGACATTTTTTTTTACCGCTTCGGCGTTTAAGGGTTAATAAACATATACATCTACTATAAAAATTCTTTTATCTCAGTAAGAGAGAGGAATTATCCTTACTTTAAAAGTGAAATTGAAAGGTTATTTTTATCTCTTTAAAATGCTATTACATACAAATATTGTAATTACAGTTTTATTGTTATTATATTATTGTTCTTAATTGAAAATATCAATAAACATATTACATGCATGTACCATAAAAATTCTTTCATCGAGAGAGAGAGAGAGAGAGAGAGAGAGAGAGAGAGAGAGAATCTGTTCTCTCAGAAATATTTCCCTTCCACTCAAGTCGCCAAACTCAATACCACAAGTGAGTGTTGCCATGTCACTCTTTTTCATCTATTTCAGTTAGAGATTACACTTGTTTCCAAATACTAAAGTTTTTATAATCTATGTATAGAAAATGAATATGTGTATGTGTGTATGTATGTGTGCATACACAGTACAGTATACAGTGTTTCCCCCATATTCACAGAGGGTGGGTACCAGATTCCCTACAAATAGCTAGACCCTGCAAATTGTTGAAATCCCTATAAAAATGCTTTAAACTGTCTATTTTGTTAGTTAAAACTCAAGAAAAACTCACTAAAAATGTTTATATCTTTTTTTTAAGTTTTATTACAAAATAAGTGCATATTATGATGAAATTGATAAAAATAACAAGAATTTGTGGAAATTTCTCATAGAAAAATACCACTATTAGAAAAATTTCCCGCAAATAATCAGGGTGTGTTCCAGAGAGAAATTCACGAATCTGGAGTCTGCAAATACTAGGGGTTGACTCTACGTATATCCAAATGTCCGAATCTAGGTAGCCAGCAATAATGTTGTTTTGCTTCATCGTATGCCTGGCAGTGTGTACCACATTCCCAAGCACTCCAATACTGTTTGTTTTGTTCGAAAGAATTCAAACACAAATTACCGAATCATGAGAGGTCTAGAGCTGAAAAGGAAGGTTTGTAGTACGTGCGTACCACCTTCATGTACCCGGTAGTACACAAATGGTGGTATGTAGTCTGTGCACCCCCAAAACAAACTGTTGGTAAAGAAGGGGTTAAACACATAATTACTTCGTGTGGTGGAGTTCAGCTGCAACAGCCTGTACTGATCAAGATCCAAACACCCTCACTGTACATGCCCAGGCTTCCTGTAACACCTCAGCTACCTGCTATTGAGCTTCCAAGTGACTCATACAACACTGCATTCGCTTACCATGAATGACGTCTATCTTCAAATTGTCTCCACCCAACAACAAAATCCTGGCAGATGGTTATTAGATATCGGTCATGCTGGAGTTAGTTAGTTCCAAGCAGCAACTTTAGGATTTGAGGCTCCCACTTTCTATCTTTCCACAGCCAGAAATAGAGGCTTGGGCAACAGATACCTTGCCATAGGTTTGGGACAGTTTGGGCATCTATGCCTTCCCAAATTTTGGTAAAGTTTTGGGTTTTAACTACATTCCACATAATTTGTCACTCAGCTCTGGACCATGCAGTACTTTGCAGATCTCCTGACTTTCAGTACCACAAGCCATTGTCATACTTCACCAGTACTTAGGTCATGCAAACACCACTATTCATATCCTAAACTCACCCCCAGAACCAGTTATGTTCGTCAAGCTCAAATACACACTCACATCAGCCCTGTGTCCCATGTTTGCAATGTATTATTGATACTGAACCTACTAATTTTATGAAGAGTGAAACATACCACAGGTTAGTTAAAGGGTTCATCCTTTACATATAAATTCTGGTAATACTTAAGCAATAATTGAAAATACAGTAATACCTCAAACATTCACAAGGTTAGGTTCCAGAACCCACCGCGGATCAGGAGGAATCATGAATGTATTTTTGACTCAAATCATACTTCTAAAGCTCTTTAATTTCATTTAAAGTTAACTTAATACATTACCCTTAACAAAGAAATAAACGGTTGACATAAAACTAGAGTACTGTATTGCCTATTGGGTATTTGCCACACTAGCACATTTACAGTGCGGTATACTAATGTTACTCCTATACTCATTCATTGGCTGCCATTTTCTTTTGCCCTTACCTTAAGGTACAACCAAGCAACAAATGGGACTGTAAACTTAATGAATGAAGTTTTCTTTGCCATTGTCAAGAAGGTAAAATACATAAACTTTATATGTATGTCACAGAAGTCTTATAATGAAGGTACAATTCAATAAAACAGAGAAAACACATACATAATGTATGTGGAGGGTACAGGAATTCAATCAATTTAAAATTACATAAAGGTGTACAAATAAATAAGTTGCAAAAATATGTGTGCAAACTAACTATGAGAGAGAGAGAGAGAGAGAGAGAGAGAGAGACGAGAGAGAGAGAGGAGAGAGGAAGCGGAGAGAAGATCGATAGAGAGAGAAAGATTTGGAGGAGAGAGAGAGAGAGAGAGAGAGAGAGAATTCCATATCCACATTGAAAATATTCAATACACTAATGACAGTACATACACAAATCATCGAAGCTACAAACCAATCAGTAACGAGGAAAGATGGTACCCTGCCGTGTGATTGGCTACTTCCAACCCTTCTGGCCAATAGCGTGTCATCTTGGAACTTACCCTGCTGTGTAATTAGCTACTTCCAACCCTCCCAGTCAATAGTGTGTCGTCAATGGAGTTTTCTTATATGTACCGAGAGGTATATATACCAATATTACAGTAAAATATCTTTAACAGGATTAGAAGAAAGAGAGAGAGACTAGTGGTCACTGTGGTATGTTTACATCGGTAAACAAACGAATCAAGAAACAAATACTGTGTGATTTTGAGGGATTTTACTTTAACACATTAAGCTAGTCTACCAATGTATTTTTCTTACCGATTTTACACTTAAAAACATGTCAACTCATAAGTTACTTCAAAAATTAAACAAACACTTATGCAGAGTTTTTCGAGGATTTCACAAATTTTGCAGATCTGTGAAAAAAATCCCAGATACAAATTAGTTAGGTTCAATGAAAATTTCACAAATCTGTGAATTTGTGAAACCTGAAATGCGTATGCACAAGGTATCACTGTATTCCTGCTGTTCTACCACAAGTATTCCCAGCTCTTCTTCTACCCAGGTAATTCCACATAGTAATCTGTACTTTGCTCATCATCTCAAAAAGGGTCACCCGCTATTGCAACCCCAACTACTCAGGATCCGAAGTCACAAATTTCTATTTTCTTGAAGTTTTGTGACATTGTCTCTGCCACCAAGCAAATAAAAAGGATGCAGAAAAAAGTTATGAGTGAAGGGGAATAACACTACCAGCAGATTGAGGCTTCCTTTAGTACAGCCTTAAGATAATTTTTGAGACTTTTAATCTGAAGATTTTCCCTGGGTCTCCTTGAGTGGCTTCAGCAGTGGAACCTATGGAACATGTATCAAGAGAGTGGTAAGAAAATAAAACATAACAACTGCCTTATTAGGCAAGTTGTTACAACATCCATCTAGGAACCATATTTCTGTGATCTGATTCTTCCTATGCTTGGCCATTACTAAATTTACTTTTTGAACTAGTGGGTTTTATACGGATATGTTTTGCACTGATTTTTTTTACATAATATTTTGTTAAAATAGCACAATACATTTCATTCAACTCTTTAGTGGATATAAAAAATTTTAAAAAGCATACCTTTCACACCAAAGTCAGTGTCCTGCTCTACTAAATATGGGGTTATTGGTCGCTCTTGATACAGGATGTCTGCTTTCTGGTAAATAAAATTAAACAGCAATGGCTGAATGGCTTTGTGTCGCCTGCAAAAAAAAAGGAAAACAAAAGTCTCAAAACATCAGCATTACTGTATTGAAAACTTCATGTTAAATATCCTTCTACATATATCTTCTGTTTATGGTTTCCAAATAAAAAATATAATTACATCTCAATGCTGAAAAACTTTCCGAGTATCCAAGAATCAAATGGTTGTGAAACATGGGAAATACATTGTAAGCTCAGACAGAAATGGTGCAACTGACTGGGAGACTAAATGCTAAAAATCCAAGAAGCACCATAACACTTGCATAAAATGTAGAGAAAGCATGATAATTAGAAATTACACCTTTGCTAAAGCTTTGTGACTTGCTAATTTGAATATTAAACTCTAGGTTCAGGTTGACATGAAGCTTTTAGTATTATTCCTTTTATTTACTCTGAATTTGCTGTGGGTAGAGAAGTAATTTTTCTGGGTTAATGTTGAACTATGGTACATGTTTACTGCCATACATGGTTTTATCTTGAAACAATTACTGTTAAATGAAAGGAATGATAAGAGAATTGGGGGAAGGCTTTGGGACAAGAGATGAGGAATGCATAGAGTAAGAAAGTAATTGTAGAGTTTTACCCAAGATGTGAGTATGTATTTTGTGACATTACAAAGCAAAAACTTGAGAGAGAGAGAGAGAGAGAGAGAGAGAGACTGATTAAAAGTGGAGTAAATGAGCATAAGTGTGGTTCAATGAGTTCTGCCAAAATGGTGTGTGACACTTAATTTTTGGGATAACCTTTAAATACAAATGAGATGTTCAAACAAGGAGGAGCTGTTTAGTTCAAAGAGGATTAAAACTGTTTGATCATTGTGTGAAAATACTAGAGTGGGTGCAGTAAAAAAAAAAAAAAAAAATGATAAAAACGAGCTAACTGTCAAGCTTGACTTCATGCCAAAAGAATCAAGAGCAAATTCTTTATGATAAGATTATAACAAGATAACATGTTATTGTTATAATACAATTAAGTTTGTTCATACTTACCTGGCAGATATATATATAGCTGTATTTTCTGAAGTCCGACAGAATTTAAAAATTCGCGGCACACGGCAGTGGGGCTGGCCATGGTCGGTAGTTAGTACCCATTCCCGCCGTGGGAGGCGGATATCAGGAACTATTCCCATTTTCTATTCATATTTTATCAGTGCCACTGTCTCCTGAGGGGAGGTGGGTGGGCACTTTAATTATATATATCTGCCAGGTAAGTATGAACAAACTTAATTGTATTTATAACAATAACATTTTGTTCATGAAACTTACCTGACAGAATATATATATAGCTGAATCTCACCTTCGGATGGGGAAGAGACAGATAGGATTTTTTGGGAAACTAAATTAAGTAGATGATATACATCTTGGTTCCTCACCTGTTAGGATAGCCGACTTCGTGATTACTGTCACCAAAGTCTACTTCTGCGTTACTAGAGTTGCCAGCGAGGTAGAGACCTGTAATGCTGGTGCGCTCTAGATGATCTGTCAACGGGCGTGACCACAATGTGACTAGACCATATGACGCCCATATTCTGAGGGCACCGAAGCTAAAACCACCACCTGACCTAACCTATCAAAGTTAGTTCCATAACTTCTAGGCTAAAGAAAAGGAACGCGCCTCAAGCGACCAACCCTTCATTAAAAGCACACCTATCCCTTTTCTATAGGATAGGATTCGTGTTGCTTCCTGCCCCCAATAATATATCTACGGAAATGTATGGTCCTAGCGACTTACAGATCTCAAATGTCGTCTTCACATCCCGTCGGGAGTGTGAAGCGAACACAGAGTTGCTTCGCTAAAGCGTGGCACTCAGGATGTTACTGAGTGTCATGCTCTGTTGAAATGCTTCCGAGGCCGCGCCCTCACCTCTTGAGCATTCATATTAAGAAAAAATCTCAAATCTTTATGCAAACATAATGAATGAGACCTCTTAAAAGAACTCCTTGGCTATAATGCCAGGGTTTTCTTGGACATGAACCAGTCTGGTCTTTTACGGAACACCGCAGATTGTCGGGAGTGTGAAGCGAACACAGAGTTGCTTCGCTAAAGCGTGGCACTCAGGATGTTACTGAGTGTCATGTTCTGTTGAAATGCTTCCGAGGCCGCGCCCTCACTTCTTGAGCATTCATATTAAGAAAAAATCTCAAATCTTTATGCCAACATAATGAATGAGACCTCTTAAAAGAACTCCTTGGCTATAATGCCAGGGTGTTCTTGGACATGAACCAGTCTGGTCTTTTTACGGAGCACCGCAGATTGTCCGTTGACCTTGACTTTCTATAGTTTTATCAAGATAAAACTTGAGAGACCCTACAGGGCACAGGACTCTAATGCCCTTGCCCAATAATTGGTGCCATACCCTTGGTCTCCAAGCCTTCGGGTCAAGGGTTAGACAGGTTTTTGTTCTTATCAAGAACGGAAGGCTTAGAGGACAGACCGCATTATGTCCTTTAAAGCCAAAACCTCTGAAGATGGCTAAAACCTCACTAACCCTCTTTGCCGTGGCTAGAGCGGTTAGAATATTAGCCTTTCTGGTCACGTGTATCAAGTTCGCAGAAAGGATAGGTTCGAAATGCTTTTGGCATCAGAAACTCAGACTACGTCTAAGTTCCATGCCGGAACCTTTGATCCAGAGGAATTTCAAGATCTCCACAGACCTCAAAGATCGTGAAGCTTTGTTGTTTGACAGAACCGAATCTCTGAGCCTAGAGGCCGTCAACAACATATTTGCATATTCTACAATAGTTAGGACTTCTAGCTTATCTCATACTTCAGACGCGAAAGAGAACCATAAGGAAATTCACAGAGGTCGAGTTGGAGGAATAGTCATTTCCCTTCACTTACTCCAGAAACGGCCTCCTCCGATTGAACACTGAAAATAGGCAGCACTGCTTTTGCCTTGGCCAAGAGACTGCCATCTCTTGAAGATCTTATCGCTATGTACCGTTGAAGACGAAGGTAGATATTGAATGCAACCTACGTCTTCACAGACGAATCGAGAGAAGGATTCTCAAGATTCTGAACCTGTGCTTACAAATGACTGAAAACGCTAACCGCTATTTCATTGCTGTCCGCTCCGGTGAGAAGTCGTAGTTGTAATGAAAGCGGGGCGTTCTTCAGTAATGAAAACACAGGGGGAAGCCGCCTGAAGGACTGCTTCTCATGGGCTGAACATTTGAAGTAGAGCTGTCAGGTCGGAGAGTAGGCGATGTCTTTATGACATATCTGTTTAATTCGGGCATGAACAATGAACAATTGTACACCTACGAATATGAGATATTTTAAAGACAAACTCAGATGTCTGCAAAATCATTCGCATTATCAGTGCGATGCAGTGGGAGACTTGTACAGACTTCTGTTACCGTGCGGTAAACAGTAAAATGAATGTCTAAGAGATATCTCTGTTGAAAATTCTCGCAATATCGAAGGCGATGGAATCTATCGTCACAGCAGTAGATGGTCCTTCATAATTGCGAGAATCCCCTTTAATCAGAGACCTAAGTCCAAGATTGTTGGGCAGAGATACGGTTCGGTAGTCAATCAAAGCAGGGGAGAGAGAGAGAGACATAAACAACCGTGCAATCTCAGAGGCCCAGCTGATACTGAGCGGCTATCAGGCACAGGCAGTTCAATACGCAGTAGCAGAACCTGAGCTCCCGCTGACTCGTCATCCTGAGTTGCCAGGTAATCCATATTCCACAAAGGAATGCGTTCGGCTAGAACCACCGAGCATAAAAGATATGCTCGAGCAATTATATTTAGGCGAAACGAATTTCCGGTAAAATATAAAAGTTGAAATGGTGTGTCGTGACAAAACCATAAGTATATAAAATTGAAACAAACTCCTGGGAGGTTGCAGGCAACCCCGAGTTGCAGTTCAATTAGAATACTTCTCGTCTAAGTCGCAATCCGTAGGGAAAAACTAGGATATGCGCCTACCCCTCGGACAATTCAAACTGCTTAGTAGAATCATGTCGCAGAGGTTATATATAAGTAGTATATTTATAGGATTCTGAACAACGATCTCCATCCTAAATTCTTTCCTTCAAGAAAACAAAATAAGGATTGAGATTCGACCACCTCGATCTCTATCAAAGAGAGTGAAGAAGGAGAAGTCTTCCTCGAAGGAAAGCTTCAATGGTGAACAGAATACTAACTGCCTGAGTTGCCAGCTACTCCTTTACGAAGGAATAGGTATGATATTATCGAGCAAAAGGAAAACTCTCAAGCAGGCGTATTTAAACGAAACAGAATTCGCTAAATACAGAAGCTGAGTTGGTGTTGTCGTAACAATACCTGAAGAGTTGTTCTTACTCCGAAAAACTCTTGGAAGGTTGAAGGGAGTGTCAAATAAATACATTAGAACAACAGTTCTTTCGGCTTCTATCCGCAGAGGTAAATACGATATGCGTAAATGACTTGACCCATGCGTTAGCAAATGACGCAAGATAAACTACATAAGTATTGTAGTAATTTGAACATCAAATTCTCTACTACATCTTTCCTCGACGAGGAAGAGAGAAAGAAAGGGAAACCGACTGTCCACGTTCTAATGAATGAGACTTTTTAAAAGAACTCCTGACTCTTTGCCAAGACTCTTGCCAAGAAAAAGGGAGTAATATTCGAATAGAGATCATCAAGAGAACCGAGGATCGAAAAGGACCGTTCAATGTTCTATGATATTGGACATAAGACTTCCTGGATCTAGTCTACAAGTCTTTTTCTTACTCCCCGGATGAGCCTCTGAAAATGAATGAGAGCTCTTCCGAAATTTGTTAATGAGTTTATCCGCTTAAATGATAAAAACGGTTAAAATCTATGACAATGAGAACTACCCATTTATGAGGGGTCCCCCACTTAAATGACAATGGGGAAAACGTCCTGACTTGACAAAAAACTATTAGCACTTTGCTAATAGGGGGAAAACCCTTTAACATGACCGAAAGTCACCCAGGAATCCGAGTATATAATCTTCCGATTCTCAAAGAAATCGATGAAGAGGAAAGAGGGGGGATCGAAGAAAAAAATTCGGGTATGTCTTTCCGCTAACTCCGAATCCTTTTTAAAAATTTCTGTAAAGAAATGTCCTCAACAGCAAATAAGACGCCTTCAACAAGTCTTTTTCTCTCGCAAAGCGTCCTGCCGAGCTTCCACCGAAGCGTCCTGGCGAATGTCCACAAAAGCGTCCTCATAAGCGTCCTGATGAGCGTCCTCAAAAGCGTCCTGCTGAGCGTCCTCAAAGCGTCCTGCCGAGCGTCCTCAAAAGCGTCCTGCTTAGCGTCTGGAAAGCGTCCTGCTGAGCGTCCTCAAAAAAACGTCCTGCTTAGCTACGAGCGTGTCTGAGCAGAGAACACCAAGTCTCTGAACGACGTTCCAGAGAGGAACTCGTTGAGCGCCTTGATGCATGCAAGGCCCGCCAAGAGGCGTCCTGGCGAGCGACCTTGCCAAACATCTCAAATGTTATGACGAACCGCGTTTTGCGTTATGACGTTGAATATTTTTAAGGGACGTCCTCATGCGAGTCTCCATGGAGAGCCGCACGCTGCTCCTGAAGAGTGTGAACACTAAAGGAAGACGTATGGCTTTCGTCTTCCGCAAGGTGCTTGCCGAGCGTCCTGGAGAATGTCTCTACTTACAGGACGTCGAGCACCTCCAAAAGCTTCCTCACGTCTAAATTGCCCTTCTTATGCAGACCAGAGACATAAGTTGTTTGACTGTGCAAAGCAGCTTGCCGGCCGTTCAAACTTATCAGCTTGCTTTTTCGAAGTAAAGCGAACGTTACATAACGTATACGGAGCGCCATGAGGAGGGAGGAGACGAATACTGAGTTGCTCCTCCAAAAGGTGGAATCAAGAATGTCCTTGATTACAAATTCTTTTGGAATGCTAGCGAGGTTGAAACAGCTCTAACTTCATGAGCGTTCACTCGCAGGAGGCTCAAATCACTCTTCTGGCAAGATGAATGAGCCTCCTTAATAATGTATAAATGATGTATACATGAGCGTTCACTCCAGGGCTCAAATCACTCTTCCTGGCAAGATGAAGAGCCTCCTTAATAATGTATAAATGATGTATACAGAGGTTCACTCGCAGGAGGTCTCAAATCACTCTCTGGCAAGATGAATGAGCCTCCTTAAATGTCCCTTAGGAAAAAGAGCCAGTGCATTCTTCTAAAAGGGGAAAATGTGGTCTCTTTACTCTTTCATCCTCTCGTGACGAGAGAGAGGACGTGAAGCGTCCTCTTCTCTAAAGCTTCTTTAGGAGGCGCGAGTCCTTCCGAGAACTCCAACCCCTGTGTGGGGAGGACGCCTCGGAGGACGAGAAGCAATCCTTCAAGATTCGTGCACGTGCTCGATCTTCGGCAGCCTGGGAAGCGACATCAGGACCTGCCGAAAGGAAGCCAGATCAGCATGAAAAAACCCGTAACCCTCCTTTCGGCTTTTGACATGCCCTCTCCCTGGTTTCCTGGGAGTCCGACAGAGGTCTAGGCCTAGAGGCGTTATGGGGCCGATCTGACGTTCCCTCCTAACGAGAGAGAGGACGTGAAGCGTCCTCTTCTCTAAAGCTTCTTAGAGGGCGCGAGTCCTTCCGAGAGCTCCAACCCTTGCGCGTAGAGGACGCCCGGAGGACGAGAAGCAATCCTTCAAGATTCGTGCACGTGCACGATCTTTAGCAGCCGTGGGAAGCGTCAACAGGTTCTGCCGAAGGACGCCAGATCGGTGGGGAGCCCCCGTAACCCCTCTTGCGGCTTTCGACATGCCTCTCCCTGAGTCCTGGGAGTCCGACAGAGGTCCAGGCCTGGAGGCATTATGGGGCCGATCTGACGCCCCCTCCACAACACAAGGGGCACTACACTTCACAACACTGATTGGAGAGCGAGCACTTTAGTCTAAGATTACTTGATGTAATCCTCTAGCAGACACTTCTTCTAGGCCCGTAAGCCATACCACAGGGTTAGGCAAAATAAAAACTACAGGAGGTTAGAAGGTTCATTATTTCTAACTTCTGTTTACTGTGGAGGAAAACTCCTGATTCTAACACGCTCTAAAATGCGTACATGAAACCTGCTTCTTCCGTAATCAGTCACATTACACTAATTGCATTGAACTTATGCAAAGAAAACATGTAAACGTCATATCTACTAAGTGAGTGTCTACCGAAAGTTCCGGTAGCCTCACCTTACCATGCAGACAACAAAGTCTGAAACTAGGCTAACTAGCTTCAGACATCAAATGCAATGAAAAAATTTACGATAGCGTATGCCTAGCCACAAATCCAAGATAATCGAAAGAATAATTAGGATACTTAAGCGGCTAATGAAGTTTTCAAAATCCTAGGCGGAGGTCTGTAAACAGTTGTTTACCGACCGGCGACAGAAAAAATATGAATAGAAAATGGGAATAGTTCCTGATATCCGCCTCCCACGGCGGGAATGGGTACTACCACCTGGCCGCCCACTGCGTGTGCCGCGAATTTTTAAATTCTGTCGGACTTCAGAAAATACAGCTATATATATATCTGTCAGGTAAGTTTCATGAACAAAAGGAAAAGTACTATACTCTCCTGAAATAAAAGCAATAGGTAGTGTAATATTTCTCTACGAAGAGGAAAAGATTATACCTTGAGAAAGCATTTGAAAAATACCAACATAAACAATTGTGCCAAGATGTGCCTTATGGAGGCTGAGGAACCAGAAAATCTTGTTAATGTAGTTGAACGGTAAAGATAGTGCCAACTACTATATCAAAAGACTTAGGATCAATGGTGAGGGCCATCCAGGACCAGCAGTGAGACTTGTGCTGTTTATCATACTACAGGAGGAAGTTACAATGGAGTGTGGAAAAGGAAGCCTATGAGAGCTGCTGAATGCATATGATTTGGTGTTAAAGCAGAATCAGAGGGCTAGGTTGTGGATATATTTAAAACAAGGAAAAGTGGAATGAAAGTGATAATGCTAAAATTCAACAAAAACAAAGCAAAACTTCTGGAGTGGTGACAGTAGATGTACTGTGCCTAAAGATCAATATTCATTTCCATTCTCCAAATTTATGCTGAAATACAGTAGTTAAGGGTCTGAGCAACAATACGTACTAAGTATTGAATGTAACGAGTAGCATCACAAGAGTTAGCAATTTTTTATTTTCAAAATGTGCATAAATGCTTGACCAGAGTGTGGTAAGTAGTGAACGACAGATGCATGTCTAGTAGCTGGAAAAGATGGAAATAATAAAGACTCAGCTGAAAATGACATGTGATTATCATCATCCACACTGTTAGGCAGTTTAATGAGAAGGAAATTTCAGAACACTTGACTCACATAAGGCTTGACTGTAGGATTTATTTTAATGATAGGAAAGAGGAACAGTTACAATGAAAAAGGAGACAGATGAAGTCAGACTTGATAGTTCAAGTAGAAAGTGCACATGATATTGGAGAGGGGGAGAAAGATCACTACAAATAACACCATAGAGGTTAAAAGGGACAAAAATGACATATTTATAATAAAATAAGATTTTATGTATGCAATTTACCATGTAGTTACATAGCTATAGTTTCTAAATCCGTCAGCACCTAGAATTTTTTAAATTTGCGGTAGCACTAGTTTGTTTTGGTCAGGTGATAACCCCCGCCCACTATGGGGGGGGGGGGGGGGTGGGGGGGGGGGGGGGGGGGGGTAGAGGAACCAACACTGTACAAAAATCAGTTGTTTATGCCCTATTAACCATGTGAAGGGAGGAGGGCGGGCTTTAATCATGTAACTACTTGGTGTAACTACTTGGTAAGTATACATAAAATCTTGTTTTATCATAAAAATGTCTTTTTATGTATGCAACTTACCAAGTAGTAGTTACATAGCTGAATACCACATTGTAGGAGGTGGGATCCATGGATATGCACATAACTTTTAAAATTTAATAAATATAAATATATACTTAGTGCTAGCATCCATGTAGATGCTTGTTGGTTCCTTACCTGTTAAGAGAGCTGAACAGCTGATTACTGCCTCTGGAAGTCGCTCGTCTTAACTCATAGGGACGTGGCGGATCACCTCATTCAAGGCGAAGAGATAGGCTAGGAAGGTATGACTTCCTACACACCCTTACTGAATGCTGTGCCCGCCGCTAAATACGGACCCAGGATACTGCAATTTTCATAGACTGTTTCAATATCCCGCAAGTAATGCAGGGCGAACACTGATTTACATTTCCAATACGTTGCTTGTATAATCGAGACCTAAGAGAGATCGTGTTTAAACGACAGAGAGGTTGCCATTGCTCTTACCTCGTGAGCTTTCATTTTAAGTTGATTAAGATCAGTTTTCTTTCACTTGTGAATGAGCATCTACAATTACACTACGTAAGAAGAACGCCAGGGCGTTTTTAGACATCTGGCGTGCCGGATTCCTTACCGAACACCATAAACGATTGGACGGGCCCCTAATTTTCTCTGTCCTTTGTAAATAACATTTCAGAGCTCTGACCAAGCAGAGTAACCTCTCTTCTTCTTCCGGTCCTACTAAGTCTGTGAGGTTTTTGATACTGAATGAACAAGGCCACAGTTTGGACGGAATCTCATTTTTTGCTAAAAAACCCAAGGTTAATGCACACCGCATTACCCTGTGCAAATCCTATTCTTTTGTCGATGGCATTTATTTCACTCACCCTTTTAGCTGTAGACAGGGCTACTAGGAATAGGGTCTTTCTCGTCAAATCCCTCAACGATGCTCTTTGCAATGGCTCACAAGGAGTTTCTGACAGCCACTTAAGTACTACATCTAGGTTCCAAGACAATATCTTTGAACCTTTGGGTTTTATGATATTGATGGATTTAATGAGATCTGCAAGATCTCTATTCGTCGAGACTTCCAATCCTCTGTGCTTGAAAACAGATCTCAACGTTGCCTTAAAACCTTTGATAGTCGCAGTGGACAGATTCCTATCTGTTCTCAGATATAACAGAAAATCTGCTATTTCTGCTATAGTTGTTTTAGAAGACAAAACATTATGTTCTTTACACCAGGCTCTAAACACAGTCCACTTTGCCTGGTAGACTTTACTTGAGGATTCCCTTCTGCCCTGAGCGATAGCTCTCGCCGCTTGTCTTGAAAACCCCTTCGCTCATACGAGTTGTCGGACAGTCTGTAAGCTGTTAGGGACAGAGTGGATAGTCCTTGATGGAACCTTCATAAATGGGGTTGTCTGAGTAGATCTGCTCTCGGAGGAAGTAACCTTGGCCAATCCACTAGAAGGTCTAAAAGATCTGGGAACCATTCCTGCACTGGCCAGAATGGAGCAATGAGAGTCATCGAAACGTTGTGATGTGTTACGAATTTGTTGACGACTTCTCTCACCATCTTGAATGGAGGAGAAGCTTACAAGTCCTTGTTCGACCAGTCCAAAAGCATCGCATCTGTCAACCATGCTTTCAGGTCCAAGGCTGGTGAACAGTAAAGGGGGAGACGATGGTTTCTTGCTGTGGCAAACAGATCTATCATATGTTTCCCCCAGAGTTTCCACAATTCGAGGCATACCACTGGGTTCATCATCCATTCCGTGAGAAGTATGTACGTATACTTGCCTCCTGCAGCTCAGTTCGTCCACGAGTACATTGAATTTTCCCTGAATGAACCTTGTTATTAATGTGGTATGATTCCAATTCGCCCATAACAGCAGGTTCCTTGCCGTCTCACAAAGAGAAAACTAGTTTGTCCCTCCTTGTTTCCTTATGTAGGAGAGCGCTGTCGTGCTGTCCAAATGTATCGCCACTACTTTGTTGCGAACTTCATCCGCGAACTTCAGCAATCCCCAGTGGATGGTGGTCAGTTCCTTCTGATTTATATGCCACTGTTTTTGTTGTGCATTCCAAATGCCTGATAATTCCTTTTCCCCCAGAATCACTCCCCAACCTTGATCTGATGCGTCTGAAAAGAACACTAGGTTGGGGCTCAGCGGGAGGAGGGGTCTCCCTTCTGCAAGTCTGTCTCTTAACTTCTACCACTGCAGGTCCTCCTTTATTCCTAGTGTGATACGGAACATAAAAGTCCGGAAACTTCTTTCTGTTCAAGTTCGCCCTGAGGAAGAACTGTAGGTTCCTCATATGCAGTCTCCCTAGTGTCACGAACTCTTCTATTGAGGATAGTGTGCCCAAAAGACTCATCCATTCCTTTGCAGAGCATTCCTGGAGAACTAGAAATTTCTCTACCTTCTGTAGGCACGACTCGATTCTTTGTGGGGATGGAAAAGCCCGAAAACTCACTGAGTTGATCCTCATCCCCAAATAGACTAGTTCCTGACTGGGAAGTAACTGTGACTTTCGTCTGTTATATTAGTTCAGAGTGCTTACGTCCAATACGGGTCTCCATCCCCCCGATGACTTGGGGACAATGAACAGATGATTGTAAAAAACTGGGGTTAGTGGCTCTTCTACTAACTAGTATTGCTTTCTTTTGCAAGAGGGACGAAACCTTTTCCCGAAAGGGCGATGAATTTCTTTGAATTTTCTGAGTAAACTGTCAAAGCTATCGGAGAGCCTGATAACGGTGGCTTTCTCTTGAACGGAATATCATATCCTTCTCTTAAAACCTTTATGATCCAAGGTTCCGGCCCTCTTGCTTTCCATTCTTCCTAAAATTGATGGAGTCTCGCTCCTACTGGTGCACGAAGGACTGATACACTACTTCTTGGTCGAGGGGTTGGTTGAGGATTTTTTAATAGATCTAAGGGTGAAAGTGCTCTACCCCTTGATCTTGGGAAATATCTACCAAATCCCCTGCCCCGAAAAGGGTTGTCCTCGGCTGGCTGGCGAGGGACGTACACTAGGAATATTTTCTCTGGTACGTTTAGTGGATTGCGAGAGAAGATCCTATGTTGCTTTCTTCTGCAATTCGGAGGCAACTAGCACTACTGTCACCTCTGGAAACAGGTGCTTCTTATCCAAGGGCGAATACAATAAGGGACTTTTGAGTACGAGATACTCCCTTAGATGCAAAAGAACACCACAGTTCTCTCTTCTTTAGGATTCCTAACATGAAGAGAGAGGCTAGTTCTGCGGATCCATCTCTAATCCCCTTATCTAAACAGATCACTCCCGAAATGTCTGCAAAAGCTTCCTCATTCAACATGGAATAACATGAGTTTATAACCCAAGGCTCCTACAATCCAGTCCAGGAAAACTAAAAACTTCAAACACCCTAAAGATATTTTTAATAAGGTGGTCTAATTCTGACGCCATAAACATGATCTTGGTCGAGTTGAAAGCAGATCTTCTCGCCGAGTCAATAAGCGCAGAGAAGTCTCCATGGGCAGAGGCAGACACACCCAAAGAGAGAGCTTCTCCGGTTTTGTAACATTAATGTCTCCTCGTTGAAAGACGAGAAGGAAGGATGCTGAAGTTAACTTTGCCTTGATCCCTCTTATCCTCAAGCCAAAGGTTAATTTCCTTCAACGCTTTTTGAGCCGAAAAGGACAGTACTAGTTTGGATAATTTCCTGGAGTCTTCCTGGTTGTCTCTCATGTAAGAAGACACTGGCGACATGGGAGTCACTGGCGAGAACAAATCCGAAAAATTTTCTACAAAATAAAAAAGCAAGGCTTTGTAGGCAGTGAGAGAAGACTCTATCCTCCTCTTCTCCTTTCTCTTCTTCTTCGGCTGAACAAATAGGTGATAAAGTCTCTTTAGGTTGGATCGGGGGCGCCGCAGACTGAATAAAGCCCAAAATGCTGTCTAACTTATTCTGGATGGCTGACAGAGAAGGATCGGGGCCAGCCATCACCTGAGGTCCTGTCGGTAAGCCCAAAGCTGAAATTGATGACACAGACTGTCTGAGCGTTTCATACTGGTCCCTCTGTGCACTTGGTTGCATGTATACCTGTGGATGCTTGGGCGTCAATGGACGTTCGGGCGCTAAAAGACGCTTGGGCACTAGTGGGCGCTCGGGAGCTAGTGGACGTTCGGGTGCTAACGGAAGCTCGGTCGCAACAACTGTATCCCTGGGTGCCAATGGATGCTCAGGAGCCAAAGGTTGCTCTAGTGTCACTGCAGAAGTTCCAGGCGCCAACGGCTGCTCTGATGTGCGGGCAAACTGTGGCGCCAATGGGCACTCGGGAGTCGGTGGGTTCTCATACTCCAAACGCTGAACCTGTATCCCAGGAGTCTCGTGAATTACAGGAGAGACTGGTGGGAGCCTTAACTGTCCTTCAACATTAGAGGTGTGGGCATTTTCGGAAGTTTCTTCTCCGTACTCTTCACCTCTGAAAGTCTGCCAGAGGAAGACTTTCTTGACAACGATTTAGACTTAGAGGATGCGATCCTCTCACTACGACGTCCCTCTCCTGCCATTCCTGAGAGAATCTCTCTGGAGAGTCCCAAAAACTACACGAAGACTGTTCTTTAAGGAAAGGGCTAGCCTTTTTAAAGGGGACTGGAGAGGGAGACAACTTACGATCCCTCTTTTCAAAGGGCGGGACTCGTCATGGAATTGCCACTGGCGTCTGGGAGAGGACTCCCCGGAGCTGGAAGCACTAGATGAAAGTGGTACTCCTTTAGAGACGCCTTTCCAATGGCGGTCTGTTGCAATCTGGGATTTATCAATGAATCGCCTGAGGGGCCGACTGCTCGTGGGCAGACCCCACTGACCTCCCTTGGGCTACCAGTATGCCTTCTCCATGGTTCTGGGAAGTTTGACAGGGACCTTTGCCTAAGAGAATCAGTGGGGCGAACAGCCACCTCCTCCACAACACTTGCACTTGCACTCACTTCACCACTTACCTTGTCCATTAAGGTTTTCAGAGACGCTCCTAACTTCTCCATTGCTTGGAGCATGAACGAAAATTTCTGATCTACTCTTGCCTCTAAATTGGCCACAGGATCGAGTACGGATGTGAGAGAGCCAAGATTAGGACTGGGAATGACAGGTGGAGGGGAAGGTTCAGAAAGAGACAAATTATCATTAAACAATTCCTGACTAACTAAGCTTTTTGCTTTAGCTCTAGAAGCCACTTTTCCCTTTTCATCTCTCTAAATTGTTCATGTAACTAGTCAAGATCTTCCAAGTTCTTTGATCTCAATTAATACTTTCTCCACATGTTTGATCTGGCGTACAAGTCTGTCCCCTACAACCTGTGCAAACTGAATGTGGATCATTACAAGCTTTAGCAATACTAGTATTGCAGCCTTTACTGCAATACCTAATCCCAGATGTACTAGTGTCTGACATTGTAGACCAATCAAAACTAGTGAATTTCGGTGCAAAAATATTTAAAACTATTATTTGAATTCCTAAATAGCTAATTACCGAAAACAAAAGCTACCAATATTTCATGAGGTCTTCACCAAATACGTAACTCCAACAATAAGCGATGGTAAAGAGTTCAAAAAATTCCGCTGACTACTGGAACTGTGTTAACAGTACCAGCCGGCAGAAAAAACTGATTTTTGTACAGTGTTGGTTCCTCACTCCCCCAATAGTGGGCAGGGGGTATCACCTGACCAAAACAAATTAGCGCTACCACGAATTTCAAAAATACTAGCTGCTGACGGTTTTAGAAACTATAGCTATGTAACTACTTGGTAAGTTGCATACATAAAATCACTAATGCTGATAATGGATCACATGAGCCAAGGTAATATTTAAAAAAACACAAAATGAAATTTTCATTATTAAAATGAAGTTTTATTGTATACTTACCGAACAATTATAGAGCCGTGATTTCCACGAGCGGCAGGATACTAAATTCAAATTTAGCGCGTCGGCGTCGCCAACACTGGTGGTGATGACGTCATCTCCCTCCACTCGCGGGAGAACCAGGTACAACTGCCCAGGTGAATCCAATTCTTTCTGCCCGTCCGTCCACCTAAGGGGAGGAGGGTGGGTATAATCATAATTGTTTGGTAAGTATACAATAAAACTTCATTTTAATAATGAAAATTTCATTTTTATTGTAGTGTCTTACCGAACAATTATAGAGCTGATTACACATTTATGGGAAGGTGGGATTCAGTGGACCACTAGTATTTTTAAATGGTTACATTTATTGCAATACCAGTAAACACTCAAGGTGTCTGTTGTACCTTACCTTGTAAGAGAGCTACAGCAGACTGTTACTGCCTCTGGTCGGTGCTATTCTTACTATTGTAGAGGAATTGGAATTTGACCAAAGTTAGGCCTCTACAGGAGTGGAATCCTTCCGTAGTTCAAGCGAGTCAAGGCTGACTGACGGAGGATAGTAACAACAAAGATTGCCCTTGCCCTGGGCTAAGACCAGAAATTCAATCATACAAAACATTTGTCACCCACACCAGATTTAAAAAACATATATACCCAACCATTGTAAATCTGACCTAACAGACTGGTGAGTATCCCAGGTATCAGTACCCCCAGCTTCCCTTGAACTCGACAACCTATTCAAGGTGAAAAGTTAGCATAGAGGTGACGACCCCTGTGCCGTTTCTCCCAACACCATGCCAGAAACCGCCACCGGACCTAACGTTTTACAATTCTCGAAAACCGTTTCTATCTCTTTGAGATAATGACTCGCAAAAACCGAATTCGATCTCCAGAACGTGCTCTGAAGAATCGAAGCTAAAGATAAATTCTTTCTGAATGCTAAAGAAGTTGCCACTGCTCTAACCTCATGAGCTTTAACCTTCAGAAACGGGAAGCATTGTCGTTCTCGGACTGCGGAGGTGAGCTTCCCTGATAAGCTCTCTAATAAAGAACGATATAGCATTCTTAGAAAGAGGACGAGAGGGATTTTGAACCGAGGTCCAGAGCTTAGAAGATTGTCCTCTAATACCATTAGTGGCAAACAGATACTGCTTAATAGCCCTGACTGGACATGAGCCTTTCTTCCTCCTCATGTCCAACCAAATCAGATAAGTTCCTTACCACAAAACTCCTCGGCCAAGGATTAGAAGGCTTCTCATTTTTGGCTAGAAAGGTCAAAGATACCGAAAATACAGCATTGCCTTGAGAGAAACCGACTCTTTTGTCTATAGCTGCAATTCGCTGACACGCTTAGCAGAAGCTAGTGCAATAAGAAAAAGTGCCTTCTTAGTCAAGTTCCTGAGTGAAGCAGACTTCAAAGGCTCAAACGGTGGCCCCATGAGGAACTTAAGCACACATCTAAGTTCCAAGCCACTGTATCTTGCGGGAGCTTAGTGGTTTCGAAAGACCTAATGAGGTCCGACAGATCTGAATTGGAGGAAATATCCAAACCTCGATGTCGAAAAACCGAAGAGAGCATGGCTCTATATCCTCTGATCGTCGAAGGAGCCAGTTTCTTAGAGTTCCTAAGAAATAGAAGAAAATCTGCTATTTCTGTTAAAGAGGTCGCAGAAGTAGAGACTTTAGCACTTCTACACCACTCTCTGAAGATTCTCCACTTCCCTTGATAGAGTTTGTTAGAAGACTCTCTCCTACAACGAGCGATAGCTTCTGCAGCTCTTCTTGAAAATCCTTTCGCTCTGACAAGATTCCGGACAGTCTGAACCCTGTCAGAGCTAGAGCGGACAAGTTTTGGTGGAACCTCTTGAAGTGAGGTTTGTTTGAGAGCCACTTCTCTGGAGGAAGAAGTCTGGGGAAGTCTACTAAACAACTGGAGAAGGTCCGGGAACCACTCTTTCCTGGGCCAAAAGGGAGCGATTAACGTTAGTGTTACATTTGCTGTGCGACATGAACTTGTTCAGCAGCCTCTCTTATTAGACCGAACGGAGGGAATGCATAAGCTTCCAGACCCGACCAATCCAACAGCATTGCGTCCACCGACCAAGCTAGAGGATCTGGGACTGGAGAACAAAAGAGAGGAAGACGGTTGTTCCTTGATGTCGCGAACAGGTCTATTGACGGTCGTCCCCAAAGGCGCCAAAGTTTCTGACAAATCTTGTTGTCCAAAGTCCACTCCAGAGGTAACACTTGCTGTTGCCGACTTAAACTCGTCCGCCAGGACGTTCATCTTTCCCGGAACAAATCTCGGGACTAGCTGAACCTTCGCTTCGTTTGACCACAGAAGGAGATCCTTGGCTACTTCGTACAGAGAGAAAGACTGAGTCCCCCCCTGTTTCCGCACGTACGAGAGAGCCGTGGAGTTGTCGGAATGCACTGCCACTACTCGACCTTCTACTAAGCTCCGAAACTGTCTGAGCCCCAAGAAAATTGCTAACAGTTCCTTTACATTTATGTGGAACTTCTTCTCCTTCTCCGACCAAGCTCCTGAAGTCCGTTGATTTCCCAGTAGGGCTCCCCAACCTGTGTCCGATGCGTCGGAAAAGAACTGTAGGTTCGGGGAGGATGGGTCGTAAATCTAACCCTTCTTCCAACCTTGCTCGAGAGAGCCACCAACTTAGGTCCTCTTTTATTTGATCTGTGACAGGAAAGGTTAATCGACTCTTGGTTTGTCTTCCTGCACGCAACCAAGAGGCTCTCAGGAAAAACTGCAGAGGTCTCATGTGCAGTCTTCCCAACGTCACAAATTTCTCCACTGACGTCAATTTGCCCAGGAGCCTCATCCACTGATTGGCAGAACTTACCTTTTTGTCCAAGAACTCCTGAACTGTCTCCAGACAGCCTTGAACCCTCTTCGGGGACAGAAAAGCCCGAAAAACTTGAGCATTCAGAATCATCCCCAAATAAAGGATGCTCTGAGATGGAACCAACTGGGACTTCTGTTTGTTGACCAGAATTCCAAGAAATTTTCCTCCTTTTCTTTCTGGCAAGATCCAGAGTTGTTCAAGGTCCTTCATGCACCGACTCTCTGATTCCGACCGGAGAAGCCAATCTTCCAGATAGAGGGAGATTCTTACTCCTAATATGTGCAGCCAGCTTCCTATCGGGGATAGAACCCTGGTGAAAACTTGAGGAGCGGTCGCTAGTCCGGAAGCAAAGCGCCCGAAACTGAAACACCTTGCCCTTCGAACATGAACCTCAGGTACTTCCGAGATTCGCGATGTATCGGAATGTGAAAATAAGCGTCTTGCATGTCCAGAGAGACCATCCAATCCCCCCTGTCTGATGGACTCCAGAACCGACCGAGTGGTCTCCATATGAAATTTTGTTTTCTGGACATGCAAGTTCAGGGCGCTCACATCCAAAACCGGCCTCCAGCCCCCTGATGACTTTGGGAAACTACCAAAAAAAGGCGATTGTAAAAGCCTGGAGGAAAATCCCCTTCCTTCTATCTGTTCTACAAATCGCTTTCTTTGAGAAACAAGCGCTTCCACTTCTGCGGCTAGCGCCAGAAATTTGTCTGAGCCCGGAGAGTATGCCTGGAATGGAATTGGCACAGGTGAGAGCGAGGGAGGTGAAACGAGAGGAATACGATAGCCGAACTTGAGTACTTGCCTACCCAGGCTTCTGCTTCCTCTGTTTTCATTTCATTCCTCCCAAAACAGAGCCAGCCTGGCTCCCACTGGTGCATGAAGAACCGAGCTTTCATTTGGAAGGTTTGTTAACCTTGGACCGAGGCCCTTAGACTGCAGGTCGCAAATTCGACTTCGGCGGCCGAAAGAAGCCGCTTGGGTTTTCTCACCCTCCGAAAAGGCACTTGGGCCAGAGGAGAAACCGAAGGAAACAGTCTTCACAGGAGCTTTAGGTCTCTTAGTAGACTGTGCCAGTAAATCCGAAGTAGATTTCTTATCTAGCGCAGACGAAATTGACAACACTACATCGTCTGGAAAGAGGTTATCTTTCACAAAAGGAGCAAACAAGAGAGCCGACTTCTGTTGGGAAGTAACCCTTTTAGAAGCAAAGGAGCACCAAAGTTGCCTTTTCTTAAGGGTACCAAAGGCGATGAGCGAAGCTAACTCATCACATCCATCCCTAATGGATTTGTCCGCGCAGGACAAGAACACCAATCCAATCCTCCGCTAACTCCTGAGAAAGAGAAGGACAGTCTTCGATCTTGGCCGCTAAAGCGCCAATAGTCCAATCAAGGAAGCTAAAGACTTCCAAAAGTTTAAATTGATTCTTTACAACGTGGTCCAACTCAGGCGCTGTAAAGAAAACTTTCGCTGCGGCGAAAGCAGATCTTCTAAAGGAGTCGATTAAACTGGAGAAGTCTCCCTGGGAGGAGGCAAGAAAACTCCCAGAGAAGGAGCTTCCCCAGTTACATAAAACCTATACCTCTTACGAAGCAACTTAGAGGGAGGGTAACCAAAACAAAAAGAGCCTTCCCTAAGTCTCTTTTCATAGACATCCATTTCTCAGTCTCTTTCAACGAATGTCTAACCGCTTTAGATAGAACAAGTTTTGGGAGGAGAGGGTCTGAAGTTTTCCTCCTCATCAAAAAGTCTAAGTTGGGGAGCGCGGAGCCGCTTTCTCAAAATAATCTGGATAAGATACCAGAAGAAATCTAAGGAGACGTGAATAACACGAGAGGTGATGTGAATCCTCCTCCTCTACTTCTTCTTCATTCTCCGATACCGCCGAAGAAGTAGACGGAACTACAACCGGATCTGAAGGTTTCGAACCACCCTTGGACTCATTCATCCAGTTGGTTAACATCTCTAACTGCTTGCACAAAGGCGCCAGAGACGAATCAAAAAACAGTTAACAGTAGGCTTGGAAGAGCCTAAATGTTCAGCAGGAGGCTGTCAGCAGGCTACTTGCGGAAAAACTACTTGCGCCTCGCATCGGAGCCGCCGAAATTCGAGGCGAAACAGGCGCATCAGGCGTAACAGACGAAAAAAGCGCCTAAAGAAACACCCTGAGAACTGCTAGCTACAGCGCTAAAAACCACAATCTCTACTAGTAGATGGAGCCGAAAAAGGCACAGATTGAGGCGACGAACGAGCCGCTAACGGCGCGCGCCAACCCTACTCTCAGGCTCCCTTATAACCGCTTGACTGGAGGAGGCGAAGAATCGGCGCCTGAACGCCTCTTTAAGGGACGCGAAACGGGCGAATCTCGCCAAGAGTCCGCGCGACCGGAGAACGAATCGCTTGAATCATTCGAAAGGCGTCTGACCGCAACACCTTTCCAACGCTTAACCGAGCCCCTGTTGAGGCGCAACAGGCTCAACAAGAGAGGCCCGCCTGTATGTGGGCAAATTCCCCCGATCGCACTCCCTTGGGACAACTTCCGGTATGCTCTTCTCCCCGGTGCGGGGGAGCTGGACAGTGACCTTTTGTCTAGGAGACGTGTCAGGACAGACAGACGCACCCTCAACTACACTCTTACCTGAAGCCGCTTTCTCCAAAAACGTCTTAACTGAATTACCAAGTTGCAAAACCGTATTAGCTAGTAACCCACCCGAAAATTTCTGATCTAACCTCGATTCCAGACTGGCAATGGTGTCGGAAGAAACTACACGGGAAGCCGGAGAAGTGGGATTAGTAGGAGGAATAGGAGGTGTAGTTAAAGGAGACATAACAATTTGAGGAGAAACAGAAGGCACAGATGCATCGCAAGACGAAGCAGAGCTAAGTCTACTTTCCCTAAGCGCTGCTTTTCTAATTCTGTCTTTAGCTAATTTCTCCGAGTATGAACTAAAAAACTTCCATTGAGAATCAGTCCAATCACTACACTCGTTACATGTTCGATCTGCTGAAACAAACCTGTCCCCTACAACTTAACACATTTAGTGTGAGAATCATACTCTAACTTGGATAATCTAGTTTTTTACATCCTGAGATGCAAAACCTTAACTCCCCGAAAACGGAACACTAGAATCCGACATGGCAACGCCTAAATAAAAAAAGCAAATAACAACAACACCAAAAAACAAAAAGAGTACTTCACCAATTCCGAAGATCAAATCCACAAGAAAAAAAGCGAAGCAAAGTCATCCAACCGCACCGACCACCGATGTTCACCGGCAGGAAAAGAATTGGATTCACCTGGGCAGTTGTACCTGGTTCTCCCGCGAGTGGAGGGAGATGACGTCATCACCACCAGTGTTGGCGACGCCGACGCGCTAAATTTGAATTTAGTATCCTACCGCTCGTGGAAATCACGGCTCTATAATTGTTCGGTAAGACACTACAATAAAATGGTAATTTTAAACAAGCAAATGAGGCGTTAAATGGTCACTGTATAACACAAGGTATACAACATATAAAAAAGGACATTTACTCCACATCCTAAGATATAAAACAAGGTCTGGCAATAATCTAACATCACGATAAATTCAGTAATGGTGAATGGTTGGGTCAAAATAGTTTGCGTACCAACCCTTCTGAGAGTCTGACATTAAAATCCTGGCTCAGTATCTTCTACACCAAGTCATCAAAAGCCTACAACTCAGTTACTCTTACACTTTACATAAACCCTCCCAGGTAATGCAAGTTTGGATTTCAATGTCAAGATTTAGAAATCTACATTTTACATTTAAGCTGTTGAACTTCTCAGTTCCAGAGGTCCTTTATTTCTCACACACCATTGGACTGTGGAAGAGCCTCCCAGTGAAGACGAGTGGCTCAAGATTGCATGGGAAGAAGGACTGATAAAAGTAGACAAAGACCCAAAAATATACAGAGACAGGAGAATGACAAGCAGAACAGAGGAATTGCACAACAAACCAATGCACAGACAATACATGAGACAGACTAAAGAACTAGCCAGCAATTACACATGGCAATGGCTACAGAGGGGAGAGCTAAAGAAGGAAACTGAAGGAATGATAACAGCGACACAAGATCAGGTCCTAAGAACCAGATATGTTCAAAAAACGATAGATGGAAATAACATCTCTCCCATATGTAGGAAGTGCAATACGAAAAATGAAACTATAAACCACATAGCAAGCGAATGTCCAGCACTTGCACAGAACCAGTACAAAAAGAGGCATGATTCAGTAGCAAAAGCCCTCCACTGAAGCCTGTGCAAGAAACATCAGCTACCTTGCAGTAATAAGTGGTACGAGCACCAACCTGAGGGAGTGATAGAAAACGATCAGGCGAAGATCCTCTGGGACTATGGTATCACAACAGATAGGGTGATACGTGCAAATAGACTAGACATGACATCGTTTGACAAAATCAAGAAGTATCACTCATTGATGTCGCAATAAAACCTGGGATCCAGAGTTTGGGGAGAAGAAGGATATGGATATGCCAGTGGAAATTGTACCCATAATCATAGGAACACTAGGCACGCCCAAGATCCCTGAAAAGGAATCTGGAAAAATAGAGACTGAAGTAGCTCCAGGACTCATGCAGAAGAGTGTGATCCTAGAAATGGTGCACATAGTAAGAAAAGTGATGGACTCCAAAGGAGGCAGGATGCAACCCGGAACCCCACACTATAAATACCAACCAGTTGAATTGGAAGACTGTGATAAAAAAAAATAAATAAATAATAATAATAATAATAATAATAATAATAATATAATAATAATAATAATAATAATAATAGTAACAGTAACAGTAATAGTAATAGTAATAATAATAATAATACAAAAAGGCAAAGTAACAAGGACTGAAGGGATAAAACTACCAGATAAGAATAACATCAAACACATGGAGGAGACAGGATACAAATACCTCAGAATAATAGAAGAAAAGGATATAAAACACCAAGAGATGAAGGACCCAATTAGGAAAGCAGAAACTTAAGGAGATACTCAAGCCAAAACTCAATGCAGGAAGTATGACGAAAGCCATAAACACAGTTACAGCACAGGAGTAGTGGGGTGGACAAAGGCTGAACTCTGCAGCATAGACCAGAAAACTAGGAAACACATGACAATACACAACGCACTATGCTCAAGAGCAAAACAGACAGACTATACATAACACAAAAGGAAGGAGGGAGAGGGCTACTAAGAATAGCAGACTGTGTCAACATCGAAGCAGAGCACTGAGGCAATATCTGAAAAACAGTGAAGACGAGAGCCTAAGAAGGAATGCATGGGAAGAAGCACTGATAAAAGTAGATAAAGACCTAGAAATATACAGAAAAGAGAATGACAAACAGAACAGAGGAATTGCACAAAAAACCAAGGCACGGACAATACATGAGACAGACTATAAAGAACTGGCCATGATGAAACATGATATTGTTATGATACAATAAAGTTTTATACATACTTACCTGGCAGATATATACTTAGCTATTTGACTCCGTCGTCCGACAGAAATTCGAATTTCGCGCACACGCTACCTGTAGGTCAGGTGATCTACTTACCTGCCGCTGGGTGGCAGGACTAGGAACCATCCCCATGTTCTTATTCATATTTTTTTTTCTATACCGCCTGTCTCCTGAGGGGAGGTAGGGTGGGTATAATTTTGTATATATCTGCCAGGTAAGTATGTATAAAACTTTATTGTATCATAACAATATCATTTTTATACATTTAACTTACCTGTCAGATATATACTTAGCTGATTCACACCATTGGAGGTGGGAACGAGACAGCTAAATATAGAATCAAACAGGAATCACAACTATCGTTGTAGGTAATAAATAAATAAAACCTTGGTTCCTACCTGTTTAGACTGAAGACTTCATGAATACAATCCAGGAGTCTAGACAGTCTCAAGAAAGCCTCAGCGAGATATTGATCTATGGCTAAGAGTTCTTGTGGTTCTGCCAAAGGGGTCTTACCCGCTTACTTGTAGATCCTGGAAGGACTACGTCAATGGGTGCTTATCCACTTACTTGACAAGGACCTTATACAAGGAGCACAACATCGATCCCGATCACCTCAACCTATCCATGTTAGTTCTAAGATTGCAAGAAGTTATCCCCTAACCTCTTGCAAACGACCACAAACTCGAAACACAAACATTCGTACAGTAAAGTACAAAAAATAAAAATAAAATTTAAAAAAAATGTTTGTACAATCTAGTCAGTAAGACGTCTCTTGATTCCCCCCACTGATCCAAGCTCGGACGTCCGTACGCCAGCAAGCATACTAATCAGCAGAAAAAACCACACTCGTCTCACAAGGTAGATCTATGTACTATCAAAATTTTGAACAAATACAAATTTTTTCTAAGGATCGTTATGTGCTTCCCAGCCCCAGCAACTGTATCGGCTGATACAAAAGGACCCAGAGAGAAACACTTTTCATATGTTACTTTAACGTCCTTGAGATAGTGCGATGCGAACACTGAATTACACCTCCAAGTAAGTCGCATCCACAATGTCTTTTAAAGACATGTTCTTCTGAAATGCTAATGAAGTGGCTACCGCTCTAACCTCATGAGCCTTCACTCGGAGAGTCCTGAAAGAGTCTTCAGTGCAGTCATTATGAGCATCCGTAATAATGCTCCTCACAAAGAATGCTAATGCATTTTTTGACATGGGTCTACTAAGGATCCCTAACTGCGCACCACAGGCTTTGTTTATTTTGACATCCGTTTAGTTCATTCTTCTTCTTTAAATAGAACTTCAAAGCTCTAACCGGACATAAAGATCTTTCTAATTCCTCTCCTACTAGATTTGAAAGTCCTTTAACTTCAAAACTCTTTGGCCAGGGTTTAGAGGGGTTCTCGTTCTTAGCCAGAAACAGAGTCTGGAAAGAACAAATTGCCGCATCGCTCTTAAATCCTACTCGAGAATCTAGAGCGTGTATTTCACTAATTCTCTTCGCAGTCGCTAACGACAACAAGAAAATACATTTTCTCGTTAGATCTCTAAACGACGCGTTGAGAGGAGGTTCAAATCTACTAGATGATAGAAATCTCAAAACTACATCTAGGTTCCAGTTCGGAGTGCGAGGAGAAAAGGTTTTTGAGGTTTCAAAAGACCTAATAAGATCGTGGAGGTCTTTATCTTCTGCAATTCTCAAACCTCTGTTTCGAAATACGGCCGAAGCATACTTCGATAACCTTTAATGGTAGAAACTGATAATTTTGATTCTTCCCTAGGAAAAAATCAAGAAATCAGCTATGTTGGTCACAGAGGTATCGGAAGAGGACAGTTTATTCTTCTTACACCATCTTCTAAATCATCATCCCATTTTGATTGGTAGACCCGAATAGTTGAAGATCTCCGGGCCCTAGCAATTGCTTTTGAAGCTTTGCTTGAAAAGCCTCTCGCTCTGACAAGTCTTTCGATAGTCGAAAGGCCAGTCAGAGCGAGAGCGGGGAGGTTTTGATGGTACCTCTCGAAATGGGGTTGTTTGAGAAGATCTCTCCTGTGTGGAAGAGATCTTGGGAAGTCACTGTCCATTCCTGTACCCTCTGTGAACCAATCTTGAGACGGCCAAAAGGGAGCGATGAGTGTTAGTCTCGTCCCTCTTGATGCCGCAAACTTTCTTAACACCACTCCTAACATTTTGAAGGGGGGAAATGCGTAGGCATCTAGGCCTGACCAGTCCAGTAGCATGGCGTCCACCGCTATCGCTCTCGGGTCTTCCACTAAGGAGCAAAATAAAAGTTCTCTATCCTTCTGGATAGGTAGGTGGCGAATAGGTCTATATGTGGACTGCCCCACAGGGACCACAGAGCTTGACACACCTGAATGTGAAGGGTCCATTCTGTGGGGAGAACTTGGTTTAACCTGCTTAGCCTGTCTGCTCTGATGTTCTTCTCTCCTTTCACGAATCTTGTGAGAAGAGTCACTTTCTTTTCTTTTGCCAATACAACAGCTCTTTTGTTATATGGAACAGAGAAAGAGAGTGAGTTCCCCCTTGTTTCTTGATATAGGCCAACGCTGTGGTGTTGTCCGAGTTGACCTGTACCACTTGACCTAACACCTGTGTCTCGAAGGCTTTTAGAGCTAGAAGAACGGCATAAAGTTCTTTGGAGTTTATATGCCAGTCTAGCTGATCCTTCCTCCATTGGCCTGATATTTCTTTTGTCCCTAGAGTCGCTCCCCATCCCTTCTCTGAATCGTCTGAGAACAAGATTAGGTTTGGGTTCCGAACTTCTAGAGACAAGCCCTCGTTCTTTTCTAAGGGAAAAATCCACCACTTCAGATGATTCTTTACTTCCAGAGGAATACTGAAAGTGTCCGAAAGCTGTCCGTTCTTCCAACTCCAAATTCTTCTTCTTAAGAAGAATTGAAGAGGGCGAAGGTGGAGTCTTCTAGCGAAATGAAACTGTTCTAGTGAGGAAAGGGTTCCCAGAAGACTTAACCACTCCCTCACCGAACTCCGTTCTTTCTCTAGGAAGCTCGAGATTTTTTGTAATCCCCGAGCAATCCTTTCCTGGACGGAAAAGCCCGAAAACCCCGAGAATCCATCCGAGAATCCCCAAATAGACTAAGTTCTGACTGGGGATCATCTGCGATTTCTCGAGGTTCACGAGTAATCCTAACGTCTTTGCTAGGTTCAAAGTAGACTGTAGGTCCTCCAAACACCGTTTCTCTGACTTGTCCCAGATTAGCCAATCGTCGAGATACATTGAGATGCGTATCCCTTCTAAATGAAGCCATTTGGCCACGTTCTGCATCAGATACGTAAATACCTGAGGGGCGGTCGATAGGCCGAAGCACAAGGCCCTGAATTGGAAGATTTGTCCTTGAACAACAAATCTTAGATATTTTCTTGACGATGGGTGAATCGGAACATGAAAGTAAGCATCCTGAAAGGTCCAGGGATACCATCCAATCTCCCATGACGTAGGGAAGACAGAACTGAAGCTGAAGTCTCCATGGAGAACTTCTTTTTCTCACGTACCTGTTCAGGACGCTTACATCTAGGACGGTCTCCATTCCCCCCGAAGCCTTTGGAACCAAGAAAAGGCAGTTGTAAAACCCCGGGGCCCCAGAAAAGGATCTTGCACTAGCTCTATAGCATTCTTGTCCCTCATCGACACCACCGTCTGAAGGAGAGTCTCGTTCAGTCCAGGCTCTTTGTAACTCGTCGACAAATCCTTTGGAGATGTTGCCAAAGGAGGTCTGTCTACGAAGGGAATGATGTACCCCTTCTGTAGGACAGACAGAGTCCAGGGATCTGCTCTCTTACGACCAGGCATCCAGAAAGTATTGAAGTCTGGCCCCTACCTGTGCTTGGAGGACAAGGCTGCTATTTGCTCTTTTTAAAAGAGCGGAAGGAAGACCTCCTCGCTTGTCGAAGGGTCTTCTCTCCGAAGTTGATCGAGTTGAATGGGGCTCCACGAAGGGCACCACTGGAGTCCGAGACCACCTTCTTCTGAGTCTTAACTGCAGGTCTACTTTTCTTTGTAGATTGTACAAGAAGGTCCTGCGTAGCCTTTTCCGACAAGGATCTCGCAACATCCTTCACTAAAGATGAAGGAAACAGATGTTCTGACCGAGGTGCGAATAATAAAGCGGACCCTCTGAGAAGGAGAAACTCCTTTCGTTAGGAAGGAACTGTAAATAGATCTTTTCTTCAACATCCCAGATCCAAAAAGAGCCGCCAACTCACCCAGAACCATCTTGCACAGCCTTATCCATGCAAGATAGGACACTGTGCAAAGTTTCTGATCTAGAAAATCTGGCTCACTCGTCTTCTTAGCCAGCACCCCAAGAGACCAATCCAAGAAGTTGAATACCTCTAAGTACGTGAAAAAATTCCCTTAAGGTGCTGTATCTAACTCCGACATACCTCCAGGACGCCTTTGCTGAATTGAGAGACTGTCTTCTCACAGACTCTACAAGACTCGAGAAATCTGAATCTGCCGACGAAGGGAGCATCAATCCCATCGCCTCTTCTGTCTTTATACCAAATGCTCTTTTCCCCGTCAGTTTGGAGGGAGGAGAGCAATAAACCGTTCTCAAAGTTTCCTTTTTAGATAAAAGCCACGAATCTAAAGACTGGAGGGGCTTTCTTCATTGAGATCACCGGTTCATCTTTAAGAAGCCGAGGATTTTGGGGTTTTTTGTGCTCGAAAACAGAGATCTCGGCGAAGGAGGAGCTGCAGGACTAAGAGAATCCGCAAACTCCTCTAGAAGTAACGAGGCTAAAACTTTATAATTGGAAAGTCCCTCGTTAGTTGAACTTCTTCCTCAGAAATCTCTTCCAGTTCCAGGTTAGAAGGAGATCGCTCTTTCCTAACCGATTCTCTATCAGGAGAAGCCGCTCCCGTGGGAGGCGTCCTGCTTCTTGCTGGCGTCAACCGCTTAGGAGCGTCCTCGCGCTTGCCTGACGACTCTCTCCTGAGAGGCGTCCTGCTTCTTGTTGACATCTCGCGCCTCGAAGCGTCCTGGCTCTTGCCTCGCACCTCGCTCCTGGGAGGCGTCATGCTTCTGGCTGGCGTCAACCGCTTTGGAGCGTCCTGACGCTTGCCTGACGACTCTCTCCTGAGAGGTGTCCTGCTTTTTGTTGACGTCTCGCGCCTCGTAGCGTCCTGGCTCTTGCCTGGATCCTCGTTCCTGGGAGGCGTCCTGCTTCTGGATGGCATGACGCGCCTATCTTGACGCTCGCGCCTGGCTGACGTTTCACGTCTCGCAAACTCGACGCTCTTGTCTGGCGTCTCGTGCTTGCGTTTGACAGGAGAACGGATCCTGCTCGGCCTATGCAAGGCTGATGAATCTGATTCCAAATCAGAGGAAGACAAAATACTATGGCGAGTCTGAACCCTCGATAGCCTAGACTTCTTAATAGGCAGGAAATCGTCTTTCCTTCTGGGAGAGTCTTTATACAGAACTCCCACAAGAGAAGTGATGGAATCCTGCATAGTGCGAAGGATTCTTTTAGTCTCTTCATTATTGTCTACCCGGTCGTTGTTTAATTACTGGATGGTCCTCTCTAGAAAACGCTCAGGACTAGAAGTAATCCTGGGTTCATCCAAACGTCTCTTAAGGGGGCGAGAAAGATCCGCCGATCTCCACTCTCTTTTAGGTGAGGAATTCTCCGAGGAGGAGAAACACTCACGCAGAACGCTTTTTCTGTAACGTTCTCTGGCATTCTGTGGCGATACAGAAAATGCCGAAGGGACGTCTGACTGTTGGGGATCCTCCACAACCTCCTTACGGCTTTCGACATTCCTTCTCCTCTGGGCTTGGGAGCTTGAAAGAGGTCTAGGCCTGGGAGCGTTGTGAAGACAATCAGACACCCCCTCCACTGCACTGAGACACTTATATCACTATCCACAGCACTATAATTACCACTGCTTACCTTCATAGGCCGCCATTTTGGTTTCCATTTTCCGAAAGAGCGGCTTTAAGATTCGCTATCTCAGATGCCGAATCTGTGTGTTCTAATAAAGGAGCAGGTACATTAGATGGGGCAGTAAAAGGAGAAGAGGGTATATTATTACTAATAACCCCGCTAGAACTAGATAAAGGTTTGGAAGAAGACCTCCTCACCCTGTTTCTTTCTAACTTCTTCACGTATGAGGTTAGAGATTTCCATTCTTCCTCACTCAAATCCTTGCATTCATTACAAGTATTACCAAAAGAACATTCATACATCCTGCATTTCCTGCAAATAGTATGAGGATCAATTGATGCCTTCGGCATCCTAACTTTACAACCCGCATTCACACACATTCTCACCACATTTCCAGAATCAGACATCATGTTGAACAATCCAAATCAAATTCCAAAAACGGTCCACAATTGCGTATGCCAGTACAATCAATGCAAATACGTCACCGAGAAGTCCAAACAAAGATCAATTGCGATGCAAAATACGAATCCAGCCGGAGATACCCACAACGATGTTGCCAGTATGGCCGACAGAAAAAATATGATAGAACATGGGGATGGTTCCTAGTCCTGCCACCCAGCGGCAGGTAAGTAGATCACCTGACCTACAGGTAGCGTGTGCGCGAAATTCGAATTTCTGTCGGACGACGGAGTCAAATAGCTAAGTATATATGAGGGCCTCAGAACCAGAGAGTCGTATATGCCACTTTTTAAAAAATGAGTAAATTGGCCTCAAAGTTTATCATTCATTACTCTGCTTCTAAGAAAGATATCGATTTAAACTTAGTTTCATATGAAAGCTATACTCTTTATAAGTTTTTTGTGAAAATTTGAAAAAAATTGTTGGGTGCGCTTGCGCGCTAGCATTCAAAATGTCTGCCAAACTCACATTTTTTTTAAATATTTGAGTCATAACAAGCACTTAAACCATAATTGAATGTGTTAAACGATAATAAAGTGTTATCGTATTGCTGTAATAATGATGATGATATTAATAAGAGTAATAGTAATAATACTGGTAATAATAATGATAATAATACTATTAATAATAATATTGATAAGTAATAATAGTGTGCTGAAAAGACGATACATTTTTGTGATAAGAAACCGAGTATTGCTAATGATAATAATGATAATAATAATAGTAATAATAATAACAATGGGAATTATAATAATAATAATAATAATGATAATGATGATAATAATAGTAATAATAATAATGATGATAGTACAATAATATTAGTACTAATAATGACACTGATGATGATAACCTTTCATCATCATAATACATCGATACTTATAATCAATCACAAGAAAATACTATAATAGAATAGTAATACTATTGTCATAATAATAATGATAATAATAATAATAATAATGATAATAATAATAATGATAGAAATAATATTATGATGGTTTAATAATGATGTTGACGATGATAACCTTGAATCACTATGATGTTTAACCATCAATAATACACAATAATAATATTATCATAATAATTTTTTTTTACTACTACTACTACTACTACTAGGGCCCCCATCCTTTAATAGAAGCTGCAATGTGAAGGGGACTTAACTCGATCAGATTGCAGTCTGTTAGCTCCAAACATCGCTACCAGCTGTGACCCTCATCCACTACTACTACTACTACTACAAGTACTACGACTATTATTACTATTCTAATAATGAAAAAAATGTTGCACGACATCACTATGCTCACTATCACTGCCAGAGGAAGACATAATGTACTCAAATAAAGAGTAATTTAGACAAAATAACAGCACAACACAACGGATAATCGTAAATTAAATCTTCCGCTATGATCACTGAAGTGAGATGTAAACATTGGCGGGAGATTGTAAGCTGCGCGGTGATTGGTCGATGCTTACACGCGCCTTATGGGGAAAAACGCTCATTGGCCTAGAATTCGCTACCCGCAAAGTGATGCGCGCTCTCATTGGCTTAATCAGCGCTAGTGATATGCGTCTATCTGGTCCTCATGAAGCGTCCGAGCGGCTGCCAGCACCGCTCGAAGTCATGTTCTTTCCTGTAGCTAAAATCGATAATCCCGACTGTCCCAGTAGGAATTTCGACCGTATGTAAATGGTGGAATGGCCTAGAAATGCCTCAAATACACAGAGAAAAGGTTGTCAAATCTACCAGTATGCATAACTCCAAATCCGTGGAAGTGGCATATACGACTTTCTGGTTCTGGGGCCCTCATATCTGACAGGTAAGTTAAATGTATAAAAATGGCAATTGCTACAGAGGGGAGAACTCAAGAAGGAAACAGAAGGAATGCTAACTGTGGCACAAGGCCAGGCCCTAAGAACCAGAAATGTCTAAAGAACGATAGATGGGAATAACATCTCACCTATATGCAGGAAGTGTATTATGAAAAACGAGACCATAAACTAGATAGCAAGCAAAGGTCCAGCACTTGAACAGAACCAGTACAATAAGAGGCACAATTCAGTAGCAAAAGCCCTCCACTGGAGCCTGTGCAAGAAACATCAGCTATATTGAAGTAATAAGTGGTACCAACAAAAACCTGAAGGAGTGATAGAAAACGATCAAGCAAAGATCCTCTGGGACTATGGTATCAGAACAGATAGGGTGATATGTGGCAATAGACTGGACGTGACGTTGATTGACAAAATCAAGAAGAAAGCATCACTCACTGATGTCGCAATACCATGGGACACCAGAGTAGAAGAGAAAGAGAGAGAAAAGATTAATTATCAAGACCTGAAAATAGAAATAAAAAGGATATGGGATATGCCAGTTTGAAATCCCAAGACCCCTGAAAAGAAACCTGGAAAAACTAGATGCCGAAGTAGCTCCAGGACTCATGCAGAAGTGTGAGCTACTAGAAACAGCACACAGTGAAAAAAGTGATGAACTCCTAAGGAGGAAGGATGCAACCCAGAAACCCACACTGTAAAAACCACCCTACCAACTAACACAAGTCTGAGCTTTGCTTTGCTCAGATTTAGAAGCTAATTGAGGAGTAAACAATCTCACATACTCATGTCTCATGTAACATAACACATGAATAGGCACTTCAGCTTCCTGCATACATAACTATATGTACTCACCATCTGGCCTATGTCAAGTTTTAGACTGCAAAATACAACAAATTTCCATGCAGAGGTCTTACTTACTTAGTTTCAGGGAGACGAGCTTGGCTCACTTTGTAGTCAACATTCTTCAGGTCAAGATTCTTGATCTCAGAAAAATGAGCGGCTGTCAACTGCTTCAGTAGCTGGTGCCCATGATAATTAACAGCCTGGGTAACCAATTGACTATCCATATGTTTGTCTCCCATTTTCAGCTGGAAAAATACAGACATAAAAAATATAGACAAAAAATATAGACATAAAAAGATTACACAGACATTAAAAAAATATAGACATAAAAGGACTAAAAAACACTGAACAAACAATACAGTCGACCAACGCCTATTTGCAGTTCTGGATTGGTGGCTTCACCTATTTGCAGATTTCTCTGTGGAACATAATCCACATTATTCCCTGAAAATTTGCCTATAGGGGGAATTTTTCATAAAGAAATATTCACTTATTATTGTATTTTCATATTATTTTCAAGACTAAATACATTTTTCATGTTAAAATACTAAAATGAGCAGGTGGTGGTATTTAAGCTTATTTAGAGGGGTGTCAAGTATTCGCGGATTTAAGCTATTTGCAGGGGGTTGTGGTCCCTATCCCCCACGAATTCCAGAGGTCACTGTATAGCATGTTCTAAGTGTTGTAGCTTGACAACCTCAAGCTACAACAGGTTGTCAAGCTACAACACTTTGTGAGTTTAAAAAACTTATTTACTAGTTTAAAAACTGATTTTGGTGTATGTAATCATTGGAATTAGAGCTGTTGAAGCAACTTCTCCAAGTTACTAAATAGTCTGGGATTGCCCAATGTGAGGCTCAGCAAATCTGGATATCATTTCTGATGATCTTAAGAACACCTAACAAGCTCATGATTACATTTACAGAGTGAAAGACTTTGTCTAAAACTAAGCATACTTGGGGGAAAGGTGGAAAAGTATGAGCTTCAAGGCTTTCACAGGGAAACATGTCGTCAATTCCCTATACTGCCTGATATGGCAGAGGTGAGCAAAAGATTGGTAGCTTCTCATTCCTGTGAGCAAGTTTATTTGAGATCTGTACACTCTCTACAGTATATTTTCTGGAACCACTGGGTAAAACAACCAATCACTCAGCTGAAAGCACAGTAGTGCCTCAGGTTACGAAATTAATCCATTCCGAAGCGGTCTTCGTAACCTGATTTTTTCGTATCTAGAACTACGTTTTACATGTAAATTGTCTAATTCGTTCCAAGCCCTACAAAAACACCACAGTAAATTTTATAATAAAGCTAAATTGACCAAAAAACAATTTGGACCATTCAATGCTTATCCTAACCATTACTATACCTGTAAATAAAGTGTATTAGGTACAGGATACAAGAAATAGTGTGTGTATATGTACGTACTTCAGTTATAAACTTTCAAGTTTTGCTTCTCTGACTTATGATGCTTCAGGACAAACATGGAATTTTTAAGGAGTCTAGAAGTACAGTGATGCTCAAATCTCATGCGATTTGATTCCATAGGATTTCATTCAAAATTCACTAACTGGCAACCTAGCATGCTCCATATTTATCAATTATTTCAATGCGGAAACACGATTATCGAATGCAATAAGGTCATAATATGCTTCATAAGAGTGAAATTTGTCATATATTTCAAATCTGTAAGAAAATGTCACATATAGCAAATTTCAGAAAAAACTCTTTTGAAACATTTTCAAAACTTTCGTTCATACATCGCTGAAGCATCTGACCAAAATAAAGTTGTCATCAGGCATCAGTTCAAATGTTAAGTAAGAAAAACAAAAAAAAATTGTCATAGCATTAACAATGCTTCCAAAGCAAGCATAAAATTTTAAAGTCCTATTTGATTGCTTTTACACCTCAATGCTGAAAAAAATGTAAAAATGTATATACAAAAGTGGAATGCGTCCACCGATATCGTGTGCGGGGAGTGTGTGTGACATATCATTAGTGTCGGTGCAACAACCACCCAATGTAACATAAGTAGGTCTACAATGAGTAGCGAGAATGAAATTATCTTGAAAACATGATATTGTTATGATACAATAAAGTTTGTTCATACTTACCTGGCAGATATATATATAGCTGTATTTTCTGAAGTCCGACAGAATTTTAAAAACTTCCGACACACGCAGTGGTCGGCCAGGTGGTTAGTACCCATTCCCGCCGCTGGGAGGCGGGTATCAGGAACCATTCCCATTTTCTATTCATAATTTTTATTTCCACTGTCCCCTGAGGGGAGGTGGGTGGGTACTTGATTATATATATCTGCCAGGTAAGTATGAACAAACTTTATTGTATCATAACAATATCATTTTGTTCATGAAACTTACCTGTCAGATATATATATAGCTGAATCCCACCTTTGGAGGTGGGAAGGGACAGAATAGAAGGATTTTGGGAAACAAATGCATGCAGATGATTTACATCTTGGTTCCACCTGTTAGCATAGCTGGCTTCGTGGTTACTGCCACGTAAGTCTGCTTGTGCTACTAGAGTTGCCAGCGAGGTAGAGACCTATATAGCTGGTGCACTCCAGATGATCTGTCAACAGGGGCGAGACCACGACGTGACTAGACCATATTGACCATACCATGAGGGCTAAGAAGTAAAATAAATATATATATATATAAATATATATATCACCACCTGACCAACCTAGCCAAAGTTAAGGTGTGTTAACTAAGGCTTAAGAGTTAAGAAGTCGCCGTTGTCGGCGACTCAACAACTAAATTAAGAGCTCTTCCTAACCATTTTCTACAGGATAGGATGAGTGGTACTTCTTGCCCCCAAGATTGTGTCTGCAGACACGTATGGCCCTAGCGAGCAGCAGATCTCATATGCCATCTTCACATCTCGCAGGGAGTGTGAAGTGAACACAGACTTGCTTCGCTAAAACATGGTACTCAGGATGTTGCTGAGTTGCCATGCTCTGTTGAAATGCTTCCGAGGCCGCGCCCTCACCTCGTGAGCATTCAGATAAAAAGATTTCAAATCTTTGTGCAAACACAATGAAGGAGCATTTTTGAAAGAATCCTTAACACTAAAGCCAGGCTGTTCTTCGATATGGGCAAGTCTGTGTCTTTTTTTCGGAACACTGCAGATTGCCCGAATGACTTCGACTTTCTTGAGTTTTATGTAGATAAAACTTGAGAGACCCGACAGGGCACAGGACTCTCTCTGGCTCCTGCCCACTAACTTGTGCCATCCTTGCTTCCAAGCTCCTGGCCCAAGGACAAAACGGGTTACCATTCTTAGGCCACAACGGAAGGGTTAGAGAGCACACCGCCTTGTGTTCTCTAAAGCCAAAACTTGTGACGATGGCTTAAAATCTCACTAACCCTCTTTGTCGTATCTAGGGTGGTTAGAAGAAGGCCTTCCTGATCACATGCAAGAAGTTAACAGGTAGGAGAGGTTCGAATGCTTTGACATCAAGAACTTCAGACTACGTCTAAGTTCCATATTGAAAGCTTCGATCTGGACATGCACAGTCAGTCCGTCTGTACTAAAGTCAGGTGACCGACCAGTTGACCAGTCAGACGAATCAAGGACAGCAAGTCTGTACCCTGAAGACCATAAGGCACTATTCTTCGCTGAAGGATGAGTGTCTGGACTGCCTGGGCGATTCAATCTAAGCAAACCTTGGGGGTGTATCAACGCAACCCAACGTCGTCAGCGAATCAACTCCTGACTCGAGCTTCTGGTGCCAGGAGAAAGGAGCGAGGAGCAAAAAGGCGATTCAGTCCCGAAGGAAGAATGCCTGACAGTCCAACCTGGTCTCATGTTACACGATCATCGGGGGTGTATGAACGCAACCGACTTCGTCAACAAGAAACTCAGGGCTACTATATGTCGCCTGATCTCGCACGAGTGTCTGACTCCGAGAAAACAGGTGAGACAAAAAGTAGATGATGAGCGAGGTTCGAGATTCCACAGAACTCAAAGATCGTGAAGGGCTTTGTTGTTTGACAGACGCTAATCTCTGAGCCCAAAGGCCGTCAACAACATATTTGCGTATTCTTTAATAGTTGTGACTGCCAGCTTATCCCATTCTTCAGACGGAAATGGAAGACGGTAATCTTATTCCTGTCAACACCTCGATAGCCTGAACGTAGTCAGACTCAGAGCGGAGAGGTTATAGGTACCTTTCGAGTTAGAGTAGACCGACTCTCTCGGAAAAGGTCCTTGGAAAGTGAACTAGGAAGTATGTGACCTCTGTGAATCCAGGATCCTGAAGGCCAACATGGGGCGATCAGCGTCATTGTCGCTCCCTGTGACGTCATAAATCCTCTTATTACATTTCCTAAGCGATTGAAAAAAGGGGAAAAGAGACTAAATATCCATTCCCGTTCAATATCATAGGATGGCGTTTAATGGTACCGATCCCGGATCGAGAATAAGGGAGCAGAAAAGAAGAAGCCTCTTCGTCCTCAACATATCGAAGAGAAGAATGAAAGGGCGTCCCTAAAGTCTCCACAACTCTCAACTTACTTCTAAAGAAAGATTCCACTCGGAAGTCAATAGTTGCTGCCGTCGATCTAGACGATTCGTACAGACTTTTGCAATCCTGTAACGAACCTCTAGAGGATCGTTACATTCTACGCCTGTTGTTATAATAGGCTTTCTCGTAAACTCGAACAGGGACCGAGAGAAGATACTTCTTAAGATATGAGAGAGCTGTGGAATATCAGAGTTGATCTGGACCACTGGTTCCCAAAACTCGTTACGAGGACTGGAGGGACTACCGAATCGCTTTTATTCTTTCAGATTAAGATCCAGGACATCTGAAACCCTATCCAGATGTCCGGCACCTTCTTTCTATCACCTCAGGTGATAAACGCACTGAGAGATGTTCAGAATCATTCCTAGATCTTGAATAATATTTCAGTTTCCCGGTAGGAAAAAAAAAAAACTGTGGTCTGAATTGCAGTCTATTCGGGGAAACAAACTTCTTCAGGAAGGAAATGGTCCCCAGCAAGCTCATCCATTCCCTCCCCGAGTATGCTTACTTCCCTAATAAGGCTGCGCTTTGCCTAAGCAGGAGAGCATATAAAAGTGCAATGTTGCGGTAGACTCGTAGTTCTATACCGTGCGGTAACGAGCACCGAAAGGATTAAGAGATAACTCTGTTGAACATAGTAAGGCAAAACGAATGCAACGTTTATTCATTCACGTAAGAAATTTATTCAGTCAATCCCGCAGGAGAGACGTAACCGCCAGCACAGAGATACGGTTAGTCAGTCAATCCCGCAGGAGAGAGAGACGTAACCTACCGCGCATGACAGCGCCCGATCTGTTACTGGCTCGGTTCTCACTGAAACGCATAACGAGAGAGAGAGAGAGGACGTGAAGCGTCCTCTTCTATAAAGCTTCTATTTAGAGGGCGCGAGTCCTTCCGAAAGCTCCAACCCCTGCATGGGGAGGACGCTTCGGAGGACGAGAAGCAATCTTTCAGGATTCGTGCACGCGCACAACACTTTGGCAGTCGGTGGGGATTTTCATTCAGAAACTGCCGAAGGCACGCCAGATCGGTGGGGGTTCCTTGTAACCCTCCTTAGGCTTTCGACATGCTCCCTCCCCGGGTCCTGGGAGTCAAGCAGAGGTCCCGGCCTAGAGGCGAAACGAGGCCGATCTGACGCACCCTCCACTACACAAGGGGTATCACTGCACTTCTGCACTTCACTTTTACTCTCTAAAGCAAGCACTTTCGATTCTAAGATACGAATCGAAAGAGTATCAGAGAAAGGGCAATTCCTCTACAGACACTGCTTAGGGCCCGAAGGCAACACTGCAGGGTTAGGAGTAACAATTACAGAAGTAGCACTTCACAGCAATGAAGGAGAGCAAGCACCTCTCGTAGACATATTCATAGCCCGTAGGCCATACTACAGGGTTAGGCAAAATAAAGTCTACAGGAAGGTTAGCAGGTTCACTACCCTGACTTTTGTTACTGATTAATTGCGTACATACGAATCATACGTCTTCCTTACGGAATTAGACATGTTTACTGATTAATTGCGTACATACGAATCATACGTCTTCCTTACGGAATAGACAAAGTCTCACATCCTTACATGACAAATCTCAACAATGAAGCAAGACCCATACCCCTCGTAACATACCCAAAGTGCGGATCTACCGAAGCTTTCGGTAGCCACACCCTATCTTTGCAGACAACCCCGTCTGAAACTAGCCTAACTAGATTCAGATATTTTATGCAAAAATGAATCAAATTCAAATCAATTTAAGATAGCGTATGCCTAGCCACAAATCCCACAAATCCAAGTAAATAAATCAAAAGACAATTAGGATACTTAGCGGCAATGAAGTTTCCAAAATCCTAAGACGGAGGTACTGAAAACAGGTGTTTTCAGCACCAGCGACAGAAAAATTATGAATAGAAAATGGGAATGGTTCCTGATACCCGCCTCCCAGCGGCGGGAATGGGTACTAACCACCTGGCCGACCACTGCGTGTCGGAAGTTTTTAAAATTCTGTCGGACTTCAGAAAATACAGCTATATATATATCTGACAGGTAAGTTTCATGAACAAACCTCTTATTACATTTCCTAAGCGACTGAAAAAAGGGGAAAAGAGACTAAATATCCATCCCCGTTCAATATCATAGGATGGCGTTTAATGGTACCGATCCCGGATCGAGAATAAGGGAGCAGAGAAGAAGAAGCCTCTTCGTCCTCAACATATCGAAGAGAAGAATGAAAGGGCGTCCCTAAAGTCTCCACAACTCTCAACTTACTTCTAAAGAAAGATTCCACTCGGAAGTCAATAGTTGCTGCCGTCGATCGAGACGATTCGTACGAACTTTTGCAATCCGGTAACGAACCTCTAGAGGATCGTTACATTCTACGCCTGTTGTTATAATAGGCTTTCTCGTAAACTCGAACAGGGACCGAGAGAAGATACTTCTTAAGATATGAGAGAGCTGTGGAATATCAGAGTTGATCTGGACCACTGGTTCCCAAAACTCGTTACGAGGACTGGAGGGACTACCGAATCGCTTTTACTTCTTTCAGATTAAGATCCAGGACATCTGAAACCCTATCCAGATGTCCGGCACCTTCTTTCTATCACCTCAGGTGATAAACGCACTGAGAGATGTTCAGAATCATTCCTAGATCTTGAATAATATTTCAGTTTCCCGGTAGGAAAAAACTGTGGTCTGAATTGCAGTCTATTCGGGGAAACAAACTTCTTCAGGAAGGAAATGGTCCCCAGCAAGCTCATCCATTCCCTCCCCGAGTATGCTTACTTCCCTAATAAGGCTGCGCTTTGCCTAAGCAAGAGAGCATATAAAAGTGCAATGTTGCGGTAGACTCGTAGTTCTATACCGTGCGGTAACGAGCACCGAAAGGATTAAGAGATAACTCTGTTGAACATAGTAAGGCCAAAACGAATGCAACGTTTATTCATTCACGTAAGAAATCCCCTCAATGTTAGGCTAAAGTCCGTGATTGTAGGGCAGAGTTACAGTTAGTCAGTCAATCCCGCGGAGGAGAGACGTAACCGCCAGCACAGAGATACGGTTAGTCAGTCAATCCGCAGGAGAGAGAGACGTAACCTACGGCGCATGACAGCGCCCGATCTGTTTACTGGCTCGGTTGGACTGGAAGACAGACACAGCGTGACAGCAGCAGCCAGCAGCTTACGAACGTCGTCTCTTAACTTTATGTCTGGGTTGCCAGCTACCCTATTCTACGAAGAAATAGGTCCGTTATTTTTTGAGCCGAAAGACTCTCAAGCTGGTATATTTAAGCGAAACAGAAAACGCTAAATATATAGATGCGTTTGTGTCGTCAGAACACTACCATACAACGGAAAAGATAAATCGGAAAACTCCTGGAAGGCTGCAGGGAGTAACGATTAAATGTCCTTAAAATAGACAATAGACCTCTCGGTTGCCATCCGAAGAGGTAACTACAGCAAGCGTATATGACTTGAACCAACCAGAAGTAAAATAACGCAAGGCAAAATATGAAATTATATCACAATAAAGTTTGTTCATACTTACCTGGCAGACATATATATAGCTGAATTCAGAAATACAGCTACATACATATCTGACAGGCAAGTTTCATGAACAAAACTTAAGAGAATCGAAGCCAGTCAGCTCAAGCTTCTTATGTTACTGGTACATAAGCGTTCATTGACGTAGTCTACAAGTCTATTTCTTGTACGAGTCCTGCGAATGACGAATGAGAGCTCTTTCCGAATCTTGTTCAATAAGAGCTTATTCGCTTACGCAATATCAAGTTAATGAGATGTTTGCAATGAGAACTAACCCATTTACGGGACAAAGAGATATTTTGTCAATGAAGGGATACCCAACTTACTTGACCAAAACGAAAGTAATGATTTGTCAAATGGGGGAAAGTTCCACTGAATTGACAAAAACGTAATCCCAGGGAGTCAAGCAATTTGAAATTTTTTCGATTCCCAGTCTCAAACGAGGAAGGGGCAAGAATCCTGTTAAGAGACTGGGCTTACGGCAGGTAGAACGACGATGTTCAATTCGGCAAGCGTAGTCCCGACTAGAAACTAACAAAATCTATCATCTGAAAAACCCTTTCAGATGGGCTAAAAAAAAAAGCTTGCAAAATTATCCTGGGAAGAGGAGAAACTCTCCAACCAGCTTCCTCTCCCGTATCACAACTAATGCCTGCTAAAGCTTAAAATTTATTGACAGTATGGCAAAGGAAATCCTGTCTTGCGCTTTCCTGAAGAGCGTCCTTTTGATGAGTGCCTTTGCAAGAATCCCACTGAACGTTGCCGAGAGTCCTGACGTGCAGGACATCGAGCCTTACATAACCCGTAAAACTGCCTTATCGCAAAGTCTTGACTGCGGTAGTGGCAACTTAAATTATTGGCCGAATGGCAAAGGTTGCGGTAGAGCAAACGAGATCTTCCCTTGAGCTTTCCTTAACTCCATCCACCTATGCGAAAAAAGCAATATTAATTGACAGAGACCTCTTGAATTCACGAAACAAACCCGATGTCTTGCTGGGTTTCGAAGAAGAAGTGTCTTTTCACTTTAAACTTCCTCCGAAGCACTGCCTACTTCACATTCTTTGCAGGTGAGGTAGAAGGTATCACCGGAGGTAGAGGTAAACATTCTTTAGGCCCCATATCTGAAACAAGAGCTTGAAGAGTTCAACAGAACGTTCAGCCAGGCGACACACCTGGCGTGCGGCTGGTGCACGCTCGGCGTCCACTGGCGCGCGCTCGGCGTCCCCACTGGCAACGCGCTCGGCGTCCACTGGAACGCGCTCAGGCGTCACGGAACTTTCGCTGGGTTCACGGTCCCGGGCAAAAAAAAACGGGGCGCACCCTTGCGCGCCACCTGGAGGTCCATCCGAGCGTCCCGGGCGTCCGCTCTCAAAAGCTTCCTGCTACTATGACTTCTTTTACGTATTTCTCGGTGAAATGGAAAGAACGGACACGAGTTCAGGCGACGTTCGCCTTCTTACTTCTCACTGAAAACGCATAACGAGAGAGAGAGAGGACGTGAAGCGTCCTCTTCTATAAAGCTTCTATTTAGAGGTGGGCGCGAGTCCTTTCCGAAAGCTCCAACCCCTGCATGGGGGAGGACGCTTCGGAGGACGAGAAGCAATCTTTTCAGGATTCGTGCACGCGCAGCACTTTGGCATCTGGGGACTTTTCATCAGAAACTGCCGAAAAAAAAAGGCACGCCAGATCGGGGGGGGTGGGGGTTGGGGGTCCTAACCCTCCTTAGGCTTTTCGGACATGCTCCCTCCCCTGGGTCCTGGGAGTCAAGCAGAGGTCCGGCCCTAGAGGCGGGAAACGAGCCGATCTGACGCACCCTCCCACTACAAAACCGGGGTATCACTGCACTTCTGCCACTTCACTTTTACTCTCTAAAGCAAGCACTTTCGATTCTAAGATACGAATCGAAAGAGTATCAGAGAAAGGGCAATTCCTCTACAGACACTGCTTAGGGCCCGAAGGCAACACTGCAGGGTTAGGAGTAACAATTACAGTAAGTCAGCACCTTCACAGCAATGAAGGAGAGCGAGCACCTCTCGTAGACATATTCATAGCCCGTAGCCATACTACAGGGTTAGGCAAAATAAAGTCTACAGGAAGGTTAGCAGGTTCACTACCCTGACTTTTGTTACTGATTAATTGCGTACATACGAATCATACGTCTTCCTTACGGATTACATGTTTACTGATTAATTGTACATACGAATCATACATCTTCCTTACAGAATAGACAGTCTCACTCCTTACATGACAAATCTCAACAAAGAAGCAAGACCCATACCCCTCGTTACATACCAGTGCGGATCTACCGAAGCTTTCAGTAGCCACACCTATCTTTGCAGGACAACCCGTACTTAAACTAGCCCTAACTAGATCAGATATTTTGCAAAAATGAATCAAATTCAAATCAATAAGATAGCGTATGCCTAGCCACAAATCCCACAAATCCAAGTAAATAAATCAAAAGACAATTAGGATACTTAGCGGCAATGAAGTTTCCAAAATCCTAAGACGGAGGTACTGAAAACAGGTGTTTTCAGCACCAGCGACAGAAAAATTATGAATAGAAAATGGGAATGGTTCCTGATACCCGCCTCCCAGCGGCGGGAATGGGTACTAACCACCTGGCCGACCACTGAGTGTGTCGGAAGTTTTTAAAATTCTGTCAGACTTCAGAAAATACAGCTATATATATATCTGACAGGTAAGTTTCATGAACAAAATTTACTTTATATGTGTTAGAAGAATATGATTTTCATATATAATTATTTGTTATAATTCTTAAATATTTCAAAAATGATGACATACTAGCAAATTTTCACCTATGCAATTATTCTTTTGTCAAAGCCAAGATATTGTTCCTAGGCCTAGGTGTTAGATTTCTTTACTTTACACTTAACAGTCACATCTATTAACAATTGCTGGCCAGAGAGCAAAATGAGGTTATCTACACATTCATACACTTCAAGTTACCTTATGAAAGAAGAAATTGTGCACCAAAAGCGAGAAGGACTTTTAAGAAAATAATATTTTAAACCAGTTGAAAAACAAGTGTTCCATACGCCTTGATATTAATACTTTTGATATTTCGATTAATAGCCATCTAATCCATATAATCAAAATCATCAGCATCTTTTATTACTCAAAGAACAGGTAATCTTTGCAAATAAAAACATGAGTAACAGATTACATTTCAGAAGGCTTAGAATATTTATTAGGCCTATAAATCTTTTTGCAACATACAGCCAGCTTAAACACAGTCTAAAACTTCAACATTCAAAGAAAACTGGTTGTAATTCATATTCTTTCGTATTCCTCAAAGAACAGGTAATCTCTACAAATAAATTCATTTGTAACAGATTACATTTCAGAAGGCTTAGATTATTTCTTTAGGCCTATGAAACATTTTGCAACATACAGGCAGCTTAAACACAGCCTAAACTTCAACATTCAAAGAAAACTGGTTGTAATTCATATTCCTACTTTGAAAATGTTGTCATGACTGTTGAGCTTATTAGGTCTACTGTCATAATGCGGCAGACGTACTAGTTATGTTGACCAGTCCGAGGAGCATGTTAAGTGTGCTTTCATTGATGGCACCGCTAACCTTATCACACCGCACTTTGAACTTCATATCACACAGAATACAAATCATACCAATCCATAAAAAGGATCATATTTACATAACCATAAGGAAAATAGGGCTAGCTGTGAATTTGCAAACTTGTCGACATGTATGACACTAGAAATAAAAACAATGTTTAACATTGGTGTTCCGAGATGATAAATTCACATTTTCTACAGAATGCCAAGTCTCTTTTTTATTACTTCTGTCAGGTTTTTCCAGACAAAATTTTGGCCAAGAGCACATGTTCTAAGTTTTAATAAAGAAATTCTTACTAAATAACAAAAATTGCTTTTGTTTGTTTGTATGGTATTTTTAAGCTGCATGGAACCAGTGGTAATTCAGCAACGGGACCAACAGTTTTACGTGATTTCCAAACCACGTCGAGAGTGAACTTCTATCACCAAAAATACACATCTCTCACCCCTCAGTGGAATACCCAAGAATCATTGCTTTACGCCATGCTTCAATAGGTGTCACACTGAAATGAAGCACCACTAAAGCTATGAAATTCAGTATTTGGATAATTACCTACATAGTTTCATATTTTATCACTATTACAACAAAAACTATAACAATACAATAGTAATACAATGTAACATTATAACTAATGAAAATAAAGTTTCAAAGCACAAATATAAAAGGAAGAAAAATGAAATTGTTAAGATACAATAAAGTTTTACACATACTTACCTGGCAGATATATACTTAGCTTATGTCTCTTGACGTCCGACAGAATTCAAAACTCTCGGCACACGCTACAGGTAGGTCAGGTGATCACCCCCTACCGCCGCTGGGTGGCGGTAATAGGAATCATTCCCGTTTTCTGACAGAATTTTTCTTCCCCCTATCTCCTGAGGGGAGGATGGGTGGGCCATTAAACGTATATATCTGCCAGGTAAGTATGTGTAAAACTTTATTGTATCTTAACAATTTCATTTTTACACATGCAACTTACCCGGCAGATATATACTTAGCTGATTGGCACCCTTGGAGGAGGGTAAGAGATAGTTACTCAATATGAATAGCAATTCAAAAAACAGGGAAAACAACTTTTGTTGTAGGTACTATAAATAAACTTAAATACCTTGATTCCTACCTTATTGGGCAGAAGACTTCATGAGTACTGTCTATGAGTCTGCTTGCCTCAAGAGTTCCAGTGAGGATGAGACCTGTCACTGAGAACCCTTCTGGATCATGTCAATGGGGGCTAGCCCGCTTACTCGACAGAGCCTTATTTGGATCGTACCAATGGGGCCTATCCCACTTACATGGTAGAGCCTTCACCTTTGTCGTATCAACGGGGACTAACCCTCTTACAAGACAGAGCCTAGGTCCAAAACATTACAAGGAGCATGAAAACAACCAATCTCGACCACCTGACCACACTACTTTGTTATACACTACGAATTGAAAATGGTACTTTTTCCTGACCACTTTCAATCGACCATAAAAACAACACCACCAGATTAAAATTCCTAATCTATCTAAACTGATGCTAATGCAAATAGAAAAATCGATTTTCTAGTCAAGTCTCTGAACGATGAGTTATTGGGAGGTTCAAATTTCTCTGACATGAGAAATGATATTGTTATGATACAATAAAGTTTCATACATACTTACCTGGCAGATATATACATAGCTATCGACTCCGTCGTCCCCGACAGAAATTCAAATTTCGCGGCACTCGCTACAGGTAGGTCAGGTGATCTACCGCCCTGCTCTGGGTAGCAGGACTAGGAACTATTCCCATTTTCTAATCAGATTCTCTCTTCCACCTGTCTCCTGCGGGGAGGCTGGGTGGGTCTTCAATCGTATATATCTGCCAGGTAAGTATGTATGAAACTTCATTGTATCATAACAATATCATTTTCATACATTCAACTTACCTGTCAGATATATACATAGCTGATTGACACCCTTTGGTGGAGGGCAAGAGACAGCTAACTAACTGACTAGACAGGTAAACAACATATGTTGTAGGTATAAATAAACCTTAGTTCCTACCTTATTAGATGAAAGACTTCGTGGCTACTGCCCAGGAGTCTGCTTCATCTCAAGAGCCTTAGCGAGATAGTGATCTGTGGCCAAGAGTTCTTGCTGGTCTGTCGATGGGGTCTTATCCACTTACTCGGCAGAGCCTAACTGGCGTTTGTCAAGGGGTGCTAATCCGCTTATATGACAACACGCCTTCTTTAAGGAGCACACAACCGATCCCGATCACCCGATCCTAACCCGTGTTAGTTCTAAGATTGCTAAGAGTCATCCCCAAACTCTTAGCAAACAACCACAAACTCGAAACTCATACATACAAAAATGATATTGTTATGATACAATAAAGTTTGTTCATACTTACCTGGCAGATATATATATAGCTGTATTTTCTGAAGTCCGACAGAATTTTAAAAACTTCTGACACACGCAGTGGTCGGCCAGGTGGTTAGTACCCATTCCCGCCGCTGGGAGGCGGGTATCAGGAACCATTCCCATTTTCTATTCATAATTTTTATTTCCACTGTCCCCTGAGGGGAGGTGGGTGGGTACTTGATTATATATATCTGCCAGGTAAGTATGAACAAACTTTATTGTATCATAACAATATCATTTTGTTCATGAAACTTACCTGTCAGATATATATATAGCTGAATCCCCCTTTTGAGGTGGGAAGGGACAGAATAGAAGGATTTTAGGAAACAAATGCATGCAGATGATTTACATCTTGGTTCCACCTGTTAGCATAGCTGGCTTCGTGGTTACTGCCACGTAAGTCTGCTTGTGCTACTAGAGTTGCCAGCGAGGTAGAGACCTATATAGCTGGTGCACTCCAGATGATCTGTCAACAGGGGCGAGACCACGACGTGACTAGACCCATATTGACCATACCATGAGGGCTAAGAAGTAAAATAAATATATATATATATATATATATATATCACCACCTGACAACCTAGCCAAAGTTAACGGTGTTTTAAACTAAGGCTTAAGAGTTAAGAAGTCGCCGTTGTCGGCGACTCAACTAAATTAAGAGCTCTTCCTAACCATTTTTCTACAGGATAGGATGATGGTACTTCTTGCCCCCAAGATTGTGTCTGCAGACACGTATGGCCCTAGCGAGCAGCAGATCTCATATGCCATCTCCACATCTCGCAGGGAGTGTGAAGTGAACACAGAGTGCTTCGCTAAAACATGGTACTCAGGATGTTACTGAGTGCCATGCTCTGTTGAGATGCTTCCGATGGCCGCGCCCTCACCTCGTGAGCATTTAGATAAAAAGATTTTCAAATCATTGTGCAAACACGATGAAGGAGCATTTTTGAAAGAACTCCTAACACTAAAGCCAGGGTGTTCTTCGATATGGGCAAGTCTGGTCTTTTTCGGAACACTGCAGATTGCCCGAATGACTTCGACTTTCTTGAGTTTTATGTAGATAAAACTTGAGAGACCCGACAGGGCACAGGACTCTCTCTGGCTCCTGCCCACTAACTTGTGCCATCCTTGCTTCCAAGCTCCTGGCCCAAGGACAAAACGGGTTTCCATTCTTAGGCCACAACGGAAGGCTTAGAGAGCACACCTCCTTGTCTTCTCTAAAGCCCAAAACTTGTGACGATGGCTTAAAATTTCACTAACCCTCTTTGTCGTATCTAGGGTGGTTAGAAGAAGCCTTCCTGATCACATGCAAAAAAGTTAACAGGTAGGAGAGGTTCGAATGCTTTAACATCAAGAACTTCAGACTACGTCTAAGTTCCATATTGAAAGCTTCGATCTGGACATGCACAGTCAGTCCGTCTGTACTAAAGTCAGGTGAGCCGACCAGTTGACCAGTCAGACGAATCAAGGACAGCAAGGCTTGTACCCTGAAGACCATAAGGCACTATTCTTCGCTGAAGAATGAGTGTCTGGACTGCCTGGGCGATTCAATCTAAGCAAAACCTTGGGGGTGTATCAACGCAAACCCAACGTCGATAGCGAATCAACTGACTCGAGCTTCTGGTGCAGGAGAAAGGAGCGAGGAGCAAAAAGGCGATCAGTCCCGAAGGAAGAATGCCTGACAGTCCAACCTGGTCTCATGTTACACGATCATCGGGGTGTATAAACGCAACTGACTTCGTCAACAAGAAACTCAGGGCTACTATATGTCGCCTGATCTCGCACGAGTGTCTGACTCCGAGAAAACAGGTGAGACAAAAAGTAGATGGTGAGCGAGTTTCGAGATCCAACAGAACTCAAAAATCGTGAAGGGCTTTGTTGTTTGACAGACGCAAATCTCTGAGCCCAAAGGCCGTCAACAACATATTTGCATATTCTTTAATAGTTGTGACTGCCAGCTTATCCCATTCTTCAGACGGAAAAGGAAGACGGTAAATCTTATTCCTGTCAACCTCTCGATAGTCTGAACGTAGTCAGACTCAGAGCGGAGAGGTTATAGGTACCTTTCGAGTTAGAGTAGACCGACTCTCTCGAAAAGGTCCTTGGAAAGTGAACTAGGAATATGTGATCTCTGTGAATCCAGGATTCTGAAGGCCAACATGGGGCGATCAGCGTCATTGTTGCTCCCTGTGACGTCATAAATCCTCTTATTAAACTTTCCTAAGCGATTGAAAAAGAAAAAGGGGAAAAAGAGACTAAACATCCATCCCCGTTCAATATCATAGGATGGCGTTTTAATGGTACTGATCCCTCCCCGGATCGAGAATAAGGGAGCAGAGAAGAAGCCGCCTCTTCGTCCTCAACATATCGAAGAGAAGAATGAAAGGGCGTCCCTAAAGTCTACACAACTCTCAACTTACTTCTAAAGAAAGATTCCACTCGGAAGTGAATAGCTGCCGTCGATCGAGACGATTCGTACGGACTTTTGCAATCCTGTAACGAACCTGTAAGGATCGTTACATTTTACGCCTGTTGTTATAATAGGCTCTTTCTCGTAAACTCGAACAAGGACCGAGAGAAGATACTTCTTAAGATATGAGAGAGCTGTGGAATATCAGAGTTGATCTGGACCACTGGTCCCCAAAAACTCGTTTCGAGGACTGGAGGGACTACCGAATCGCTTTTACTTCTTTCAGATTAAGATCCAGGACATCTGAAACCCTATCCAGATGTCTGGCAACCTTCTTCTATCACCTCAGGTGATAGACGCACTGAGAGATGTTCAGAATCATTGCTAGATCTTGAATAATATTTCAGTTTCCCGGTAGGAAAAAACAAAAAAAACTGTGGTCTGAATTGCAGTCTATTCGGGGTGGGAAACAAACTTCTTCAGGAAGGAAATGGTCCCAGCAAGCTCATCCATTCCCTCCCCGAGTATGCTTACTTCCCTAAATAAGGCTGCGCTTTGCCTAAGCAGGAGAGCAAATAAAAGTGCAATGTTGCGTAGACTCGTAGTTCCATACCGTGCGGTACGAGCACGAAAACGGATAAGAGATAACTCTGTTGAACATAGTAAGGCAAAAACGAATGCAACGTTTATTCATTCACGTAAGAAATCCCCTCAATCTTAGGCTAAAGTCCGTGTATGGAGTTGTAGGACAGAGATACAGTTAGTCAGTCAATCCGCAGGAGAGACGTAACCGTCAGCACAGAGATACGGTTAGTCAGTCAATCCCGCAGGAGAGAGAGACGTAACCTACCGCGCATGACAGCGCACGATCTGTCACTGAATACTGGCTCGGTTGGACTGGAGGACAGACAGCGTGGACAAGCAGCAGCAAGCAGCTTACGAACGTCGTCTCTTAACTTTATGTCTGGGTTGCCAGCTACCCTATTCTACGAAGAAATAGGTCCGTTATTTTTTGAGCAGAAAGACTCTCAAGCTGGTATATTTAAGCGAAACAGAAAACGCTAAATATATAGATGCGTTTGTGTCGTCAGAACACTACCCATACAACGGTAAAAAGATAAATCGGAAACTCCTGTTAGGCTGCAGGGAGTAACGATTAAATGTCCTTAAAATAGACAAACAGACCTCTCGGTTGCCATCCGAAGAGGTAACTACAGCAAGCGTATATGACTTGAACCAACCAGAAGTAAAATAACGCAAGGCAAAAAATGAAATTATATCACAATAAAGTTTGTTCCTACTTACCTGGCAGACATAATATAGCTGAATTCGGAAAATACAGATCACACAAATATCTGACAGGCAAGTTTCATGAACAAAACTTAAAAGAGAATCGAAGCAGTCGAAGCAGTCAGCTCAAGCTTCTTATGTTATTGGACATAAGCGTTCATTGACGTAGTCTACAAGTCTATTTCTTGTACGAGTCTGCGAATGACGAATGAGAGCTTCGTCCGAATCTTGTCGATAAGAGCTTATTCGCTTACGCAATATCAAGTTAATGAGATGTTTGTCAGGAGAACTAACCCATTTACGGGACAAAGAGATATTTTGTCAAAGAGGGATACCCACTACTTGACAAAACGAAAGTATATTGTCAATGGGGGGAAAGTCACTGAATTGACAAAACGTAATCCAGGGAGTCGAGCATTTAATTTTCCGATTCCCGTCTCAAACGAGGAAGGGGCAAGAATCCTGTTAAGAGACTGGGCTTACGGCAAGTAGGACGACGATGTTCAATTCGGCAGCGTAGTCCCCGACTAGAAACTAACAAATAAAATATCATCTGAAAAACCCATTTCAGATGGGCTAACAAAAAGCTTGGAAAATTATCCTGGGAAGAGGAAGAAACTCTCCAACCAGCTTCCTCTCCCGTATCACAAACTAATGCCTGCTAAAGCTTAAATTATTGGCAGTATGGCAAGGAAGTCCTGTCTTGCGCTTTCCTGAAGAGCGTCCTTTTGATGAGTGCCTTTGCAAGAATCCTACTGAACGTTGCCGAGAGTCCTGACGTGCAGGACATCGAGCCTTACATAACCCGTTAACTGCCTTAGCGCAAAGTCTTGACTGCGGTAGTGGCAACTTAAATTTATTGGCAGAATGGCAAAGGTTGCGGTAGAGCAAACGAGATCTTCCTTAACTCCATCCACCTATGCGAAAAGCAATATTAATTGACAGAGACCTCTTGAATTCACGAAACCCGATGTCTTGCTGGTTTCGAAGAAGAAGTTGTCTGTTCACTTTAAGCTTCCTCCGAAGCACTGCCTACTTCACATTCTTTTGCAGGTGAGGTAGAAAGTTATCACCGAAGGTAGAGGTAAAAATTCTTTAGGCCCAAATCTGAAACAAGAGCTTGAAGAGTTCAACAAAGAAACGTTCAGCCAGGCGACACACCTGGCGTGCGCTGGTGCACGCTCGGCGTCCACTGGAGCGCGCTCGGCGTCCACTGGAGCGCGCTCGGCGTCCACTGGAGCAAAGCTCGGCGTACCACTGGCGCGCACGGAGCGCGTTGGCGTGCACTCGCGCGCGCCTGGAGTCCATCCGAGCGTCCCAGGCGTCCGCTCTCAAAAGCTCCTGCTACTATGACTCTTTTACGTATTTTCTCGTGGAAAGACGGACACGAGTTCAGGCGACGTTCGCCTTCTTACTTCTCACTGAAAACGCATAACGATATAGAGAGAGGACGTGAAGCGTCCTCTTCTATAAAGCTTCTATTTAGAGGGCGCGAGTCCTTCCGAAAGCTAACAACCCCTGCACGGAGAGGACGCTTCAGGAGGACGAGAAGCAAACTTTCAGGATTCGTGCACGCGCACGCACTTTGGCAGTCTGGGGATTTTCATCAGTAACTGCCGAAGGGCACGCCAGATCGGTGGGGGTTCCTTTTAACCCTCCTTCGGCTTTCGACATCTCCCTCCCCAGTCCTGGGAGTCAAGCAGAGGTCCAGGCCTAGAGGCGAAACGAGGCCGATCTGACGCACCCTCCACTACACAAGGGGTATCACTGCACTTCTGCAACTTCACTTTTACTCTCTAAAGCAAGCACTTTCGATTCTAAGTTACGAATCGAAAGAGTATAAGAGAAAGGGCAATTCCTCTACAGACACGCTTAGGGCCCGAAGGCAATACTGCAGGGTTAGGAGTAACAATTACAGAAGTAGCACTTCACAGCAATGAAGAAGAGCGAGCGCACCTCTCGTAGACATATTCATAGGCCCCGTGGCCATACTACAGGGTTAGGCAAAATAAAGTCTACAGGAAGGTTGCAGGTTCACTACCCTGACTTTTGTTACGATTTAATTGCGTACTTACGAATCATACGTCTTCCCTACGGAATTACATGTTACTGATTAATTGCGTACATACGAATCATACGTCTTCCTTACGGAATTAGACATGTTTACTGATTAATTGCGTACATACGATCATACGTCTTCCTTACGGAATAGACAAAGTCTCACACTCCTTACATGACAAATCTCAACAAAGAAGGAAGACCCATACCCACCCCTCGTACATACCAAGTGCGGATCTACCGAAGCTTTCGGTAGCCACACCCTATCTTTGCAGACACCCCCGTCTGAAACTAGCCTAACTAGATTCAGATATTTTAAGCAAAAATGAATCAAATTCAAATCAATTTAAGATAGCGTATGCCTAGCCACAAATCTAAGTAAATAAATCAAAAGACAATTAGGATACTTAGCGGCAATGAAGTTTCCAAAATCCTAAGACGGAGGTACTGAAAACAGGTGTTTTCACGCACCCGGCGACAGAAAAATTATGAATAGAAAATGGGAATGGTTCCTGATACCCGCCTCCCAGCGGCGGGCGGGAATGGGTACTAACCACCTGGCCGACCACTGCGTGTGTCAGAAGTTTTTTTAAAATTCTGTCGGACTTCAGAAAATAACAGCTATATATATATCTGACAGGTAAGAAATTTCATGAACAAATAAAAATTTTGTACCCCTCTAATAGTCAGACTGTCACTCGATTTTCTAATGAAGCTAAGTGAAGGCCGCCAGTGACATCTGACACTCCCATGCACAGGAAACACGAGAACACATCCGACAAGAGGGTTACGTTACACCATATTTAAGGATCGGTGCTCTCTCCTTTACCCAGAACCGTCTGTGCTGACACAAACGGACCTAAAGAAAAACATTTCTCATACGTTACTCGCACATCTTCTAAATAATGAGATGCAAATATACTGAGCTTGCATCTCCAATAGGTTGCCGTCCAAAATATTTTTAAGTGACAATTTATCGGGAACTGGAACAATTGATGTCGCGATTGCCCTTACCTCATGAGCTCTTACTCTTAATAGATTAAAAGAGTCATCTGGGCAGTCTTATGAGCCTCGGTAATTACACTTCTAACAAAGAAGGCCAAAACATTTTTAGACATAGGTCTCTTGGGGTCTTTTACCGAGCACCAAAGACCATGTTGTGAGCCTCCCAACCAACCGCTTCTTTCTGTCCAGATAGAATTTCAGTGCTCTAACTGGACAAAGTGATCTTTCTATTTCTCTGCCTACTAGGCTAGTAAGTCCTTTTACCTCGAAACTCCTAGGCCAGGGATTCGAAGGGTTTTCGTTTTTGGCAAGAAAAAGAGTCTGGAATGAACAAATCGCAGAATCTTCTTTGAAACCAACTCGTGACTCAAGGGCGTGCAACTCGCTGACCCTTTTAGCCGTAGCCAGAGATAGAAGAAATATACACTTTCTAGTGATATCACGGAATGAAGCCCGTATGAGGTGGTTCGAACTTTTCCGAGGATAGAAATTTCAGAACCACATCTAAGCTTCCACCTCGGAATCCTAGGCTCTACTGACTTGGACGTTTCAAAAGAGCGGATGAGATCGTGCAAATCTTTATTATTCGTCAAGTCTAAGCCTCTGTTTCTAAAAGACTGGACGAAAGCATACTTCTGTATCCTTTAATTGTTGGTACAGAGAGATGTGACTTTTCCCTCAGGAAAAGAAGGAAATCCGCAATTTCGGTTACAGAGGTATTGGAAGAGGACAGCTTCTTCGACCTGCACCAGTTTCTGAAAACTTCCCCACTTCGATTGGTACACTCGCCTAGTAGATGATCTGCGGGCTCTAGCAATTGCGCTTGCCGCCTTGCGAGAAAACCCTCTCGCTCTGACCAATCTTTCGATAGTCGAAAGGCAGTCAGAGCAAGAGCGGGTAGATTTTGATGGTACCTCTCGAAGTGGGGTTGTTTGAGCAGATCTATCCTGTTTGGAAGAGATCTGGGGAAGTCCACTGTCCACTCCATCACCTCCGTGAACCAAATTCGGGATGGCCAATATGGGGCTATCAGAGTCATTCTGGTTCCCTTCGAGGGACACAAACTTTCTGACTACTTCCCCCAGAATCTTGAATGGGGGAAAAGCGTACACGTCTAGCCCTGACCAGTCCAGGAGAAAGGCGTCTATAGCATAAGCCCTGGGATCCTCTACCAGGGTGCAAAATGTGTCTATCCTTTTGGAGAGAAACGTGGCGAATAGATCTATCTGTGGTTTCCCCCAAAGATCCCAAAGGGTCTGACAGACTTCCGAGTGGAGGGTCCATTCTGTAGGAAGGACCTGGAACCTCCTGCTCAGTCTGTCCGCTCTCACGTTCCTCTCCCCTTGAACAAATCTCGTTAGAAGGACCACATTCCTTTGATTTGCCCAAATCAGCAGATCTCTTGCCAGTTCGTATAGGGCGAAAGAGTGTGAGTTCCTCCTTGCTTCTTGATAAGCCAGAGCGGTCGTATTGTCGGAGTTTATCTGAATTACTTTGTCTCTGACTATCTGCTCGAAGCTCCTTAACGCGAGGTGAATCGCAAAGAGCTCCTTGCAATTTATGTGCCATGACACCTGCTCTTCCGACCAGGTGCCTGACACTTCTTCGGACCCTAGAGTCGCACCCCAACCTGTCTCTGACGCGTCTGAGAACAATGTCAGGTTTGGGTTCCGAACTTCTAAGGATACTCCTCTGTTTTCTTCCAAAGGGGTCAACCACCACCTTAACTGTTGCTTTATTTCTAATGAGATCGGAAACGTGTCCGAGAGCTGTCCTGTCTTCCAACTCCAACTGCTTCTCAGGAAGTACTGAAGCGGACGGAGATGCAGTCTTCCTAGAGGAAAGAACTGTTCGAGCGAGGAAAGGGTCCCCAGAAGGCTCAACCATTCCCTCGCTGAAGTACGCTCTTTCTCTAAGAAGTTCAATACTGTGGCACAGCCTTTCCTTACTCTCTCTTGAGAAGGAAATACTCGAAAACCCCGAGAATCCATCTGAATCCCCAGATAGACTACGTTCTGGCTGGGACCATCTGGGATTTCTCGAGGTTCACGATTAATCCTAATGTCTTTGTCAATTCCAGGATTGTTGACAGGTCCTCCAGACACTGCTTTTGAGACCCCTGGCCCTGATGAGCCAGTCGTCCCAGGTATAGGGAGACGTTTTATCCCTTTCATGTGAAGTGTTTTGACACATTTTTCATCAAGTCTGTGAAGACTTGGGAGCCGTAGAAAGGCCGAAACACAGGGCCCTGAACTGATAGATCCTTCCCTCGAACATGAAACGAAGGTACTTCCTCGACGAATGGTGAATCGGGATGTGGAAATATGCGTCTTGAAGATCTAGAGACGCCATCCAATCTCCTTGACGGAGAGCTGCAAGTACTGAGGCAGACGTTTTCCATGCTGAACTTCTGTTTTGTTTGTACGAATTTGTTCAGCGAACTTACATCCAGTACGGTCTCCATCCCCCCGAGGCTTTCGCTACGAGAAACAAGCGATTGTAAAACCCCGGGGAGCTTTGATCCAGTACCAGCTCTATTGCTCTTTTGTCCCACATCTGCTCCACAATTTGACGAAGAGTATCCATCAGAACAGGGTCCTTGTATCTGGCTGACAGTTCCCTCGGTGACGTTGTCAAGGGGGGTCTGTCCTTGAATGGGATATAATAACCCTTCTTGATTACTGACATTGACCAAGGATCGGATCCTATGTCGTTCCCATGCTCCCGCAAAGAATTGTAACCTGGCTCCTACAGGTGTCTGGAGGAAAGATTTCTCATTTTCCCTTCTTAAAGGGACGGAAGGCAGATCTTCCCCTTTTTTCAGTTGATTTCCTTCTGACGATGGATCTAGCCTGAGCGCCTCCTCGAAAGGGCTGCTGTTGTTGAGTTGGCTTAGATGCTTTCTTTTCCTCACTAGCCACAGGTCTATTCTTCCTTGAGGATTGCCTTAAAAGATCCTGAGTGGCTTTCTCAGTTAGCGAACTGGGCAATGTGTCTCACCAACTGCGAAGGAAAATAAATGCTCAGAGAGAGGCGCATACAGCGAAAGCGGATCTCTGCGAAGAAGAGAGACGGCCTTAGTGAGAAAGGCACTATGAACCGCTCTCTTCTTTAGTATTCCCGCACCGAAGAGGGAGCACACTTCCGCCGATCCATCTTGAACCGCCTTATCTATGCATGTAAGGATGCTATGCAAGGTTTCAGGGCTTTAGTTGTCTTTTTCATGGGACTTCTTAGCAATGACCCCAAGGGACCAATCTAGGAAGTTAAATACTTCTAAGGTGTGAAAAAGTCCCTTGAGGAGATGGTCCATTTCCGAAAGACCCCATGTTGCTTTTGCTGAATTCAAGGCATGTCTCCTCGACGATGTCTACGAGACTGGAGAAGTCCGATTCAGTTGAAACGGGCAGAGACAATCCCATGTTTTCTCCCGTTTCGTACATATGCCTCTCCTGCCCCTTAGTTTAGCGGGAGGCATGCAAAAGATCGTCCTTCCTAAACTCCTTCTTAGTCTTGATCCAGGAGGTAAACCAGAGATTGTAAGGCCCTTTTCATGGATATGGCCGGCTTCATTTTCAGGAAAGACGAAGACTTGTGTGCCTTCGTACTTGAAAATAGAGAGCGAGGAGAAGGAGGAGCGGCTGGAGGTAATGCATCTCCATATTCTTCTAATAGAAGAGCAGAAAGAACTTTGTAATTCGAAAGCCCTTCTCTGTTAGTAACTTCGTCCTCCGAGACGTCATCTAAATTAATAGGATCGGAAGGAGAAGGCTCCCTTCCCTCCTCTGTCTCCTCTCTAGATTTCTTCCTTTCCGAAGAAGAAGCACTTCTATAAGGAGATGGGCTAGGAGTAACTCTCTCCTTACGTTTATCATTAGGAGAGTCACGTATCACTGCTCTACGCCTGTTAGACTCCTGTCGGATGTCAAGCTCTTCACGAGGAGAATGCGCCTGGCGTTTAGCAGGAGTATCTCGCTGAGAATACTCCTGAGGCCTGGTAGGAGTAACCTGTTTGGAATAACTCCTGGAGCCATGACAGGTCCGTTACACTCTTCGAATACACTCCTGCCGTCTGGAAGGCGCATCTCGCTCCAAATACTCCTGCGCCCTGTTAGGAGTATTAAGCTCAGAATACTCCTGGCGCTTGGTAGGCGCATCGCGCTTCGAATACTCCTGGCGCCTGGTAGGAGTAACAAAAGTCCAGAATACTCCTGGCGCCTGGGAGGAGTATCGAGGCCAGAGTAATCAAGGCGCTTGGCAGGAGTATCTCTTCCCGAATACTCCTGACCTACGGAAGGCGCATCTAGTTCCGAATACTCCTGAGGCTTGGGTAGGAGTATCGCTCATGGAATGCGCCTTTCGAATAGCAAGTATATTGCGCTTAGCGGGCGCTACTCCTATCAGGAGTTCTCTCTTCTCCCAATTGGCTTTCTTGTTTGCCTTGGATGAAGATCTGGGCCTAGAACGATCTACAGTAAAGTCAGGCTCTTTGCGCCTACTTGGCGCCTGGTCCTAGTGGCGCTGCGACGCTTGGTAGGAGTTACTTCCTTTCCCACATCTCGCCTGCCTAACGCCCCGAATCCCCACCCCCCAGAGATGGCCGCTTGTGCGACAACTCCCCTGGAGGGTTCGTCGCGCCCGACAGGAGATCGGTATTTGGATCTCTTAATCGGAAGCCTGTCATCCTTTTTATGAGTAGGCTCCTTAGAAAGTACTCCTACCAAAGACGCTATTTGCTCCTGTACATTCATCAAAATTCTCCTGGTCGAAGGCTCATTCGGAATCAGGAGAAGGAGATCTGGAAGGCGCTCGAGAGTCTTTTCCCTTCCAAGGATCTAAATCCTTTCTAGCTTTCTTGATTACCGAAGGCGCCTCCTCTTCAGAGAAGCGCTCGGGGCTAGAATTAAGCTCAGGTTCTTTCCAGTTCCTTTTTAGCGGACGTGAAAGCTTCGATTCCTTCCATCCTCTTCTCGGAGAAGGCGAACTAGAAGATGAAAAGCACTCACGAAGGACGCTTTTTCTATAGCTGTCCCTGGCAGACTGAGATGTATACGATTCTGCCGAAGGGACGCCTGATCGTTGGGGATTCCCCACGACCCCCGTAAGGCTTTCGACTTTCCTTCTCCTCTGGGCCAGGGAGCTTGGAAGAGGTCTAGGCCTGGGAGCGTCGCAGGGACGACCAGACGCCCCCCATCCACTATCACACTACTAACTCACTCGAGAAACCACATTCACTTCTCTTACCTTCTAATGCTTCCATTTTCTCTTGCATTTTTTGAAGGGAAGCTCTGAGTTCCGCTATTTCTGAGGCGGAATCAGAGGGATAAACTTGTGAACGGGCTGAAACAGAATGGGCATAATTAAGAGAAGAAGAAGAAGCTACAGAACTACTAGACATTTTCCGGCTTTTGTAAGCCGCCTTCCTCTCTCTATCCTTCTCTACTTCTTCAAGTAAGAAGTCAGATTCTTCCATTCTTGCGCACTCAATCTCTCACACTCGTTACACGTATTCTCAATTGAGCATTCAACCTTTCTACAACCACTGCATGTGGTGTGAGGATCTACCGAAGCTTTCGGAATCCTCACCTTACAGCCTTCATTCACACACACTCTGAAGCTAACACTAGAATCTGACATATTCACGAAAATCCAAAGCGAAGTCCAAAAACCAGTCCACGATAGCGAATGCCAAACAACGATCCAAGTACGTCACCAAAAATCAGTCGAAAGATGATCAAAAGCGTTGTGAAAAAAAGAATTCCAGTCAGGAGGAAGTAACAACAATGTTGATACTACCGGCGACAGAGAGAATCTGATTAGAAAATGGGAATAGTTCCTAGTCCTGCTACCCAGAGCAGGGCGGTAGATCACCTGACCTACCTGTAGCGAGTGCCGCGAAATTTGAATTTCTGTCGGGGACGACGGAGTCGATAGCTATGTATATATCTGACAGGTAAGTTGAATGTATGAAAACCTTAGTACCACATCCAGGTTCCAGCTGGGTGGTCTGGCTGTCTTGGACTTCGAAGTCTCAAATGATTTAATCAAATCGTGTAAATCTTTGTCATCCGTGATGTTTAGTCCTGTATGTCTAAACACCAAGGAAAGCATACTTTTATAACCTTTTATAGTCGAGACTGCAAGGTTACATTTTAGTCTCAAATATAATAGGAAATCTGCTATTTCCGTCACAGAGGTACTGGAAGAGGATACATTCTGATTCCTGGCCCACCTTCGGAACACTTCCCACTTCGACTGGTACATGCGTATAGTTGACGGTCTCCTGGCCCTTGCAATTGCCTTTGCAGCAGCGCGTGAAAACCCCTTCGCTCTGACGAGTCCTTCGACAGTCTGAAGGCAGTCAGACCGAGCGCGGGGAGGTTTTTGTGGTATCTGTCGAAGTGGGGCTGTCTGAGAAGATCGTTCCTTAAAGGAAGGTACCTTGGAAAATCTATCATCCATTCCAGTACCTCTGTGAACCACTCTTGAGCTGGCCAAAATGGGGCGATTAGGGTCAATTTTGCTCCTTTCGTCAGAACAAAGTTCCTTATGACGTTTCTTATGATCTTGAAAGGAGGAAAAGCGTAGCCGTCTATTCCTTCCCAATTTAGGAGGAGGCCGTCTATCGCTACTGCTCTTGGATCTGAAATCGGAGAGCAGTAGTTCTCCAGCCTGGCATTCCAATGAGTTGCAAACAGGTCTATGTTTGACTTCCCCATAGGTTCCAAATTTGATTGCCAGACCTCTGAGTGTAGAGTCCACTCCGTGGAAAATGACTTGATCTCTCCTGCTCAACAAGTCTGCTCTGACGTTTTTCTCGCCTTGTATAAACCTCGTCAAGAGTGTGATGTTCCGCTCCTTTGACCATAGAAGAAGCTCTTTCGCCTTCTTGTACAGTGAGAGGGAGTGAGTCCCCCCTGTTTTCTTAATGTAGTGCTAGAGCTGTCGTGTTGTCGGAATTTACCTGCAACACTGAGTTTGCGACTTGGGCTTCCCACTGCCTGAGAGCTAGATGCACTGCCACTAACTCTTTCTCGTTGATGTGCCAGGACACCTGTTCCCCACTCCAGGTGCCTGACACTTCTCTCGGGCCCAACGTCGCCCCCCATCCGTCTCCGATGCGTCTGTAAACAACACCTAGGGAGGGGCCTCGGTAACTGGCAGCGATAGTCCCTCGTTCAGTCTGCCTGGTTCTAACCACCAGCTGAGGTTTTTCTTTATCTCTCTGGACAGAGGAAAAGATTCCCACAGATCCTGATTCTTCTGGTCCCAATTCTCCTTCAAGAAGAATTGAAGAGGTCTTATGTGAAGCCTCCCTAGAGAAACGAACTGTTCCAATGAGGAGAGGGTCCCCAGAAGACTCATCCATTCCCTCGCGGAACATTGTTCTTTCTCTAGGAAGGTCTTCACTTTTAGAATGCACCGTTCCTGTCTTTCTATGGACGGAAACACTTGAAAACCCCGAGAATCCATCAGAATCCCCAGATAGACAATGCTTTGCTGGGGATCCATCTGGGATTTCCCGAGGTTCACTAACAGTCCCAGAGACTGAGTCAAGTCCAACGTTGACCTTAGGTCCTCCAGACACTGATCCCTGGATTGCGAGCGAATCAACCAATCGTCGAGATACAGCGATATCCTTATTCCTTTTAAATGCAGCCAATGTGCTACATTTTTTCATCAATCCGTGAAAACTTGGGGAGCTGTGGAAAGACCGAAACAAAGGGCTCGAAACTGAAATACTTTGGCCCTGTATCATAAAATCTTAGATACCTTCTGGACGAGGGATGGATGGGTACATGAAAGTAGGCATCTTGTAGATCCAAAGACACCATCCAATCCCCTTTTCTTAGCGCTGAAAGAACTGACGACGTCGTCTCCATCGTGAACGTTGTTTTGATCCCAAAGTGATTCAGAGCGCTTACGTCCAGCACTGGTCTCCACTCCCCCGAGGCTTTTGGTACCAGAAAGAGGCGATTGTAAAATCCTGGTGAATGAATGTCTAATACCTTTTCTATAGCCTTCTTTTCTAGCATCTGTTGCACCAGATGTAATAGTGCTTGGTTTTTTAAAGGATCTCTGTATCTTGCCGCTAACTCCCTTGGAGTGGATGTTAAGGGCGGTTTTTCCCTGAAGGGGATCAGGTATCCTCTCTCGAGGATTGAGAGGGACCAGTTGTCCGCCCCTCTCTGAGCCCAGACTTTCGCGAACCTCAAAAGTCTGGCTCCTACTGGAGTCTGGAGGACTCCTGTCTCACTGCGGCTTCGAGAATGGCCTTCGAGAAGATCTTCCTCTCTTGAAAGGCCTTCTACTCTTAGTTGCGGGTCTTGAGGTTGTTCTTCCTCGAAAGGGCTGTTGGAAAGACACCTTATTCGCTGTTCCCTCTCTCTAGCCATCGGCAGCCGGTTTAAGCCTCTTGGCGGACTGAGCAAGAAGATCCTGCGTAGCTTTCTCCGACAGTGATCTGGAAATGTCCCTCACTGTCTCCTGAGGAAAAAGGTATTCCGAGAGTGGGAAAAAAAGCAAAGAGGATCTCTGTAAGGCGAAACAGACTTGGAGAGAAACGAGCTATAAACTGATCTCTTTTTGAGCACTCCTGCTCCAAAGAGAGAATGCTACTTCTGTGGATCCATCCATGACTGCCTTGTCCAAGCATGAAAGGACACTTGATAACACCTCCATAGTCACGAACTCCGGTTCTTGCACTCTTTTTGCTAGAGCTCCTAAGGCCCAATCCATGAAGTTGAAGACTTCAAGTGTGCGAAATAGACCCTTGAGTAAATGGTCCATCTCGCACATTCCCCAAGACGCTTTAGCTGAAAGTAGAGAGCGTCTTCTAGATGATTCTACTAGAGCAGAAAAATCCGCGTTTGCGGAAGCCGGAAGGCCTAACCCCATGGGTTCCTTCGTGTCGTACCAGACACCCGGCTTACCTGTCAATCTAGACGGAGGACACAAAAACACCGTCTTACCTGCCTCCTTCTTAACCAGGAGCCAGTTCTCCAGATTCTTGATGGCCTTTTCTCATAGATAGAGTTGGCCGCATCTTGACAAAAGAGGGGGATTTTGCCAACTTAGTACTTGATAGCAGAGATCCCGGAGAAGGAGGATCAGCTGAACACAGCGAGTCCCCAAACTCCTGAAGAAGTAATGCAGAAAGTCTCTTATAATCAGAGACTCCTACTTCTTTCGTCTCTTCCTCCTCCGAGACTTCCTCCAAGGTTACATTTGGAGAGGGAGACTTCTTCGGTGAAGAAGTCCTGGCAGGTATGCGACTCTTATCCTTCAAGAGCTCGTCAGAAGGAGCCGCCAGTTCAATACCCGAGATATGTTTCCTCAGTAAAGAACAAAACTCCGCTTTTCTTCGCTCCCTAAGTTCTTGATACCTACTAGGGGAGGATCTAGAGCCTGCGTTATTAGGCTCTTCGGCGCCTATCCGGAGAAACCCACTCGTTTCTATTCTCGAGCGCCTACTATGAGTAGGGCGCGAATCCAAAGTCAGGATCCTTTCAGGCTCTTGGCGCCTGTGAGGAGAGGCGCTTGCGCCTACTCTTCTGTGACTCTTAGGAGTAGGGCACGCGCCTGACAAAAGGCTCCTTTCAGGCTCCTGAATCTTACGAGGAGAGGCGTCAGAGCCTACTCCTGATCTACCAGGATTAGGGCGCAAATCCCTGGAAAGGCTCGTTTTAGGCTCTTGCTGCCTTTGAGGCGAAGCGCTTGCGCCTACTCTTGATCGTCTTACAGGAGTAGGGCGCAGATCCTCGATTAGGCTCCTTTCAGGCTCTTGACGCCTGCTAGGAGAACGGTAAGCGTCCGCTCTAGATACTCTTCCAGGAGTAGGACGCGAACCCCTGTTTGGGTTCTTCGTAGAATCTTGGAACCTGCTAGGAGAGGCGCTTGACTCCCTTGAAGAAAGCCTATCATAAGGTCTCGAGTAACTTAACGAGACTCGATCATCCAGGCGTCCTATCGAACGTTGGCGCCTTCTAGAAAAATCATCCTTAGAAGGAGAGCCTTTCTCGCTTCTATCTCTCTGAGCAGAGCGCTCTCGTTCTTTCCTACCACTTGCAGAGGAGATCCTACTCCTAGGAGATCGTTCGACAGATACGAACCGATCGTCTTCTCGCAAGGAGACTTTTTCCTTACTCCTACAAGGAGAGGATCTAGCGCCTACTTCTTGTCGCTTTGCGCTATGACTCCTAGCTTCAGAGCTTCTACGAGGAGAATACCATCTTCCCTGTCTCGACGAAGTTTCAAAGGAGTCGTCTACTCTAGGAGGCGAATAGGTTCTTACTGGAGAAGATCGCCTATTATACTCCTCCTTCCTAACAGACCTCTTGATCCCAAATAATCCTCGGCGAAGCAAGCAAGAAATTCTAAGCAGGAGCTACCAACAAAGTTGTTGTCAGCACCGGCGACAGAAAAATTCTGTCAGAAAACGGGAATGATTCCTATTACCGCCACCCAGCGGCGGTAGGGGGTGATCACCTGACCTACCTGTAGCGTGTGCCGCGAGTTTTGAATTCAGTCGGACGTCAGAGACATAAGCTAAGTATATATCTGCCGGGTAAGTTTCATGTGTAAAATCAGTCAGTTACATGATTAGCATGGCACTGATCTTGCCACTTGTGGCGACAAAAGTCTTTCAGCGATAGGGTTAATTAATGGAATTTTCTGAGTGAACATTACAGAAAAGGGTGTAGGCCTATGTGATACAGTGTAGGTAAGAAAACTTGAAAAATTTATTCATATCCATAATGAGAGAATTTACCAGCTTTTTTTTCACTTTATGCAGAAAAGCTCTGATGGATGCCATGTTTAGTACCAGCCCTTAAGGGATAAACATACCACATAAACAAGACTGAATTTCTCACATTATATTGGTAAACCTCTCAAGTTAATCACCTGCATTGTGTTATATACAACCTTTTCTATACTGTTCAGTTAAATGGAAATAATAACTCCCTGTGGAGCTCGGTGTAAAGGAGATTGCCACACGAAGATATCGGCTATTATAATTCCTTGACTGAAGTATATGGTACATATAATGCAGTGCAAGTGAGAACATTTGAAAAATTTACCAAAATAATAGAAATCCAATCCTCTTTTTTGTTTTCATCACCATGGGGATGGCATTAAGCATGACATCCGACAGAACTTTTGCCATGTTTAATACTAGTACCCCACAGAACTTTTGCCCTAGATTAGTACCAACCCCTCAAGGATCCACATAGAAACATATATCAAAAATGATAAAATTTTTCAAATTATATCTCACCTCTGCTGTATTATAGGCTATACACCATTTCTTTATTGTTTATTTTAACAAAAGATATCTTCGTGCAGCCATCTTCACCCTTTCACATTTGCCACAGTGCTCTTCCTTACAATTACTGTCTAAACAAAGTTAATAATGGTGAGGTTTTAACTGGCTAAAAAGTCATCTAGGCCTATCCATCATGTTATCAGTTATGGGGAGGGGGGGGGGGGGGGGGGGGGGGGGTTCAGTCAAAAGTGGAGTTTCCTTCACCTGGGAGTCCAGAAGGGCAGAGCTCCCTGGCTAAGTAACACAGCCTACTGCAAGGTAGGTTATGTTAAGGTAGAATAGGTTAATCAGTAGGTATAGGGCTAGCCAGGTTCTTTTATATACAACAGGTTTCTTTAGCAAATTTCTTCTTGAACATAAGTATGGTGCCCTTATAATTCGGTAGATCTACAGTACTATTCGGCGGCGGCCTAGACTATGGCAGTTGCGGTTTTCTATCCAGTTTTACCTCCTGAACAAGAATTTTAAGTAATATTTATTCGGATGACTGTAATTAACCCCCCGGGACCAGTACTAAACACGGCGAAATACATTGGACGTCTCAATCCCTAGTGGATGTCGTATCCGCGGTTACGTTCCTTGCAGTCCGTGCGGAACTATTCTGTAGAAATACCATGACTTCTAGGGTGGCCATCATAACAACAAGTCCGTTCTCTCTCCCTGAGTTTTACCCCAACCAAAGATCCCTGTTCCCAAAGATTCAAGTTGGGTAGATAGGGTAAACAATCACGGACAATCCACCATCATCACGCTGGCCGGGTCTTATTCACTCGATATTTAATTGGTGAAACAAGAATACAATTACAACTCTAAGCATACCATTCAAAAGATTGAAGTTTCGTCAACATAATGTGATATATGAAAGCCCCATACGAACTAAAATAAGCATGTGACGCTCTTTGTACAATATGTTTTCAAGGCAGTTTTGAAATCCAATATGGCAGCGATCGTGTGGTTGGCCGGTCTGTTCACGGACTGTCCACCATCTTTCCCAGCACTCATTTGAACTATGTTAGCGTTTATTGATCTTACTCACAATTGCAGTTGTAATCAGCACAGTAAAACAACATTTTGCTGCCTATATTAGAGAATGTATGAAACTTGTTATTCCCATGGTCATGGTTTGAACTGAATTCATTTTTACCTTGTAATCGGTGGTTTTATCCTTACTGCCATCACAACTGAAACTCCAGTGCTTATTTGATTGTTATTATACATATTTTGGTCTTAATTCACTCCACACTGCACTGGAACCACGTTGCTGTTCCTGGTTCCTAAGCGCTCACTCCACAAACACAGTTACAAGCAGCAGACGACGACACTGCAAAGTTTTATTCCCTTAATTGTTTACTTTACTCATTATTTAGTTCAACTTTACTTTGTTAATTCAAAATGTTTATTTAATTCAGGTCTATTATCCTTTTTTTGCAACCAAATTACCACGTTTCTAACCTTGTCGTACATCTGGCTGCCGAAAACCATCGCGGAGCAGACGACGGATTAGTGGATTATAATTTTTTTTTTTTTTTTAGCACTTTTCATTGATTCAAGTCTATATTAGTATTTTGATTTTTTTTAATAACTGTATGCCAGAAATAAATGTAACCTTTAATGTTTGCATGCTAAGAATGGCAAAATCATCGTTGCCACATTAGTGGAGCTTCACACACACACCGATGCATTATTATAAACTGTTTCTATGAATTCTAGTTGTCATAGTAATGCAATAATGATAAAATTGCTTTAATATTTATGTTATATACACTTTCAATACACAGACTAATTCCACCAATTTCCACGTTTTGTGTAAGTCTTATACCCAGTTTGGAGGGTGAACACATACCAATTGGCAACAGAGAGAGAGGAAGGAAGAAGGAAAGGGGTGGCGGTGGAGGGGGGGGGAGAGGGTAGGTGGAGCTTTTTACGCGTGTTTGTATCCATTTCTGCATAATGGAGTTTTTGTCTCTTGGTACAAGGACAAGTGTCATTATTCTTTACGATTAGTGATTCATGATACCCTTATAAATTACGGCACTGGGTGTAATACACTATAGCAAAATCTCGTTCTGATACGAGTGTTTGTTACAGAAATATTGCCCAAAAACGTGCTTGCACTGTCTCTGAAACCCATAGTAGGTATGCTGCTTAGTTGTCAATCAAGTTTTTTGTAATCAAGTATTTTTTACAAGCTAGCTATTGAATAAATTTTTATTTTTCTCAATCAAAACATATGCCCCTCAATGCTAACTTTCCTCTTTTAACGACTTCCTGGTCATTGCAAATTCGGCCCCATAATTTCTCATGGTGCGAAAACAGAGGTGCAGGGACCGAAAGCGATTGCGTCACACTACGGCGGTAATCCGGCAGTAAAACATCTTCATATATCCAAAAAGTAAATAATAAAGATATGTATGCGCATTACAATTATAACAATTACATGAATAGCTGATAACACTCTGCATGAATAACTGGTAAACTGTTCTGCAAGAAAGTTGAGTATAGCAATTCATTTACAATAGGTACGAAAGTCAAGATGTCGTGACGTCATAATACAGGACTTAAACGAACGTTCTAATTCCAAAAAATAATTACTTAAATTTGAGTCAGAATCGAGTTACTTTTTCAATAACAAATATTTTCAAATTAATCATCATAAATATGTAAAATATTGATGTTTTACTATTTATTTTAAAAGTTATCCAAGTGCACGCTTCGTCGTCGTCTTCTACCAAAACAGTTGTTTACTAACAAACGTGCTGGTAAGTTTCTGTGTTCCGATTGTTGTGATGAAAGTGCCCCAGCGTCTATGGGTACAAGTGGTGTGCAGATTTATCACAGGAAATGGGAAGTTTATTGACACAGCGACTCCGTAAACATCAAGATGGAGTCAATCTTCTAAATATTTCGAGTTGTAAGTAAAAATGTTGAAAGCGTTTTGGTGAGATTTGGACTGCCGTGTACACCCTTTTCATTACCCTCTGTTTGTTTAAATCTTAAAATTTGGCCTTAATTTCTAACTTTGGAGAAAATACTTACTTCGAAAGCAGAGTAGAGGTCTTTAGCTCCGTTTCTCACCAACAAGTCGCGACTGATGCCCATCTCTGGTGTCAGGACGTGTTATAATGTACTTTTTTTTTGGGGTGGTACACATTGATCGTATATGGTCCACTCCTGTACCATGCGGTGTTTTACCCTATCCAAGGTAGCTGCGGTACTAAAGTCATTCCTTATGACAAGTAGCAAAGCAGAGTCCTACGCTTCAAAATCATCACTTTCTATCATCAGTTTAATTAACTCTAAGCTGGTGGTAAATTTGGTAATCTAACGAACATAATTTTCCCAAAATTTGCCGACAGACTACCGGACCTAGGCTGCCTCAAGCTTAAGTACCTAACCAATGCTGTCAAAACAATCGTAAAATAAGATCAAAGCGAACAAACTGGCAAAGTTAAACTATATCTTACACTATCCTTACAGATCTATAGACGAGATCTTCCCAGTTAAAGGTGTAGACACATGTTATGAGTATTGTTTACATTCACTGTTTACAGATAAGTCTTCCCCAATATACGAATTACAAATTCCTTTTTGCTAGACTGAGTTGGCGTCGTCGTCTTTTGACATGTACTTAACCCAAACGAAAGCGTTTTTTACGAAACAAAATGATTTCTCGAACTAAATCTTCAAAGATGACAGGAGTTATACCTTTCAGTACTTTAAAAATAAATTCAGAAGTAATTTTATATATATATAACGGTAAATTTATGACAATATTGTAAACTGTTACATATTTTGAGGAATAAATGTAATCTCTCAACTGTTCATCTTGAGTCGCCGGGGTTCTGGTTTAGGAAATGACGCCAGCGGTCGCCAGTCAAACTGGCTTGTGAATGCCGCAAGGTCAAATAATAATAATAATAATAATAATAATAATAATAATAATAATAATAATAATAATAATAATAATAATAATAATAATAATAATCATCATCATCATCATCATCCTCATCACACATTTCATTCCCATTCCATTCATCATCATCATCAACGGACTGCCAATGCCATACAGGACTTTATGACATGGGTAAATACCAATCGGTTTTCCTGAGTTGCCTTCAAATTACAGCCACCATCACCACTAAGATTAGTTTTTAATTGATTATGTAGGAGCCAGGCAATTCTAAGTAGCCACCGCCATCCTTGGCGTTTGACCTGTAATCTTGCAATTACTGTATTGTGACCATTTGCACGTGTACCACTTTTTTCTCCTATTCCTCCCCTTTCATATAACCAGCATTAAGAAGGACAGAGAATGATTATTAGCAGTTAAGAGAAGAGCAACCAAGGTGTAGACACATGTTATGAGTATTGTTAAACAACTTGAATGATAAAAAGGTGTGAAATGCATAACCTTACATGAATTTAGTTTTTTCTTTCTGATCATGTAAGAAGATTCTTGACAATGCATGAGATAGTACTACAAGGAACGATTTTAACCACAGACCTTAAGTTTTCTATCTTGGATATATTATCTTCTATTTATTCTGAGCCTGTTTACAACTTGTGGGATACTTTTTTTTTTATTAGCAAAGTTCTTTTTGACAGAAGTGTGGTTAGACTTTCCCTTATTCAAGGTAGAAAAGTCTCACTATTGCAGGAAGGTGAGACGATTGTAAAGACTTTCTTTACCCAATGATCACGATCTTGTATCTCATCTAGCTAAGCAGCAAAAATCACATGTATATGTTTGTATGTAGAATTTCCTGGCCTTTCTGCCGATTTATAAATCAGCAATGTATGTTCATTATGTCCTTTGTTATTGCCATTTCATTGACTGCTAAGAAATGGAAATTCTTCTCTATCTGTGAGTGAGTTGCGGCCCCCCGGGGGGAGGGGGGGGCACTACATTTCCGTCCACAGACTGTTATGTATATCGCGTGCCCAGGTAATAAATTCGTCTTGCGTAATAACCTGGATTTATTATATAAGACTTTTTAGTGGTTCTGTTTTTTCGGCAGTTTGCTAAGGCTGTCGAGGATCACCGTAACGACGATGGCGACGAAGCGACCGACGTCTCCTGGCCCCCAGCAGAAAGTTCAAAAGAAGCAAAAGAAAGCTTTGCAAACCACCATTAACGTTCCTGGCCCCTCGACATTGACACCGGATACGGCATCTAAAATAGATTTCTCGTCATTTCCAAAGTTCAAAGCAGTCATTACGCAAGACCAGACGTCATGCGCAGCTGTATTGGCCTTAGAAAGAAAGCTCCCTGAAGCAAAACTTCATGCCAGGCCCAATCTGAAAGGGGAATTCATCATTTCCTTGAAAGACCAATGTTCTGCTGAGCTGCAGAAAAACGACCCCTCATGGCTCCTGCTGGATCCTGCTGAGAAGATAAGAAAGGGGAGGATTTGCAAAGTCCCCAAGTACATTACTATTGAACATATTTTGTAAGTGCCGAAAATAGTGACTGCGAAGAGATGTAGAACTGTAAAGAAAGAAAAGGAGAAAAAAAGAGGAAGCCTTGAAGGTGGAAGCCATTTTCAAGGGAAACATACCAGCCTTCATAGATATTGGGATCCTCAGAAAATACCGCACAGAAGCCTTTTAGACCGGCAGCCCGGACCATTGAGATACAACAATCGAGATACCGACTGTTACCCCTACTTGTATTTAGGAGTAGACTTGTAAACTGTGAAAGTGACCGTCTGCCGAAAATATATGGGTGGCTTACTTAACAAGCACCACTAATTGCTTGTTGGATTTTGGGTCTAGATCCAATATATGAGATACCAGATGAAACTAATATATAATATATATGCAGACTCTAGTGATTACAGAATGACCAGTGACAGACATTTTGGAGGGTGGGTTCCCCCTGACAGACGCACTGAAAAGGTGGGGTTAATTGGATCTAGATCCAACTTAGGAGATATTGAGTAAAATTTTCACTACAATAGCACTGCACATCCTAGAATACTGTGGTGGTAATAACAGACATTTTAGTGGGTGGTTACCCCCTGACAGACGCTCCGCAACGAGTGAGGAGAGGGAGACAGGATCTGCATCCAACATTGGAGATACCAGGTAAAATTTGTACTATAATTGCACTGCACATCCTAGAATGCTATGGTGGTAATGACAGACATTTTAGTGGGTGGTTACCCCCTGACAGACACCCAACATGAGTGGGGGGAGGGGGAAGGGAAGGGGGAGAAAGGATCTGCATCCAACATTGGAGATACCAAGTAAAATTTGTACTACAATAGCACTGCATATCCTAGAATGCTGTAATGGTAATACCAGACATTTTAGTGGGTGTTTACCCCCTCACAGACACCCCACAACGAATGGGGAGGGCGAGGGGGAGGGGGAGACAGGCACTGCATCCAACATTGTAGATACCAAGTAAAATTTGTACTACAATAGCACTTCATATCCTAGAATGCTGTGATGGTAATACCAGACATTTTAGTGGGTGGTTTCCCCCTGACAGACACACCCTAAAAGGTGGGCAGGGGGAAGGGCAAGCCCTGATAATTAATGTCTAGACTAGTATAGTAGGCTACTATTGACCCGTATTATACGTTATCGTGATATATTTAATAAATATTTCTATCCTTTCTATATCCTTTGTATTTATTTTTACACAAAAATTATTTATTTGTTTAATATAAATGACAGCCATCTGCATGTAGGTCCATAATAATTCGGTCATATTATTATTTTGTCAAGCAAGCAACTGAGTTCAGTTATAGTACTCACTTTAGCTTTGTTTACGAGATGAAAATTAATGTAGCGGTGGCTGGAAGACTGGCACTGTAAAGTAGCATGTAAGTTCATATCATTATTAGTTATTGCTGTAAAATGTCTATGTACTGTCGGCCAAAAAAACTGGTGGCAGAGTTTCATAATTTTTCGTTCACCTGCCTGACGCACGATTCATGCCTTATTTATCTATTTTTCTTTTCAAAGATGGAAGAAATCTTGTGTAATGACGTTAAAAACAGTCACTGATATCTTTAGAACATTATGTTATGTTATTGTGTAAAACTGTTTTCCATATAGCAAAATTGACGTGAACGAAACGAAGTGATAATAAACGTCATATCACAACCATAGATATAATTAACAAATAGATAGGAGACACCTATCACTATAAAAAAAACTCGGTTTTTCCATCTGTCCACCAGCGTGTGGTGTTTGCGTATGGTAACACTGCGTCCCGGGCTTTAGATAGTTACATTCAGCTTACATTCAACAATAATAATAACCCTATTTCGAATCTTAACGGTGTAATTTCGCATACAGTAAATTATTAAAACACTTTTCAGTTGCAAATGTACGCCCAGATATCGTTTTATTTACCTAAAACTTACACATAGCGTAACTATCTAAAGCCCAGGACGCAGTGTTACCATATGCAAACACCACAGGCGGGTGGACAGATGGAAAAAAACAGAGTATAGTAGTATCGCATAAACATAGTCCTTAAATTATCATTTCAATATCAAGTTGAAGGTAGTTGAACTATTCCATTTGTTAAATTTTACAGAAAACATTGGAATCCCCCAAAATCCTATCAAATTTAAAAACAAAAAGAAAAAAAAATGATATCCTAACAGTGTGAACCATGCGAGCTCACTCTATTGCTTTTGATGTCGTTATGTGCACGGGAATCTAATGTCAATGTATTATGTGTCATTTATCGGTCTAAGAAACATCCCTCGATGAGCGAGAGACAATTATTGAACTGCATTCGGTGCAAGTTCCTGTTGGAGAGATATCAAGAAAGCTTAATAAACCGGAGAGAATCATACATAGATGAATCAAATTGTTTAAAGAACGGCAAAATTTAGAACATTGGCCTAGAGGTGGAACACCTCGAAGCACCACAAGAGAGCAAGATAATACAGTAGTGTAAATGTTGCTGAGCAACATTCATTTGTGAACTTTGAATTCTAGTGCCTCGTCACTACATTGCTGAACCAGGAATCATAACTAGCTCTACGCTTATGACTGATGTCTGATGAATACTTTAGATGGAGAGGAAGAGATTTTTAAATATACACTTGAAATCTTTGATTATTGTCTAATGAATAAGTCTACTGAATACGCAAACTTATCTCTGATGGATGAGAGATTCAGTTAAGCTTACTCTTTTTGTTTTGTTTTGTTTTTTATCAGCGGCCAGTGAATACCACGGATAGGGAGGCAAACAGTTTCAATGATGTATTCATTTTTTTTTCTTCAAAACCTAAAGAATACATTTTATTGGGAGATACTTTATTAACATCGGCCTAATCCTTCCATCACTCCTATAAGCCACCTTCGCTCTCTTCTACATCTCAGGCAACTTGATCCGACTTCCGTTCCCTCTACGAACTCCATCGCGTGAAAGTATCAGTAATGATAATGGCTATTTTAAAATTCCCCGCACCGACAACGGATGCCTTAAAATGCATGTTTATAAAATATATTCTGTTCAAAGAAACTTTATCTTTCATTCCCCAAAATATGTGCATACACTCGTGTTACACCCTGTAGCCGTCAAAGAGCAACCCTTGATTAAAATAGTAGGTTTTTCTTGATAAAAAAAAACAAAAAAAAAACATATGAAATAGACTTAAACGAGAACGTCACCTTTCATATTTCTTATCCTTTCAGCTACTTATAATATGCTTATGGTAGTAGGTTTAGGTATACATGTGTATTTAGAAGAAATGAATAGCTACAGAAAGATCAACCTAAGAAAGCTTTAATGAAAGTAAGCCTGTCTTAATCATTAGTCAGTTTTGACTCCCACAGCTTTCCAAGGTGTCCAAATGAAACAGGATGATATGCAAGGAATTCGATAAAAAAAATAAGACTGAATTATAATCGTTTGATTTTTTATGATTGCTTTTTGACTTTGAACAGCCAGGTCTGAGTTAATTATGTTAAGCAATTATGAAAAGGATAAGAAGAAAGGCGAACATGGCTAATGAAACAATAATAATGGGAATAATCAAATAAAGCAGATTAATACACACACACACAAATATATATCTATATATATTATATATATATATATATATATATATATATCGATTTTATTTAAAATATTCATTAATATTACGTATCCGAGAGAGTATACTGCTGAAAATAGACCTAGACTAATTATGTGGGAAAATCAGAAGTCCAATTTAGGCCCAATAAATGTGTCATGCAAATTATTTTATTGATTAAAGGACAAAATTAGTTTAATTAAACATCGTTTTCAAAGAATGTTAACGCCTTGATACATTATTTATCGGCTGTAGGAGACGAAATGACAACACCCCAGTGCAGTACGATACGTTGAGTCAAGACTCGAACGGCAGCAAAGCCAACTTCAAAATCTTCGGTATGAGACAAACACATTCAGCTGGCTTTAAACATCAAACTGCGGAAGTATAATTTTTATACGAGTTTAAATTTTCTTCCCAGAATATAAATGGTACCTGATACTTGGTGATAGGGTACAGATCCATTTGAGTGAGGCAGCCGAAAATAAGTGGACTGCTAGATAATTGACGTGATGAACCAAACAAAAACTTCTTTCAGTTTTCTTCTGAAGATTGAAAAAGAAACCCACAAATTCAATTTGTAACTTGTTTACTTCTAAGTATTTACATTAAGTTTTACTCCACACTCGAGTACTTTCAGGCCCTTCTGTGGCCCATTCTCAAGAGATGTTTGGGATGTTAGCCTGGGTCAAGGCCCAGCAGTCTTCTGGAACTTCTTCTCGTTGTGCTGTCATTTATGCGATGGCTGTTCTGGTTTTCTTGAGAGTTGCCAATCCCCTCTTGTCGCTCTGATATCCTGAGCTGATGGTCAATGGAATTCACCCTTGTGGTAAGGGTGTGGTCACCGAAAGTCTGTTGGGCAGGAAACCTAATCTCCAGGTCAGCAGGGTCAATCTTAGCTTCTTTTAATATCAAAGCTCGGCTTATGGGATCTTCTGAGGTAAAACCTTTGTTTCCTTCAATTACTTTGATCTCTCTGATAAGCGCACCTTCTACTACCCTCCTGTGACTAATTTTGTTGCTTTTGTATATAAGCCTACTGTTTTTGAAATCCATCCTATGGTCATTTTCCCAACAATGTCTAGCTATAGCACTCCCCTGAGAGTTAAGCTGTACTGCCCTTCTATGTTCTTGGACTCTAGTCCTTATTCCCCTACCTGATTCCCCCACATATCTGTCTCCACAATTATTGCAATTGATTATATATACCCCCGCTACATCATCTGTATTACTGTCTTCTCCTTCCAATTTATTTTTACATACTTTGTTTTTTAAAGTATTATCAAATGTATATACAAATTTATATTGACTTTCTTTCATTTTTGAAGTGATTTGTTTCATTTTAGGCATAAAAGGGAGGGCAACTATTTTCTTGTTTTCTTTATTCCATGTACTCTCTACATTCCCTCTGTAAAATGTAGGGAATGTAGAGAGTACATGGAATAAAGAAAACAAGAAAATAGTTGCCCTCCCTTTTATGCCTAAAATGAAACAAATCACTTCAAAAATGAAAGAAAGTCAATATAAATTTGTATATACATTTGATAATACTTTAAAAAACAAAGTATGTAAAAATAAATTGGAAGGAGAAGACAGTAATACAGATGATGTAGCGGGGGTATATATAATCAATTGCAATAATTGTGGAGACAGATATGTGGGGGAATCAGGTAGGGGAATAAGGACTAGAGTCCAAGAACATAGAAGGGCAGTACAGCTTAACTCTCAGGGGAGTGCTATAGCTAGACATTGTTGGGAAAATGACCATAGGATGGATTTCAAAAACAGTAGGCTTATATACAAAAGCAACAAAATTAGTCACAGGAGGGTAGTAGAAGGTGCGCTTATCAGAGAGATCAAAGTAATTGAAGGAAACAAAGGTTTTACCTCAGAAGATCCCATAAGCCGAGCTTTGATATTAAAAGAAGCTAAGATTGACCCTGCTGACCTGGAGATTAGGTTTCCTGCCCAACAGACTTTCGGTGACCACACCCTTACCACAAGGGTGAATTCCATTGACCATCAGCTCAGGATATCAGAGCGACAAGAGGGGATTGGCAACTCTCAAGAAAACCAGAACAGCCATCGCATAAATGACAGCACAACGAGAAGAAGTTCCAGAAGACTGCTGGGCCTTGACCCAGGCTAACATCCCAAACATCTCTTGAGAATGGGCCACAGAAGGGCCTGAAAGTACTCGAGTGTGGAGTAAAACTTAATGTAAATACTTAGAAGTAAACAAGTTACAAATTGAATTTGTGGGTTTCTTTTTCAATTGACGTGATATTATAGACCAACTTAATTTGAGAGTCAGGAGCTCCAAGTTGTATGATCGTCAACTTCGGGAGGGGGAATAGAATGGGTGAAAATGTTTTAATGTTGATAGTTAGCCTATCCTGAACAATTCATTCACATTTCCGTTTCCAGTAATTATTTGTGTTGTGATTGATACATCATCTCCTTGTGAATATCAATCGAACTCCTATATCTGATAAAAATTTCATTTCATCCACACGAACCAACAGCAACTAAAGAACAATTCAGTTATGGTTAGACACATTGGTCTACGAACCTCGACATGGCTGCAGTGCCCTACTATAGGCAAGAAAAGAAAATGACCAATGATGCTATTAAAACGAGAATACTTATCTTACATTTCTTTATTTTAGAGGAAATGAGAGTGGCACCATATGACTGGTTTAATTATTCAAAAATGGCTCAGCACACATACTTGTAGCTGTTGTCACTTGTGACCCATTCAGATAAAATACTACTCGTGTGAAGTAATAACTCCACACCAAAGGATACTGCTAATATTGTATACATATATATATATATATATATATATTATATATATATATATATATATATATATATATATATATATATATATATATATATATATATATATGTTTGTGTGTGTGAAACTATAGAAAGTAGACCAGGCCTAGTAAGTCTCATACATATTTTTTTTTATATAGATGGGATGGAATTAATGAAGTGAAATATTCCATACTTCAATAGGAATTTAAAAGAATAACTCCGGCAGTAATTCTTATCCTGAAACATCACAATATTTCTTGAATTTTTTGCCTTTTACATTTTATCAGGCTCACGATTTTCAGACAATTACCAATGGTCCGGGCTGCCGGTCTAATAGTGGCTGCGAAGAAATGTAGAATTATAAAGAAAGAAAAGGAAAAAAAAAGAGGAAACCTTGAAGGTGAAAGCCATTTTCAAGGGAAACATACCAGCCTTCACAGATATAGGGATTCTCGGAAAATACCGCACAGAAGCCTTTATTCCCGAACCTCTGAGGTGTTTTAAGTGCCAGAGGTTTGGACACCACAAGGGAGAGCACGGCCCACCATGTCTGCGGGATTTGCAGCCAGCGTCATGAGACAGAGAAATTTACGACAAAGGGCCACACTGTAGCCCGATGCCCAAACTGCAAACAGCCACACCACGCATGGTTCAAGGGATGTCCTATCAGACTGGAGAAGATTTGGAGGAGGGCATCCCCCCCCCCCCCACCCCCACAGACAGCAAGGCCTCAAGAACGCCAGCCATCTCCCCCAAGAAGACCTCCAAACAAGCCTAGAATCGACCCGAGGACGAATCTGTCTCCTCAACCTTCCCCTTCACAACCTCCTAAACCCCGGCATTACATTCCCAACCCCTCATCCTTTCCTGATCTCCAACCTCCTGCTCCTCAACCTCCTCCAACCCCTAAAAATACCCCTCCGACCCCCTAAGGTTATTCCCACAACCCCTGAACGATCTTTCCCTACCCATATGCATATTTCCCCGACCCCTAAGTTCATTCCCCCCACCCCCGCACCACCAGTAGTTTCTGTTTTACGAGTTCAAACAGGAACCCAGACCGAAGAATCGACAGTTGAAGACGTGGCAGAAGACATTCAAACCGAAACACTGCCAGTAGCTCCTGTTTTGCAAGTCGAAGCAGGAACTCAAAGAGAAGAGGTGCCGGTCCACCGGAGGGACATGAAAACCCCGGCGTATAAACGACATCTGAGCGCTGATGGATTTACTCAGATAGACGTCATTCTCCATTGAGAGTTCGAGATAAGAAAGTTCCTGCTCACCTACGAAGAGTTCTATGCCTTTATATAGAGCTGCTTACTGTCCTTTTGGAGAGGGAGAGCAAACATTAGCTTCACTCATCCCCGAAGTCCAAGATATAGAGATTAGTGTCCCAGACGATATCCTCGCAACGAGATACCGCTACAGAACCAGAGTCACCTGTAATTAGTTGTTGACTATTTGGTTGGTAATTAACTATTTTTTCTACTACTTACCAACATTCCTTTCCCCTTCGGTTCCGGCCGCCTTATGTCTAACGACCGAATTTTTCAGCTGTCACTCAAACTACCGCTTCAGCTGTTGCTAACTTTTGTTTTGCTGTTTCTAAAAGTGATCATTTTTCGTTTTTCTATCATAGATCTCTACCACTCTTTTTATCTATCTTCGAATAATGAAAAGTGGTACTTGAAGTCCATAGAGTTATGTCTTTTCCCGTTTTTTTTTTTTTTTTTTTTTTTTTTTTTTTTTTTTCTTTTTTTTTTTTTTTTTTTTTTTTTTTTTTTTTTTTTTTTCCCCGACGATAAAGTTTTTATTTTCAGTAAACGATAACGTTTTTATTTTCCTTACCGGTTATCTCTGACTCGCCAGTACTCGTTACTGATGGGTACCTTAGGGTTTAAAGGGGTTTGTAACTCTGACTGTTCACCTTTCCTTTCATTTTTGAAAATCATATCATTTCACCTGCATATCCACCTGCAAAATATTCGTATGACCTACCGACTGCTCTATGAGGAAATGCCCGTGCTGGAATAAGCCAGCTTAATCTCCAACAACAACAACAGTAATAAGTTCGTTACGGGCTGCTCTAGGAGCAAGAGCCCGTGCTGGTACAAGGCCACCTAAATCTAAAACAACAAATAATAAATCATTATGGGCTGCTCTAGGAGCAAGAGCTCGTGCTGGCACAAGGCCACCTAAATCTAAAACAACAAATAATAAATCATGATGGGCTGCTCTAGGAGCAAGAGCCCGTGCTGGCACAAGGCCAGCTAAATCTAAAACAACAAATAATAAATCATCAGTAGGTACCCAGTTCTGTTTCATTGAGACCTCACAAAAGTGACCGGTATTTTCGTAGCCTTAGTCATATCCTCTTTCTTTTTCTTTTCGCGTACAAAAAGGGCTAATAATAATGTGAGTTATGTAGTGAATGGCACCACTGCTGATGTGCAAAGATTAGTATATCTATCTGTGAGATGAAAGGACACATAAAGTGGTTTTGTATTTCATGTAAGGGAAAATACAAAAATGTTAGTAAGGTAAACGGAAAGCTGAGGAGAGAAAACGAAGCACGGATGGAAATTGTTGCTAAATGAATAGATAACTTGGAAGGATGGAAGAAAAACTTGACAGATTTATTGGACAGCAAAGTTGCAATAGAACAGGAAATGTTGTCTTAGATCAGGATTATTAGAGTACAGGGTTAGACCGCTTCTGACCAAAATAGGACAGTCTCGCGCATGACGTCAAGTGGCTGATCTGACTGAGGTTCAGGCAAAAAAAAAGTCATCAGTCAGTATTTGACCCCACCAGAGTGAAGAACAAGGAAACTATCATCCAGCACCTGACGATTAACGGGGACCTCTCTCACACAAGGTCGTAAAAGAGATAGAGAATCGGTGTGGGCAAATAATTCCCATAGGGACCCTTAAATTATTTGTTTTCCTTTATGGCCACCTACCAATGACGTCACAAATATGCTCGGTAACGATGGGACGGTTTAACCCTGTACTATATTAATCCTGGTCTTATTAAAGATATTGCTGAAAAGTACAATATGGTGATACTGAACTACGAACCCCTGTGTGAGGGTGAAGTTACTTGGAGTAGGGGCAATCAAAATGGCTCTATTGACTTTATCTTATGCAGTCAAATAATGTACAAAAGATTCAAAAAGATATTTATCGGTGAAAATAAAACTAAAATCGATTTGTCAGACCACCATTTATTACAATCACTTTTTAGAGTGAAATACCAGGTAAATCACAGAAGAAGGGAGAAAGAGTTAATGACTTAGATGAAGATTAAAGGAGATACAAAGAGAAAATTCCTAGAGAGATTTGAAAATGAGATCAGCGAAGTAAATGAATGCCGACTACAATTATTTGAACAAAAAGCTAAGCTCATCTCAGGAGAGGAAATGGAAATAAAATTTTGGAAGAGAGTTACAGATATTGACAAAATTGAGCCTATATGGTTTACAAATAGTATAAAAACAAGGAATTAGTGTAAAACGCAACTACTATAAAAAAAAAAAAAAAAAGATGCGCAGTAGATCCTCATGCGAGTTCCTTATTGGACGAGTGGTTTACTTGGTACCCCACTGATTCGGTAGTCGCGAGTTAGATTCCCCGCTCTGCCAACGAGGAATCAGAGGAATTTATTTCTAGTGGTTAGAAATTCATTTCTCGATAAAATGTGGTTCGGATCTCACAATAAGCTGTAAGTCCCGTTGCTAGGTGATCAACTGGTTCATAACCACGTAAGAATCTCTAACCCTTTCGGCCAACCCTAGGAGAGCTGTTCATCAGCTCAGTGGTCTGGGTAAACTAAGATATACTTAACTTTTAGATGCTCATGAGAGAAAGATATTTGAAAATCAATATAAACAACAAAAACAAAAAGTCCAAAATATAGTGAGTGAAGCAGTAATTCAGCATGAGAAAAAATTAACAAATGAAATAAAGCATGCTCAGAATATAAGTAAAAGCAGGAGAAAAAATATAAAGTAATTCCAAAATTGAAATATATGATGCCCAAGGTGTCAAATTGAATTAAAAAAAACAAAGAGACAGAATTAAAACAGTTCTGGAAGGACATCTATCAAAAACATAAAAACTCAACTATTCAAGTTTGGAACCCAGAGAGGAGGAGGTTAAATGAGGATGAAATAAGAATGAGCATAAATTTACACAAAAAAGAAATATTAGAGCGCCTCAGCGGCGTAGTTGGTATGGTATTAGCGTTCCACCTCGGTGGTCGCGGGTTCGATTTTCGGCCATTCCGTTGAGGAGTGAGAGATGTGTATTTCTGGTGATAGAAGTTCACTCTCGACGTGGTTCGGAAGTCACGTAAAGCCGTTGGTCCCGTTGCTGAATAACCACTGGTTCCATGCAACGTTAAAGCACCATACAAACAAAAAAGAAATATTAAGGATTGAAGCAGGAGCTGATATAAGAGAGATGCCAAGATTGATGAGAGAACATATTGACGCTGTGGCATCAAGTGAGACCAAGGAATTTTGCCCCATTGGAGAAAGTTAAAATAACAGAAACTAACATAATACAGCAGATACAAAAAAAAAAAAAAAAAAAAACTTCAAGGATGGGAAATCTCAAAACTGGGCCTGATGGGCTTACACCAAAAGTATTCAAAATAATGAAAGATGGTGAAATATGCATTAATGGCCTGAAAATGTCGTATAAGTATACTTTGGAAAGTGGTGAGGAAATTCCAAACTGGGAAATATAAAAAAAACTAGACTCATTCCAAAAATAGTGAAGCCTTCGGTTACAGATTTTAATCTATTGCCTTCACAAATATTTCATACAAGATTTTTATGGGCATTATAAGAGGCAAAATAGAAGAACACTTAAAGACATAACAAATGCACTTCAAGCAGGATTTACAACGAAAAGAAGAATAACTGACAATCGTTACATATTAAAACACTGTATTGAAAATACATATTAAAACACTGTATTGAAAATAGTTTTAAGAGAAAACAGACTCTTTATAATTTCAATTGACTTTCAAAAGGCACTTGATTCTATTCATAGAGGCAAATTAATGGAAACAATGATGAAATTCGAAATTGATAGTAACGTCATTGAAATCATTGCAAATATGTACTCCCACGACCGTAAAGAACTTTTCATTATTAATAATAAAGAAGCAGAAATAGAAAAAACTCAGGGACGAGACAAGGTTGTAATGGCTCAACAATATTGTTCCTGCTTGTCACTTATTTAATCATGGGAAAGCTCCAATCAGAATATATATATATATATATATATATATATATATATATATATATATATATATATATATATATATATATATATATATATATATATATATATATATATATATATATATATATATATATATATATATATATATATATATATATATATATATATAAAGAAATTGTAATAGCCATCATGCTCTCTTAACGTCTCAAAATCTTTGCTCTTTTTTGTATACGCTTGTCATTATGGCATACTACAGTGAAATCTTTAGAACTAAAATTTGTATACCTATATATATGTATTATCTATATCGGCCCTGTATACATATCACGAGTCTTTACCAAACTGTACGAAACCAAATTGAAAATATTCTACTTGACAAATTTACTTCAAATAGACAAATGTTTACAGCGGCAGTTCTAAGGATTTCGAGAATCATCATGAGTTTTGATTTGTTATTTTGTAAATGTTTTGAGAATAATAGTGTTCTTTGTTTTTGAACCACGAAACCAGTGGTGTATGCATTACATTCGGCAAAGTTTTGCGTTTTGTACATGTATGCTATGGTAAACCTCAAATTTTGACAAGCATATGGCACTTATAACTTATTTCAGATTTGTCAATTTTCATAATTTCATGCGTACACTTTTATGTTTTTGTTTGTTGCGCATTAATGAAACAGTGAAAATATTATGATGAAATTAGCTATACGGCAAATTGTTGCTATGTTTAATCATAGATGATCTATGATTTAAGAATGATAATCATAGCTCAAACTAATTTCGCCAATGTATTGTATAGTTTTCCTTTCAAATCAAACAGCACTCATGGTTGCTATGTTTTGGGTTAATAATACAGAGGCTACTCTGAACTTTGCGAATTGAAAATTCATTGATAAATTGAAAGTTTATGCAATAAATAGCTGATAACTATAATCCTTTCGTATTAACGGAAAATGTGATTATTACATTCTTTCATCTTTTTAAACAATACACCTTTATAGGACAACTCATCATTGTATCGATCTCAAATGAGATAAAATTCCAAAAAACAAAGCCGTAGAAGGGGATGTGTGTTAAATGTATATTTGTTGTCCAAGAGAATGCTCTTAACGTTTTGTTAAAATGTACGTTGTAGCGTCCAAAAGAACGCCCCATATTTGTTTACATTGAGTCAATTTGTGGAAAACTATGTTCCTTACTGAATATTATTGCTAAACCTTCACGATATGAAAATTGTAGAGTGTGTTCAATCAGGTAAATTGTGTTTGTGTTGTAAAACGAATATTGTTTTCCTCTTTGTTGAGATGATTGCCTTTGAGAGTTTCCCCATTCCCTGTGCCCTCTCATCCACACCCTGTGCCCTGTCGTATTTAGGCCTTCCTTTTTTCAGAGTTTATGGCTAATTTGATATTGAGACTAAATTGTTGTACCAATTGGTTCATGTATCTTGTCCGTACCATTATTGCAAATTTCTGAGTGAAGTGAGATTCATAAAAATAGAACTGTGGAACCTGTTGTGATCTCCCTGAGCTGTTTAAAAATTTGAATTCTTTGAGAGAGGAAAAAAATACGGAGTACGCCAAGCCTTTTCCCCTCTCAGTGTGTATAAATGTTGAGGTGGGTAAATAAAGAAGTAAATCATTGATGCAGAAATACTTACTAAAATGTATTACGAGTACCTATGCACATGGCAATTTTGCCTTTCAATGCATTGTCAAAAACACTTTCCTTATCAGTTTCAATTACCTGAAACTCTGGAGATTCCGGATTCCAAGGGATTCTCCACCTGGACACCCACACCCCACCTGAAAGACCTTACGCTTGCTTATAATAATATTATAGTTAGCTATGCTTACCACGTCACAAAATAGGACCGCTCAAAATCATTTACCGCGGCCACTAAAGTGGCCCAGTCCGCCTCTGTACAGAGATGAATTCTTCAAGATAGCAGCTCTATTCTTTGCAGAAGATGGTCTTGTGTTTGCTCAAAGTTTTGAAGAAGTAATAAGATCTATAAATATACTGACAGAAATAGCAGCCTTATGTAGATTGACAATAGATAAACAAAAGAGCAATATGATAAATAACAGAAAAGAAGAAAGATAGTTGAAAGTTGTAGAATATTTAGGTATAACGTAACTGACAAGAAAGACAGTTTCAAAGATTATAAAAATAACTGCATATTAAAGGCTATACACTTTGCAAATATGATATACTTCACTGTTGCTAATGCTTGTAATAAAATTTTAACTGGAAAACTTTCTGGAAATTTATTGCAATGCCATCATTTCTTTATGCAGCAGACTTGCCCCGAGATCACAGATCGGAGCTTCTTCATCTGAAGCGAGAGATATTAAACAGAATTTCTTTTTAAACAACATGTTCTAGAAAATGGAAGTAACGTGTTAAGAGAGATATTCCTACACCAATTTTACGAGAAAGACAAAATTTATGAAGAAAATAAAGATATATGGAAATGCTAGATGTAAACCTGTTAGAAATAGAGAATGTTTTATTGCAAAGTTGAAAGAAAATGTAAGAAAGGTTAATACTGAAATGTGGAAGTCATAAATGGCAGTTAAGGAAACTTTGAAAATATATAAGCTTTCTCAAAAAGATGTAAAAGAAGTTAGTTGGTTTGATAACACAATTAAAACTAATTTGCTGATAAAGGCGAGGACAGTCACTCTGGATTTGAATTGGAGAGGTAGATTTAAAAACAAAGATAATACAAAGTGTATGTGTGGACATGTTGATGAGACGTTGGAACATTTAGTACTGCATCGTGAGCTGTACTAAGCAGCAAGAATGAATTATGAATTATTGCAACAACCCTGTATTGAAAAAGAATCTTAATTACTATCTGATATACTTGGTTTCAGAAGTTGTGACAGAAAAGAAATAGAAATTGGAAAAAAATCTCAGAACTCTACAAAGACAAAATAGAGGAGCCGTTGCAAAGTAACATCCTCGAAGTACGAGTACAATAAACACTCCCCCGTTTACGAAAATCCCTTAGATAGAACCAAGGTCCTTTAAATATACTCGGAGTATATTTAAAGGACCTTGGATAGAACAGAATAATTGCAGTGAAATAGCATTCTGCTGTGAATATTTATTTCCCGTACAGGAAATTGTGGAGGGCTTTACATAAAACCAGCCTAAATAAACAAAGCAAAGTGGATGACTTTGCAGGATGCTGTATATATCTTCTAAAGGGGGTGGGGGGAATACGTAGTCAGTAGTATGATTTGCAACAGAACAGATAATGTTTCTTACTTTTCCAAAGCTCTAGCTGAAAAGCCATCCAGTTGGCCCCACCCCCTCCTTATTTTTAGTCATTATTATCATTCTGTCTGCTTGACAGCTGAGACTCATACCGAAAGGTACCCGGTTACTCTTGTCAGGTGACCGTGACCGTAGAAGGCAGCGATTACTTCACGTCATGAAGAGCGCGGGAAGCTTCGCTTGTTATGTAACAGGTTAGTTTGAATAAAAACTGGCTTCTTTAAGATGCTTCACATTCACTCTATGACTGTTGCAAGACATTGTGCAGATTCATAAAAATGATCAAATTGCAACCCTCTGGCCTCAGTAGTGTTTACTTTATTTAAGGTTAAAGTTAGCAAGATCGTGCAGTGTCTGGCACCGCTATAGGTCTCATCAACACCAGCCCCTAATGAGCCGTGGCTGAAAGTTTCATGTGAGAGTTCAGAATTTAGAATTATGTTGAAACTGGGGCATTTGGTGGTGAAGGAAGTCTAATTTTCGAATAATAAGAATGGTTAAGGCTACCGTTCCTAGCTGTTGGTACTATTACGAAATCAAAGACAGGATGACCTAACCTTCATTATCTTCTTTTACTTCACGTCAGATAAGTAGTTTTGTTTCTCTTTTAATATATTGTTTGTGAACTCATCTCGTCAAAATTTTCCTAATGGTACTAATTTTAGATCGTTTGCTATGTGCCGTCTTTCCTTGTCTTTAGATTTTCATAGTTTTTTTAAGTCTAGACGAATTCTTCTTCTTCTTCTTCTTCTTCTTCTTATTCTTCTAGCACCATCTGCTCATGCTGTTTTTTCTGAGTTTTAGTAGTTATTTTTTTACTATTTTGTGCGTATTATTGACTCTCCGAAGAACTGAATGCCTTTATTTTATATTCAAGATTATATTTCAACATCATCTTAATCTTTATGCCTTAGCTTTCCCCATCTAGGCTAACCTTTCATCATTCTCATGTCTTTTTTTTCTAAGCAAGAATGCACCTATTTTTAGACTTACCAGTCTATCTTTGCGATCCTCGACAGATACTTACGTATACATATTACTTATTCACGTACTCTATCGCGTTTTCCGACCTCACTGACATTCTTTTAATTCTTCTGATTTTCCCCATCTTCAATTTTTTTGGGACGTGAGTGCATGTGTTATTTCCAATCTCTTCGAAATACGTCCTTTGGTCGTAAGCAGGACTACATAACTGTGTAGCACCTTTGTAACGGCTCGTGTTGAAACTACAAGGTTAAGGTTTGCTCTTCGTACCTTTTACTAGCACATTTTGTTAAGCTGTTTGTGACAGACTCAATATTTTGCTTATTTTATATTCCTTTTTCTGAACATTTCTTTTATTTACAAAATGTATTCAGCTCATATTCAACTTTCTGAACCTTATTCACATGTTTCTACAGTGATTCTTATATGTTTTGATGTCTCTAATTGCGTCCTTTTGCCCTATTTTAAAGACTTCATTTATTTTGTGCGCATCAGCTAATGTTTTTCCTTAATAAACCCACACTTTAAAGGTAGTTTTAATTATAAAATGATAATTTATAATTATTTCAATTGTTATTCAAACCGTGGAAGTCTGTCAAGAGATGGCCCCTACTTACATTAGGTTCAGTTCTTTGGACACAGGTTCAAACTACAAGTTTTCGTTAACTGATTTATTATTATTTATTTCTTCTCAGTCCTGTCCTATATAACTTCTCTGACCTTCGCACAAAGTGGGAGGAATTTAGCTATGCTGGCGGAAGGGGTTGAGGTAGGGGCTGTGGCTGTGGGTTGCTAGAGGGAGGGGAATGAAACCAGCGGAGGAGCGTGTGTGTATTATCGAACAGTGACGTCACGCATTCCAGTCCCAAACACCTGGTGACTCGCGTTGGAATAGGCACGCAGGAATATCTGTGAGCAAATTAGCAGGTAAGTTTGGAACAAATTTGTTCTTTTAATAAATTATAGGACGGTATCACTTATAAAGCAACGCTCGTCAATGAAATGTAGCAATTTTCCCGTTCAGTGCCGTACATAAGACAGAAATCGTCTAAACTGTTTTGTATGTCGACATGCAACCTGTGACTTCTCTACAATACACCTGGTTGCCATGCAGGCTTAGTCTAGTTAATCTTATTTATTATGATATAAAGTACTTAGAAACTAAATTCTGTAAGTATGGTCGTAAATTTAGTAAAAAAAAATAAAAAAATAAAAAATAGAATTAGTGTTTATGTATACGTCAAAAAACCGTGCTCTTCTAGCAACCAAAACTGTCAACCAGTGGTAACATTGGTGAATACTCCCCTTTCATGCAAATTAGTTAAAATTCTAAAGTGTTCTTATGACGAAGATGTAAGCATATCATAACCAGTCTTGTTCTGGAAATATGATCTGAAAGATAAATGTCACTAAGAAGAGACACGAAAAAACATTGACTCGATTTCCAGCCATCTTTTCATTCAAAATAACAAAAATAAAGCTTTAAGTGTTTTTGGCAAAACTTGACTTGGAAAATTACGATTATATGGAGGCTTTCTTTTGTAAACAGCTGAGAAGTAATGTTGGTTAATATATCTGTAGATGAATAAAAACTATTTGGTAATGGTATGTCATTCTTCATTCAGAGAGTTATGAAGTAGATAACCTCTTTTAAATAAATTTAAAAAAAAAATGAATATTGACATCATTCTTACACTGATTAAAAATACACATTATTGGTTTTAAAAATCCAGGTCTGTATGAAAGCCACTGCTTCATTTATCCAGAATCTCGAAAATACAGAATCTCGAAATAAAGCGACCAATCAGAGAACGCTTTGTTCCTGTTACCAAATGAGTTATGGAGACGATTACAATGAAACGCGTAAAAATACGCATAGGAAATCAACCGTTTCCTTTGTGTCGTCGTATCATAAACATAGGAAATTAACCATTTCATTTTTGCCGCTGTATCATAAACTGCCATTAGAAAATCGGGAAGGAAATGCTGTTTTATTCTCAATCTGCTATGTTTTGGGAAATGAGGTCATGACGCGTTGATCAATGAAAGGAACTTTGGGGGGAGCAATTATACCAATATGTTAAATGATTCGTGATCTGAAACAAAGGCGAAGGGGTGGAGAGATGTTATGTCTTTCTAGCGTAATTGGTTGACGTTTCATTAAGGAAAGAAAGAATATGTTTTTGACAAAGAGTATCGCCATAGATATAAAGGGGTCACAACCAGTGATCACTAGTCACAACTACGTCGTTTCGCCCTCATCACAGGAGATTATCACCTAAGACGTTTTCAGAAAACTTGAATACATATTCAGGAATATGTGCTTAGAACTTTTATATACTACCTACTACGGTCTTTCATACTGTAAGCGTTTGTACTGTATACTACAAAGTCAAGCTACAGCTTAATCTATAGACCTTGATATACTTAAATCTATTCAAAACTAAACAGGGCGATACTTTGGCATTTCGAAATCAGTCTTCTTGACTTTAGAAGTCAGTTGCTCAGTGGCTGAATGGCTTTCATCATTGAGTTTACAAAAATGAATAAATAAATAAAATATATAAATAAATAAAAAGTTATTTTTCAATTTCCGCATCTTACCGACCAGACCATACTTGTTCATCTATTGATTCATTTATTCGCAGGATGGTCGTAGCAACTTTAGGGGAGACGCGTGTCCCGTCGGCTCTGCCAAGGATCCTGAAGGACTATACTAAAGCCGCCATACGGACGCAGCCCAAAGATCTCCTGATTTGGTCGGCTGCTTATTTCAGGTATACACCAGGTCATATCTCTATTTTTTCAGGCTAAATTAGCAATCATCAGGTCCTTTTATTCCTTCCTTGTAATCCTCTTGAAATGGACGAGATAATGGGGACTTATTTTCTATGTTTAAACAACCCATATATGAAATATGAAATGTATTTAGTTTGAAAGAGTGAATATCAATTTGACGCATATTAGCACCTACGCTCGATGTGGCACGCTATAATAACACTCAGATTTATATTGGAGCTATAAGAAGGAACCTATATTCACCTCGCCTTTCTCTGTCTCCAAAGGGCCATGACCAAAGGTACAGTTCCTCCAGTAAAGGACAGACTCGAATTCCCGGTGCCTGAGAGCAAGAGCGGCATATCACCCGGTGTACTCCGTGTCCTTCATAGACAGGTAAGGTTACTTGCCATTTGTTGATGTTTGTGCCAATGTATACATGAACACTCATAATCGTGTTTGTGTTTTTTTGTTTTGTTTTGTTTTTTGTTTCCCAATCACATATGACCAAGGGTCCTATTCCAAAACAGCTGCATGAGGAAGACGGAGTGTCGTGGGAGGCCCTTAGAGAGTCCTGTCGAGCAATGGGAGTGGCCGAGGAGACCGCCCAGGACGCCTGGCAGCGTTCAGAAGGGACCGAAGGAGCTCGTGTCGACTGGGACGTTATTCTCACTCATATCGCTGACCTCTCCACCCACGTAAGCATTAGCTAGACCTCTCTATGCTTTGTGTATGTACTGTTTGCTTACTTTTTATTGGGAACATATTTGGATTGCTACGGAATTTTAAAATCAGTATTGTACCCTTACAATCCTTTTTATAAAATAAAAAAGAATATCTTCACTCGTTACTTTAGACCCCGGGTCGTCTTTTTTCTTCTTTTCTTAAACTCCGTAACAATTATCTTTCTGAGATACTAGAAGATAAGTTTTTAAAGTCATGTGGTATATCTGAAATCAACTGAGAAGGAAAAGTCAATAAGTACCTACTAGATCCATACACGTCATATTAGAGTATTTTCTTCAGAATTAGCCTTACAAAGATCTTGTCATTAATTAAGTCCACGTTTATTACCTTGTCGATTGTGGCAGGTTCTGTGGCAACCAGATCCCCTATCGAAAAATATCTATTACTTTTATCATAATGGGTCTGACTTTAATTATTAAGAATGCCAACATTGTAATCCACGTCTTATTTATTCACATTACTTTTGGCCAGTTGTTCTCCAGTAAGGGATGCTTGGCCATAATATTCTATAATCTTCCTTCCTTTCCATCGGGATCTGTTGCATTTTTTGGATTCTCAGAGTTCGAGAGGCGCTGTTGATCTCCTCTGTTCACATACCAATGTTCCATGTGAATGTGCACATTATAGATTATGGTAAGGAAATGCGTAAGACGGTTACAAGAACCCATATCTCATGGATGAACATGTCAGCAACCGTTCGCCCTTTAAAAAAATTCGACGTAATTGATCTTCGAGTTCTTCTTCCTTTATTTCTATCAATATCTGTAAAAAATATTAAGGATTTTTATTATTAGCATAATAACCAGGAGAAGATTTCTTGACCCTCTTAATGTTGTATCGTATCATTCTCTTTTAACTTGATCTTATCAAACAAATTTTAGTGAAATTTACGAAAACAAACTAGCGTAGTTCTCGATATGGTAGTCGTAACTGTTTACCAACAAGAGGTCATTCTTGTTCTTATACTTTCCGGTAGGAATTTGAGGTGCTGAAGGCAAGTCATGGTCAAAGAGGCTCTAACTTAGGCACAACATATAATGCTTATAATTAAACCAACAATGATTTCGGTCACAGGAGATTTTAAAATATCAAATGATCAGTCAAGTAACTATGGAAATGTCCGAGCCTTGAGCCATTGTCCAAGATGGTAGCCGAGGGAAGAAATAATTTGAAAATATTACTCGATTTCTGCTTCTCTTTTCAGTCAATCGTGGAAGCCCTGCAGCTGGTGATGCTGGCAGTGACAGACGATCCGATCACCCGCAGGGTTCCTTCGTCTGTCGTTATAGCACATTACAGCCACCTCCACTCTGGATCAAACATCACACCGTCGGCCGAGTACGAGGAAGCCGTTGCTTACCTGAACGATATTGCCAATTATCAAGACGGATTTCTCGTCCCAAGTGACTTGACACGACCATCCTGCCCACCTCTAAAATAGTTTCAGAAATAACTCCACCTTATTAAGAATCAGATCTAAATCTTTGTTTACCCTTTTCTATGATCTTGTAAACTGATTAACCAATTGCCAGGCCTACTCGCGACATAATAACTTATCACGTCAGTAAAGAGAATCTATTGTACTGAGAGATATTATGTAAGCAAAGTTTGTTTCCTTGAAGATAAGATAGTTCACCAGAAAGTCGTATTTTTGTGAAATTTCTTAAGTCCGGGTTTGATTAAAACTAATGATTTTTTTTTTTTTTTTTTTTTGCATTCTTGTAACTTTACGGATATTTCCTTGTTATTGCATCACTACCTCTCTGAACAATTAAATTTCTGCCACTTAACAATAGATCCAGAGTTATTAACTGTATTAAGGAGTGGAGTGCGCAGGATAGTAGAACAAGAAAAAATATTTCTTTGCAGTCTAGGCCCCAGTGGTTATCAACTTTTTTTTGGCCCATTCACCCTTTCACCACATGTCATACTGTCATCCTCCCCAACCTCCCTTCCCAAAATTGTCTGCATCCAAAGGTGCATTCCAAATAATATACATATAATACTAAACATTCTTGGTCACAATTCGCCCCCGCACCCGAAACTGAAATTCCACTTAGCTGAGAACCACTGGTCTAGGCTTACGATAGTTAACGGGTTGTATTTACGAAATGTACTGAATAGTTAGAAGCTCATAAACTGAAATAAAATAAAGTCCTACACAAAAATCTTTATTTTGAAACAAACTTGATGGACACTCTCAGTTAGTGTGATTATTTTTTCTACTAAAAGAATGTGACAGGAAAAGAAATAATCCAAAAAGTACTCTGGCACTCACTGACTACTAGCTTGTAGTCTGCTAAATTTCTTTGCTGACATTTCGGACCTAGTTTAGCAACATTCTGTATGTATTTTATCTGGTTCATTATAGGTGCATGCTTTTAGACACAGTTATGCTAGTGTTCTTTTTTTTTTTTGTAGTACTATCAACAATGCAATGATTGTCTGTCACATTTGTTTCTTGGACCATTATAAGTAAATAAATAAAATTCAACAAAGTAAACATTGTTTTTTGGACCGGATAAGGATTTGATTATAGTCACTTAAAAGCGTATTGTAACTTAATCTCAGAGGTTATGACCCCTGCCTGACCTATATAGGTGGGTAAGCACCGGCTTGGCCTGGAAATGACACCCACACCATCTCCGCGGGCAAAAATGTGACAGGTAAGCCTCTGTAGGTCATCTCTTCCCTTTGAACACAACTTTAAGTCTGTGACTAAACATTTTGGTTTGTTTATGTGTGAGAGGGAGGGAGAGAGAGAGTTGCTGTTTTCTCACTGGGCTGTGTACAAAAATCAAGAGCCATTTATGCATGGGTACTAAATGACACTCATGAATATTTCTTTTGGATATTTAAAGATAATTGTATGCACTCCAAGTCACCCTGTGGGTTGTGGAAATCATTGGATATTTAAAGATAAAGCTGGGGTCACACATTCACGTATCACGACGGCGTGTGCCCACATGACCTTGAACAGCTGGTAAACAGGACACGGGCTGACGGACGTAAAGCCAGGCACCGTACATTGCGCCACAAATGTACTCGCAACGCAGGCATGGTTTGACGCCTCACGTCGGTACCATGCGCAACGTTGTGGGGCCGTAGGGTACAAAAGGGCCAGCCTGTAAATAGAGCTTGCAGTTTCCCTTGTCAACTCCGTGCAGAAAGAAGTATTCGCTCCTGTTCTGAATCATCATGGATTAAACAAAAACAGCAGCCTTAGGAACTTAGATAACAACTGTTGAAATAAGATCCATTCGCAGCCACACAAAACTAATAAAATAAAAATGCATTACAAGAGCCCCAGACTACCCCTAGAGCACTTAATGTGCACCAAAACACACATCAATTACACTTTAAGCAAAATATGAAGCTATTTCTACTCAAAAACTACACAATGAAAAGGAAATGAACTGAAAAATAGAAAATAACAGAAAAACAGACAGAAAGAAATTTCAATGAGTGCCATATATAAAATAACTAAACATTACATTATACTCTAAGTTCTCGATGAAGCTCGAGGATGGAAGGGAGAGAGAGAGAGAGAGAGAGAGAGGAGAGAGAGAGAGAGGCGGGGGGTAAAGCACCAAGTATTAGAGTTCATTTTTTTTCTCAGATGTAGTTTTGTAATTTGTGTTGAAATAATTTGCTTTTGTCTTCTGTGTATATTTTGGTCATAAATTATTTTGTCGTGAGTTTGTTTTTTCATTTCATATGCCTAGACTCTGATGTTTGTTTGCTACTTTCAAAGTGAATGCAGAAAATTTCTTTTTTTTAAATGATTTATTGTATTGAGATAGTTTTGTATGTCTGATATGGCACTGCTGACCTGAAGGCGCCGACCTGACCTTTTTTATACCGCGCTACAGCGTTTCCACGTCGTACAGGGTTGTAAACGTGCGAGTCGGTTTCCTCGTAGGCTACCGCGCGATGAGGAGGCCCACTTGCCTCGTGGCGAGAAGAAACCTCGGAGCTATGTCAGGTGACATTTGGCGCGACCACTCACGACTTGTTTTGAACTTTTCAAAACACGAGTGGCCTACGGCGCTTCCCTTGGGTGGTGCACAGCGCCCGGCCGACCCGTCATCGTACGTCCACGATTTTACGTATGTTTTACAGAACATTTACGGTTTACTGACGTAAGCTGTTGCCAACTACCAATATCCGCTCATGCGTGGATGTGTGTGCGTTGATACGTGAATGTGTGACCTTAGCATAATTGAATGTAGTCTAAGTCCCTCTGTGAGTTGTGGAAATCACTGAATGCCTAGAAGCGTGTGACTGCAGACCTATATATGTCCTGTACCGATATTGTCGAAAAAGAAAGAAAGAAAAAAAGTCACCAGTCAATTTAGACCCGTTCCCTACATCGACGAATTAACTGACCTGAGGCGGTCGAAGGTCAATGATAGGAAAATGATACTTGATTTTATGTTTAAGGTAGAAACGATCTTATGATTACGTCCATATATATATACTGTATTTTCCTTCGCGTCAATTAAAAAAAAAATTCTTTACATAGAACATTAAGTTAAATTACGGTCTGCTCCATCGGCAATATCCCGGCATAAGACCTGCTACAACAATAGTAAGGGAATTTTAGCATCAGAAGTGGCCGAACCAGGAAGAAATTTGTAACCAAATAATTCCTTCATCAATGTGTTCCGATAGGTCCATAGTATTATATATAATATATATATATATATAATATATATATAGATATATATATTATATAATATATATATATATAACGTCTGGGGCCCTAGCAATATCTTTACGGGAGCAGAAACACCCTCGAAATAGCGATTTTTTTTTTTTTTTTTTACATTTTCGCGTTATATTTCTATACTATACATTTAATCGGGAACATTATTATATACAAAATTAAAGTGGATAAAATTACCTTTCTAATGATATAAAATGATGTATACTTGGCTTTGTTAGTATAGCACCTATGATTCAACAAATGTTGACGTTAAGAACCTGAAAATGCATATTTTTTCCGAATTTTGTCTTTCAACTTATTTAATGGGCTGCACTTTTAATATATAAAATTGTCTCTGTAAATTGTCCGAATAATGGTGTATAATGGTGTCTATTTTACTCATTTTGTGAAGGTGGTACTTCTGCAATTGAAACAACAATTGATATGATTAGAGGATTGTTATTTTGACCATGGCGAATTCTTAGATTAGAAATCGTCTGACCCGGCCGTAACATTTTTTTCAAACGCTTAGAAATGAAACCTAAATTTTGACGCAAAACAACTTTTTTCTTCGTAAATGAATAAATTGTTTACACAAGGCTGTAAACCAATGTATATTGTACCCGATTGGTGGGCTATGTATAATATATCTGGTGAAATTCGAAGGAAGGTTACATAAGAAACTCTGAAAATGCATGATTTTGCACATTGCTGAAAGCGACTATAGAGTTTCAGAACTTCATATTTAACCTTCTTCCGAATTTCACCAGACATATAATACATAGCCTACTAATCGGGTACAATATACATTGGTATACACCATTGCGTATACAATTTATTCATCTAGGAAGAAAAAAAGTTGTTTTCCATCAAAATGTATTTATAATTTTTAGGCGTTTGAAAAATAAATTACGGCCGGTTCAGGTCGGGCTATAAAAAACGAGAAGATTTCTAATCTAAGAATTAGCTATGGTCGAAATGACTATCCTCTAATTGAAAAAGAGACCCACAAAATTACTGTGCATAACGTGTTTACTTATAGATATTTACATTTAATATTACTCAACACTCGAGTACTTTCAAGTCCTCTCTGTGGCCCTTTAGATTGACCCTTATGACCTGGAGATTAGGTGTTCTGCCCAACAGACTGTTGGTGACCACTCACTTACCACAAAGGTTAATCCCATTGACCATCAGCTCAGGATATCAGAGCAACAAGAAGGGATTAGCAACTCTCAAGGAAACCAGAACAGCCATCATATAAATGACGGCTGAACAAGAAGTTCCAGAACACTGCTGGGCCTTGACCCAGGCTGAAAACTTACACATCTCTTGAAAAAGGGCCACAGATAGGGCCTGAAAGTACTCGAGTGTTGGGTAAAATAAAATGTAAATATTTATAGGTAAACACGTTATACACCGTAATTTTGTGGGTTTCCTTTTCAATCTTCAGAAGAAACCTGAAGGAAGTTTTTTTTCCTCTTATTCATATCAATTGTTATTTCTTCAAGTGTGGAAAACTTTTTTTTTTATCGCATATATCGAACGAAAAAGTAGCGCACTTAAGGAACTTCGCTGGGAACATTTTCAAAACCGCGCAGTCCCACCTTCGCAAATTGAGTAAATTATACATTATTATACACCATTATACAGACAATTTATAGATACAATTTTATATATTAATAGTGCGGCGAAGCTGTTTTTAGAAAATGCCCATTAAAAAAGTTGAAAGACAAAATTCTGTAAAATATGCATTTTCAGGATTTTAACGTCATCTGTCGAATCATAGGTGCTATATTAATACCACAAAGTATACCTCGTTATATCATTATGCTGGCCTTATGCCAGCACGGGCTCTTGTCCATAGAGCAACCCGTAGGGTTTATTATGTTGTTATTGAAGATTAAGCTGGCCTTATGCCAGCACGGGCACTTGCTCATAGAGCAGTCCGTAGGTGGATATGTGAGTTTTAAGGATATGTGGTGAACCTTTATTTTGATATCAATGGTTTTTGCAGGTGATGATATGATTTTCAAAAGTGAAAGGAAAGGTGAACAGGCAGAGTTACAAACCTCTTTAAACCCTAAGATACCCATCAGTAGGAGAGAAAGATCGATAGTAGGGAGTTCTGGCGAGTCAGAGATAGCCAGTATGGAAATCGAAAAAGTTATCGTCGTAGAGAAACAGGAAAACAAAAACACAACTCTATGGAGTTCAAGTATCATTTTTCATTACTCGAAGATAGAAAAAAAAAACTATCCGAAAACGGAGGGAAACGAAGGTTGGTAAGTAGTAGAAAAAGTAGTCAATTGCCAACCAAATAGTCAACAACTAATTACAGGTAACTCTGGTTCTTTAGCGGTATCTCGGTGCGAGGATATCGTCTGGGATACTAATCTCTATATCTTGGACTTCGTGGATAAGCGAAGCTAATGTTTGCTCTCCCTCTCCAAAAGGACAGTAAACAGCTCTATAAAAATGCATAGAACTCTTCGTAGGTGAGCAGGAACTTTCTTAGCTCGAACTCTCAATCGAGAATGACGTCTATATCTGAGTAAATCCGTCAGTGCTCAGATGTCGTTTATATACCTGGGTTTTCTTGTCCCTCCGGTGGACTGGCACCTCTTCTGCTTGAGTTCCTACTTCGACATGCAAACCAGGAGCTACTGGCGGTCTTCTGCCCCGTCTTCAGCTGTCGATTCTTCGGTCTGGGTTCCTGTTTCGACTCGCAAAACAGGAACTACTGGCGGTGCGGGGGTGGGGAGAGTGATCTTAGGGGTCGGGAAATATGCATAAGGGTAGGGGAAGATCGTTCAGGGGTTGTGGGAATAACCTTAGGGGTCGGAGGGGTGATTTTATGGGTTGGAGGAGGTTTGGGCCAGGAGGTTGGAGGTAAGGGAAGGATGAGGGGTTGGGAATGTAATGCCGGGTTTAGGAGGTTGTGAAGGCGAAGGTTGAGGAGTTTGGGGTGGAGCAGGCAGATTCGTCCTCGGGTCGATTCTAGCTTTGTTTGGAGGTCTTCTTGGGGGCGATGGCTGGCGTTCTTGAGATCTTGCTGGCGGTGGGGGCATGCCCTTGATCTTCCAAATCTTCTCCAGTCTGACAGGGCATCCCTTGAACCATGCGTGGTGCGACTGTTTGCAGTTTGGGGGGCATCGGGCTACAGTGTGGCCCTTTGTCTTAAACTTCTCAAGGCATACTTGAGTCTCGTGACGGTGGCTACAAATCCCGCAGACATGGTACCGTACACTCCCTCTTGTGGTGTACAAACCTCTAGCACTTAAAACACCTCAGAGGTTCGGGAATAAAGGCTTCTAGAGGTGTGGTGTTTCCCAAGGATACCAAGGTCTATAAAAGCTGGCATGGTCCCCTTGAAAGTAGCTTCCACCTTCAAGGTTTCTTCTCCTTTCTTTTCTTTGCTGTACATCGTGTAGCAGTCACTATTTTCGGCACTTCCGAAATACGTTCCATGGTGATGTACTTATAGGTACGTACTTTGCAAATCATCCCCTTCGACATCTATTTAGCTGGGTCCAATAGGAGGCACGAGGGATCCTTCTCTAATAGCTCTGTAGATTGTTGATCTTTCGGGGAAATGATAAATTCCCCTCTCAGGTTTGGCCTGGCTTGGATTTTCGCTCCTGGGCACTTTTTCTCGAGCGCCATCACAGCTGCGTAGGACGTTTGGTCTTGCAAAGTCACCGCTCTGAATTTCGGAAGTGCTGGAAAATCGTTGTTGCTGGTCATATTTGGTGTTGCAGATGTCGATGGATTGTAGACGTTGATAACGTTCATAAGAGCTTTCTTCCGCTTCTTTTTGACTTTCTGGAAGCCCTGTTCGTCGAGGGAAGGCTGGTCCACCAGCTGGGGGGGCCAGGAGACATCGCTCGTTTGGTTGCCATCGTCGATTCGGTATCCTCGACAGCCTTAGCAGATTGCCGAAAAAATAAAACCGCTAAAGAGAATTATTACGCAAGACGTGGTGGTTTATTACCTGGGCACGGGGTATACATACCGTCCCTGGTTACCCGCAAGGGCCCTTGCTAGCATAAGGCCAGCTTAATCTCAAACACAACAACGCACACGGACAGAGGAGAATTTGTTGCTTGGCAGTTAATCAAATAACAATAGCGAAAGGCACAATAGACATTCACCGATTAATTATATCGGCGAAAAGGCCAGGAAATTCTACATACAAATATATACATGTGATTCTTGCTGCTGTACTAGATGAGATACATGATCGTGATTAATGGGTAAAGGATGTCTACACGCGAAAACGTAAAAGAAAAAATAGCGGTTTCGGGGGTTTTGATCCCTCTAAAAATTTTGCTAGGGGCCCCAGACGTTATTTTTTAATACTAAGGACCTATCAGAACACATTGGTGAAGGAATTATTGACTACAAAAGTTTTCCCGGTTCGACCCTTAGATTTCCTTAAGCATCTCGACTGCAATTTCGTTCAGTAGGAGTGAATCATGAAAATTATTTCGAAATTTATGGCGCGAAACAGTTAAGATACAATAAGATTCTTCACAATATATCTTTAAGATGGATTATAACTGATCTAAAAGGCATAAATGTGTTTCGGTTGATCACATAATATATATATAAAGGTAAAAAAGATAAAAAGGCAAAAATAAACATAACGAACGATTCCAAACGGAACGTCACACCTTTTACTCGAAGCGCTAGTGATCTTTAAAGGAAACGCCCGTCAGATTTGTTCCAGTAATGTAATTATGTTAAATTTGCGAATCAAGAGAGTTAAATATTGAAAGATAGCACTATAAAATAATAAGAGAACCAAAAAAATTATTTTTCTATTATATAATTGTTCTGATACTTTGAAATACGTCTTGAGATTGTTTTTAGAAAAATATCGAATCGATCAGGGAACTCGAGTAATGTTTAGGAAGAAGTTGCAAATGGCGTTTGGTTGCTAGTTGTATTTTATAGTACGTGCTGAATAATTGCAATAGTGTCGTCGCAATCGCGTAGGAATAAGGCCAGTACCATTGAGATGGGCCGATCAAGATCGCGGAGCAGAACCCCAAAGCGTCACAAGTCAAAGCGCTCGCACAAAAGACGTTCAAGATCCAGAGACCGAGAAAGACGTAGACATCGCGAGCGGGACAGAGAGAGGTCGAAAGACCGACCTTCCAAAGCGACGTTAGTTTTCTTCCTTTTTTTATCTGTTCGCGAAGCAACTTTAATCCTTATCAGATATTTGGTACACCAGGAATTTCTGGATATTTAAAGGTGGTGGTGTTGACACGTCAGTTCTTTTGATCTTTGTTTTATGAAAGGACAATTTAGGCTAGCTACCTAATGGCTTTTTATACTAGTAGGAGGCCTTCGGTAGGCAGAATTAGGGTAAACAACTGCATGCCCTGGCTCAACTCACCGACTATCACGGCATGCCACCCTCCGAAAAAGTACTTAGGGTAGAACATCACAGCAGGCCAAGCAGGCCACCTACAATCAATGCAAGCCACCCTCCGAAAAAGTACATTATAACGCGTCCTGACACCCGAGATGGGCATCAGTCGCGACTTGTTGTTGGTGAGAAACGGAGATAAAGACCTCTACTCTCCTTTCGAAGTAAGTATTTTCTCCAAAGTTAGAAATTAAGGCCAAATTTTAAGATTTAGGGTAAAACATCAAAGCAGGCCACGCAGGCCAGCTACCATCAGTGCAAGCCACCCTCCGAAAAAGTACATTATAACGCGTCCTGACACCCGAGATGGGCATCAGTCGCGACTTGTTGTTGGTGAGAAACGGAGCTAAGACCTTCTACCTCTCCTTTCGAAGTAAGTATTTTCCCCAAAGTTAGAAATTAAGGCCAAATTTTAAGATTTTAAACAGATTTAAACGAGGGTACTGAAAATGGCTCGGCCCACGGCAGTGGAAATCTCACCAAACGCTTTAGAAATTTTTACTTACTTAACAAATAAAAATGTTTCGAAGATTGACGCCATCTCGATGTTTTACGGAGTAGCTTGTGTCATAAACTAACCATTTCCTGTTATAAAATCCGCACACCACTTGTACCCACAGACGCTGGAGCACTTTTATCACAACAATCGAAACACGATTTCTCATCAACAACAAGCCAGGCGTAAACAGCTGTTGGGTAGAAGATGACGAGAAGCGTTCTCTTGGCTAATTTTTAAATAAGTAGTAAAACATCAATATTTTACATATTTATGATGATTAATTTGAAAATATTCGTTATTGAAAAAGTAACTCGCCTCTGACTCAAATTTAAGTAATTATTTTTCTGAATTAGAACGTTCTTTCAAGTTCTGTATTATGACGTCACGACATCTTGACTTTCGTACCTATTGTAAATAATTGCTATACTCAACTGTCATTGCAGAACAGTTTACCAGTTATTCGTGCAGATTGTTATCAGCTATACATGTAATTGTTATAATCGTAATGCGCATATATATCTTTATTTATTTACTTTTTGGATATGAAGATGTTTACTGCTGGATTATCGCCGTAGTGTGACGCAATCGTTTTCGGGTCCATGGGCCTCTGTCTGTTTTCGCACCATAAGAAATTATGGGGCCGAATTTGCAATGACCAGAAAGTCGTTAAAAGAGGAAAGTTTAGCATTGAGGGGCATATGTTTTGACTGAGAAAAATACAAATTTATTCAATAGCTAGCTTGTAAAAATACTTGGTTATAAAAACTTGATTGACAACTAAGCAGCATGTCTACTATGGGTTTCAGAGACATGCAAGCACGTTTTTGGGCAATACCTATTTCTGTAACGAACACTCGTACAGAACGAGATTTTGCTATAGTGCATTACACCCAGTGCCGTAATTTATAAGGGTATCGTGAATCACTAATCGTAAAGAATAACGACACTTTGTCCTTGTACCAAGAGACAAAAACTCCATTATGCAGAAATGGATACGAACAACCCACGTATAAAGCTCCCCTACCTCCCCCCCCACCCTCTCCCCCCCCACCCCCCCCCACCCAAGCCCCTCCACCGCCACCCTTCTTCGTTCCGTAAACCGCCTTTCCGTTCCTTTCTCTCTCTCTCTGTTGCCATTAGGTATGTGTTGACCTCCAACTGGGTATAAGACTACACACAAAACGTTGAAATTGGTGAAATTAGGCTATGTATTGAAGTATATATACATAAATATTAAAGCAATTTTATCATTATTGCATTACTATGACAACTAGAATTCATGGAAACAGTTTATAATAATGGAACGGCGTATGTGAAGCCTCCACTAATGTGGCAACGATGATTTTGCCAGTTCTTAGCATGCAAACATTAAGCATGCAAACATTAAAAGGTTACATTTATTTCTGGCATACGATTATTTAGAAATTCAAAATACTAATAAAGACTGAAATCAATGAAAAGTGCTAGCAAAAAACAAAAAACAAAAAAAAAAAAAACAAAAAAAAAAAAAAAAAAACGTAGTCGTTCCTCTATGCACTTTTCCGTATTCGTTCCTCTATGGTTTTTGGCAGCCAGATGTACGAAAAACGTTAGAAACATTTGATTTTATCTACGTTAGAAATATCTGTAATTTTTCGGGGTAATTTGGTTGCTAAAAAAAAAAGGGATAATATACATGAATTAAATCAAAATTTTTAAATAACAATGTAAATTTAACTAAATAACGAGTAAAGTAAACAGTTTTAGGGAATAAAACTTTGCAGTTTCGTCGTCTGTCGTCGTCTGTCGTCGTCTGCTGTTTGTAATTGTGTTTATGGCGCGCGCGCTTAGAAACCAGAACAGCAACGGGTTTAAAGTGCAATGTGGAGTGAACTGAGACCAAATGTGTATAATAACAATCAAATAAGCACTGTGGAGTTTCAGTTGTGATGGCAGTAAGGATAAAAACCGCCGATTACAAGGTAAGAATGAATTCAGTTCCAACCATAACCCGGGAATAAACAAGGTTTCATACTTTCACTAATATAGGCAACAAAATGTTGTTTTATTGTGCTGATTACAACTGCAATCTTGAGTAAGATCAATAAACGTTACATACATACGCTAACATTGTTCAAATGAGTGCTGGGAAGGCTGGGGAAGATGGTGTCCGTCACTGATGAGAACCGTCCATGAAAAACGTAGCCGCCATATTGGATTTCAAAACTGCCTTGAAAACTATTACGAAGAGCTCACATGCTTATTTTAGTTCGTATGGGGCTTTCATATATCACAATATGTTGACGAACTTCAGTCTTTTAAATGGTATGCTTAGAGTTGCAATTGTATTCATGTTTCACAATTAAATATCGAGTGAATAAGACCCGTCCACCGTGATGAGGGTTGGCCTGAACTGATGTTTCCCCCTAAACAGAGGGTACTGAAAATGGCGCCCACGGCAGTGGAAATCTCACCAAAACGCTTTAGAAATTTTTACTTACAACTAAAATGTTTCGAAGATGACGCCATCTCGATGTTTACGGAGTCGCTGTGTCAACAAACTTTCCATTTCCTGTGATAAATCCGCACACCACTTGTACCCACAGACGCTGGAGCACTTTATCACAACAATCGAAACACGATTTCTCATCAACAACAAGCCAGGCGTAAACAGCCGTTTTGGGTAGATAAGATGACGAGAAGCGTGCTCTTGGCTAATTTTTTAAATAAGTAGTAAAACATCAATATTTTACATATTTATGATGATTAATTTGAAATATTCGTTTATTGAAAAAGTAACTCGACTCTGACTCAAATTTAAGTAATTATTTTTTCTGAATTAGAACGTTCTTTCAAGTTCTGTATTATGACGTCACGACATCTTGACTTTCGTACCTATTGTAAATAATTGCTATACTCAACTGTCATTGCAGAACAGTTTTACCAGTTATTCATGCAGATTGTTATCAGCTATACATGTAATTGTTATAATCGTAATGCGCATATATATCTTTATTATTTACTTTTTGGATATATGAAGATGTTTTACTGCTGGATTATCGCCGTAGTGTGACGCAATCGTTTTCGGTCCATGGGCCTCTGTCTGTTTTCGCACCATAAGAAATTATGGGGCCGAATTTGCAATGACCAGAAAGTCGTAAAAGAGAGGTGTTAGCATTGAGGGGCATATGTTTTTGACTGAGAAAAATACAAATTTTATTCATAGCTAGCTTGTAAAAATACTTGGTTATAAAAACTTGATTGACAACTAAGCAGCATGTCTACTATGGGTTTCAGAGACAGTGCAAGCAGGTTTTTGGGCAATACCTATTTCTGTAACGAACACTCTTAACAGAACGAGATTTTTGCTATAGTGCATTACACCAGTGCCGTAATTTATAAGGGTATCGTGAATCACTAATCGTAAAGAATAACGACACTTGTCCTTGTACCAAGAGACAAAAACTCCATTATGCAGAAATGGATACGAACACGCGTATAAAGCTCCACCTACCCTCTCCCCAACCAACCGCATCCCCCCCCCCCGCTTCCACCGCCATCCTTTTCCTCTTCCTCTCTCTTCTCTCTCTCTCTCTCTCTCTCTCTCTCTCTCTCTCTCTCTCCCTCTCTCTCTGTTGCCATTCGGTATGTGTTGACCCTCCAAAACTGGGTATAAGACTACACACAAAACGTTGAAATTGGTGAAATTAGGCTATGTATTGGAAGTATATTACATAAATATTAAAAGCAATTTTATCATTATTGCATTACTATGACAACTAGAATTCATGGAAACAGTTTATAACCTGTTAGCGTCACCCACGTAATAATACGTTTTACCGCGATCTACTCGGTAGCGCCTTCAACGGGATATTACGTTCAAGACTTTAACTGTGCTTGTCAAGCCGTCAGCCCCGTAATAATACGTTTACTCGTATAGAAAGTGTAGGGAACATGATTTGGTAACACTCAGCACATGGGAAACTTATTTCCAGCCTGGCAACTCTTTCCTGGTGGTCGCTTATGCTAGAAAACTGCCTGTCCCTGTTGGTTTTCTTTCAATACGCTTCAGGCGTTTATCGAGACAAATTGGATTTCGCGTCTTTCACAATGAATGTCCCAAAGAGGAGGCATATTTCTTTAGGTGAGATCAATCAAATACTAGATGAGGAGTGTGGATATTGATAACCTATTTGATGATGAGAGCTCTAGTTCTGAATCCTCCAGTGATGATACAAACTTTTCTTCCAATTGCGGGAGTGAAGATGACTTTTCTTTGCAGAGTGACTGGACTCCGGAGAAGAGAGAGAGAGAGAGAGAGAGAGAGAGAGAGAGAGAGAGAGAGAGAGAGAGAGAGAGAGAGAGAGAGAGAATTTCCTACAGTTAATTACAGTATGAATAACAAGCATAAAAATCAATATTAACTTTGAAAAACTATCATCAGTGCTATGATCGCTGATTACAAAAAAGCGTGACGGTACGTTAGCAGCGGAGCTCATCAGGGGCGGACGCTTAAACAGGATAATGGTAACGGCGTATGTGTGAAGCCTCCCCCACTAATGTGGCAACGATGATTTGCCATTCTTAGCATGGCAAACATAAAGGTTACATTTAGGGTACATTTATGGCATACGATTATTAAAGAAATTCAAAATACTAATAAAGACTGAAATCAATGAAAAGTGCTAGCAAAAAACAAAAAAGCAAAAAAAAAAAAAAAAAAAAAAAAAAAAAAAAAAAAAAAAAAAAGTAGTCGTTCCTCTGCACTTTTCCGTATTCGTTCCTCTATGGTTTTCGGCAGCCAGATGTACGAAAACGTTAGAAACATTTGATTTTATCTACTTTAGAAATAATCTGTAATTTTTCGGGGTAATTGTGTTGCAAAAAAGGGATAATATACATGAATTAATCAAAAAATTTTTAAATAACAAAAGTAAATTTAAACTAAATAACGAGTAAAGTAAACAGTTTAGGGAATAAAACTTTTGCAGTTTCGTCGTCTGTCCGTCGTCTGCTGTTCGAAATTGTGTTTATGGCGCGCGCGCTTTAGAAACCAGGATCAGCAACGGTTTAAAGTGCAATGTGGAGTGAAACTGAGACCAACCAAAATGTGTATAATAACAATCAAATAAGCACTGTGGGGTTTCAGTTGTGATGGCAGTAAGTATAAAAACCGCCGATTACAAGGTAAGAATGAATTCAGTTCCAACCATAACCCCGGGAATAACAAGTTTCATACTTTCACTAATATAGGCAACAAAATGTTGTTTTATTGTGCTGATTACAACTGCAATCTTGAGTAAGATCAATAAACGTTACATACATACGCTAACATTGTTCAAATGAGTGCTGGGAAGGCTGGGGAAAGATGGTGGCCGTCACTGATGAGAACCGTCCATGCAAAACGTAGTCGCCATATTGGATTTCAAAACTGCCTTGAAAATATATTTTACGAAGAGCTCACATGCTTATTTTAGTTCGTATGGGGCTTTCATATATCACAATATGTTGACGAAACTTCAGTCTTTTAAATGGTATGCTTAGAGTTGCAATTGTATTCATGTTTCACCAATTAAATATCGAGTGAATAAGACCCGTCTACCGTGATGAGGGTTGGCCTGTCGTGATGTTTCCCCCTATAATGCGTCCTGACACCGGAGATGGGCATCATTCGCGACTTGTTGGTGAGAGACGGAGCTAAAGACCTCTTCTCTCCTTTCGAAGTAAGTAGGGTAAAAAACCGCATGGTACAGGGGTGGACCATGTACGTTCAACGTGTACAACCCCATAAAAAGTACATTATAATGCGTCCTGACATCGGAGATGGGCATCAGTCGCGACTTGTTGTTGGTGAGAAACGGAGCTTAAGACCTCTGCTCTCCTTTCGAAGTAAGTATTTTCTCCAAAGTTAGAAATTAAGGCCAAATTTAAAGCATTAAACATAGGGTAGGGAAAAGGGTGTCCAACGCACAACGCAGTGCGAATCTCACCAAAACGTGTTCAACATTTTTACTTACAATTCGAAATATTTAGAAGATTGACGCCATCTCGATGTTTACGGAGTCGCTTGTGTCAATAAACTAACCATTTCCTGTGATAAATCCGCACACCACTTGTACCCACAGACGCTGGGGCACTTTCATCACAACAATTGGAACACGGTCCCTCACCGAGTAAACAACTGTTTAGGTAGAAGACGACGACGAAGCGTGCACTTCGATAATTTCTTAAATAAATAGTTAAACATCAATATTTTACATATTTATGATGATTAATTTGAAAATATTCGTTATTGAAAAAGTAACCCGATTCTGCCTCAAATTTAAGTAATTATTTTTTGGAATTAGAACGTTCTTTTCAGTCCTGTATTAGGGTAAAAAACCGCATGGTACAGGGGTGGACCATGTACGATCAATGTGTACAACCCCAAAAAAAGTACATTATAACGCGTCCTGACATTGGAGATGGGCATCACACACGACTTGTTGTTGGTGAGGAACGGAGCTAAAGACCTCTACTCCGGTGTAAGGACGCGTTATAATGTACTTTTCTTGGGGTTGTACACATTGATCGTACATGGTCCACCCCTGTACCATGCGGTTTTTTTACCCTATGACGTCACGACATCTTGACTTTCGTACCTATTGTAAATAATTGCTTTACTCAGCTTTCTTGCAGAACAGTTTACCAGTTATTCATGCAGATTATCAGCTCTTCATGTATTTGTTATAATCATAATGCGCATAAATATCTTTATTATTTACTTTTTGGATATAGGGTAAAAAACCGCATGGTACAGGGGTGGACCATGTACGATCAATGTGTGCAACCCCAAGAAAAGTACATTATAATGCGTCTTGACACCGGAGTAGAGGTCTTTAGCTCCGTTTCTCACCAACCACAAGTCGCGTCTGATGCCCATCTCCAATGTCAGGACGCGTTATAATGTACTTATTTGGGGGTTGTTCACATTGATCGTACTTGGTCCACCCCTGTACCATGCGGTTTTTTACCCTATGAAGATGTTTTACTGCCGGATTATCGCCGTAGTGTGACGCAATCGTTTTCAGTCACTGCGCCTCTGTTTTCGCGCCATAAGAAATTATGGGGCCGAATTTGCAATGACCAGAAAGTCGTTAAAAGAGGAAAGTTACCAATGAGGGGCATATGTTTTGATTGAGAAAAATACAAATTTATTCAATAGCTAGCTTGTAAAAAATACTTGATTACAAAAAACTTGATTGACAACGAAGCAGCATACCTACTATGGGTTTCAGCGACAGTGCAAGCACGTTTTTGGGCAATACCTATTTCTGTAACGAACACTCGTATCAGAACGAGATTTTGCTATAGTGCATTACACCCAGTGCCGTAATTTATAAGGGTATCGTGAATCACTAATCGTAAAGAATAACGACACTTGTCCTTGTACCAAGAGACAAAAACTCCATTATGCAGAAATGGATACGAACACGCGTTAAAAGCTCCACCTACCCTCTCCCCCCCCTCCACCGCCACCCCTTCCTTTCTCTCTCTCTCTCTCTCTCTCTCTCTCTCTCTCTCTCTCTCTCTCTCTCTCTCTCTCTCTCTCTCTCTCTCTCTCTGTTGCCAATTGGTATGTGTTGACCCTCCAAACTGGGTATAAGACTACACACAAAACGTTGAAATTGGTGAAATTAGGCTATATATTGGAAGTACTATATATACATAAATATTAAAGCAAATTTATCATTATTGCATTACTGTGACAACTAGAATTCATGGAAACAGTTTATAATAATGAATCGGCATATGCGTGAAGCCTCCACTAATGTGGCAACGATGATTTTGCCATTCTTAGCTTGCAAACATTAAAGGTTACATTTATTTCTGGCATACGGTTATTAAAGAAATTCAAAATACTAATACGTATAGTCTGAAATCAATGAAAAGTGCTAGCAAAAACAAAAAAAGCAAAAAAAAAAAATTATATAATCCACTTATCCATAGTCGTTCCTCTATGGGTTTCGGCAGCCAGATGTACGGAAACGTTAGAAACATTTAATTGTATCTACTTTAGAAATATCTGTAATTTTTCGGGGTAATTTGGTTGCAAAAAGGGGTAATATACATGAATTAAATTAAAATTTTTAAATAAAGTAAATTTTAACTAAATAAAGAGTAAACAATTTAGGGAATAAAACTTTGCAGTTTCGTCGTCTGCTGTTCGTAACTGTGTTTGTGGCGCACGCTAAGGAACCAGGAACAGCAACTTGTTTAATGTGCAATGTGGAGTGAATTGAGACCAAAATGTGTATAATAACAATCAAATAAGCACTGTGGAGTTTCAGTTGTGATGGCAGTAAGGATAAAAACCACCGATTACAAGGTAAGAATGAATTCAGTTCAAACCATGATCCCGGGAATAAAAAGTTTCATACTTTCAGTAATATAGGCAACAAAATGTTGTTTTATTGTGCTGATTACAACTGCAATCTTGAGTAAGATCAATGAACGTTACATACATACGCTAACATTGTTCAAATGATTGCTGGAAGGCTGGGAAAGATGATTGTCGTCACTGATCAGAACCTGTACATCCCACGGTAGCCGCCATATTGTATTTCAAAACTGCCTTGAAAACATATTTTACAAAGAGCGTCACATGCTTATTTTAGTTCGTATGGGGCTTTCATGTATCACATTATGTTGACGAAACTTCAATCTTTTGAATGGTATGCTTGGAGTTGTAATTGTATTCTTGTTTCACAATTTAAATATCGAGTGAATAAGACCTGTCCACCGTGATAAGGGTTGGTAGTCGCTGGTGTTTCCCCCTACTCTCCTTTCGAAGTAAGTATTTTCTCCAAAGTTAGAAATTAAGGCCAAATTTTAAGATTTAAACAGAGGGTAGTGAAATGATGGTACAAGGCAGTTCAAATCTCACCAAAACGCGTTCAACATTTTTGTTCATGAAACTTACCTGACAGATATATATATAGCTGTATTTCTGACGTCCGACAGAATTTCAAAATTCGCGGCACCTAGTGGGGCGGTCAGGTGGTAGTACCCATTCCCGCCGCCGCTGGGCGGCGGATATCAGGAACCATTCCCATTTTCTATTCATATTTTTTCTGTCGCCGGTGCTGCAAACATCTGTTTACAGTACCTCCGTCTAGGATTTTTTCAATTATCTCGCTTAATATTATCTGGATTGACTTTTGGTATCGACTTCTGGATTGTTGGATTGGCACGCGGAATAGTGGATTGGTTTTTGATTTTGGATTGACTTTTCTGGATTCAGTATGTCTGGATCAAGTTTCGGGAAGTTTCAGTTTAGTGTGTGTGAGGAGTGAATGTAAGGGTAGGCTTCTTAAACCTTCAGTTGATCCTCACACAGTTTGTATGGATTGCAGGGGGCATGTTTGCGCGTGGTTGATGATCGGTGCAATGAATGTAAGGATTTGGATGATGATAAATGGAGGATGTATGAGACCTATCGGCGTAAATTAGAGCGCGATAGAGTCAGGAGGTCTTCCTCTAAGGGCAGCTCTACTAAAGGTAAGGATAGTAACATTTCTCCTCCTCTAACACCCGTAGATTTTGCCCAACCTAATCCTGTTTTGTTGCCTTCCGGGCCCCAGTGCTGTGTCTGGAGAAGGTAACACCCTTTCTCTGATTCTAGAGTCTATTCGTGCTCTCGAATCTAAAGTTTTGGCCCTAGAAACCGGCCCAGTGAAGTTTGTGTCAGTGCCCCTAGTGTTGTGGAGGGGGCGTCAGATCGGCCCCATAATGCCTCTAGGCCTAGACCTCTATCGGACTCCCAGGACTCAGGGAGTGGGTATGTCGAAAGCCGCAAGAGGGTTACGGGGGCTCCCCACCGATCTGGCGTCCCTTCGCAGGCCTTGTTTGCTAAAATCCCAGGCTGCCAAGGTAGCGCGCACGAGCGCGTATCCTGAAAGATTGCTTTTCGTCCTCCGAAGCGTCCTCCCGCGCAAGGGGTGGAGCGCTCGTAGAGACTCGCGTCCGTGAAAAGGACTTTTCGCTTTGAGGACGCTTCACGTCCTATGTCTCCTCTTTCGTCAGAGGACGCTTATGACGCCTCCTCAGAAGAGAGGAAGGCGTTCTACCGATGAGGACGTTAGTTTCCACGCACAGGCGTGTTCACCTGAGAGGCAGATAGCTGTACCTGCTAGAAGGAAGGAGGCGTCCCCTCGCCCCGCGCCTTCTCGCAGTCTCAGTCCTGCCCCTTCATTTGCTCCTTCGTCACCTACGAAGGATATCCTTGTGTCCCTTCAGGACCAGATTACGTCGCTGATGGCTCAGAGGACTTGCCCAGCAGCAGTCGAGTCTAGGCGTAGGAAGGACGTTCGGCTGCCCGTCAAGAGGACGAAGCGGCCTCATTCTCTCTCAGCTCGCTCGTCTCTCTCTCCGCCGCCTCCGGATCGTCAACGTTCTCGCTCTCCTAGCAGATCTTTTACTCTCTCAGGAGAGGACGCTCGTCAAGACGCTCGGCGTTCGAAGCAGGACGCTTTGCGCTCTCGGCAAGTAGCGGTTGAGGACGCTCGGCAGGACGATACGGCGTTCTAGACAGGACGCTTTGAGCTCTCTTCAAGAACTCAAATTTTAAGGACGCTCGGCAGGACGCTCGGCGTTTCGAAGCAGGAACGCTTCTGGTCTTAGACAGGACGCTGTTGAGGACGCTCCGCAGGACGCTCGCCGTGAAGCAGGACGCTTTTCGACGAAGCAGGACGCTTTGGAGCCTGCAAAGCAGACGCTCGCTCTTCTAAGCAGGACGCTTTTGGCGCTGCTCTTCAGGAAGCTCGCTCTTCCTTTCGAAGGGGAGCTTCGGTTAAGACAGTTACTTGGCTTCTAAGGATGCTTCTCTTTCGGAAGATGTCCGTGCATCTAAAGAGAACGTACGGCTGCTTCCGTACCTGTAGTGGATACTTCCAACCAACGGAAGTCTTTATTCAGGATTGAGCCTAAGGGAACGTACTCCCTCTCTGATAGGCGTTCTCCAGTTCCTCTTAGGGAGGGAAGGGAGCATAGTAGTCCAGGGAGTTCCGTAGAGGAAGAACAGCCGGTAGCTTCAGCTGTCTCGGACTACAAGGTTCTTGTAGGCTGTTACGTTCAGCATTCGGAGACAAGTTCCAGCCTACAGCCCCTAGGTCTCCTCCCTCACAACTTTCGTCGTCTAAGACCGTAAAGACCCCTGAATTCGTTGTTGAAATGAAAACGTCTCTGTCGACCAAGAGGGCGTTTAAGAAACTCCAAGACTTTATGTCCAGAAGGAAGGATCAGGGCAAGACCACTTTCGCCCATCCACCCTCTAGACTCGCAGGGAAAGGAGGAGTTTGGTATGAGACCAAGGAGGATGTCGGGATAAAGGTCCCTTCGTCCGCGTTGGGTGACTTCTCCAGTTTAGTGGACGCCCAGAGGAGGTCTCTCTTAGCGTCGGCTAAGGTGACCTGGACTCCAGTTGAGACTGACCACCACTTGAAGGGTCTTCTTCGTACCCTTAATGTATTTAATTTCCTAGACTGGTGTCTGGGAGTTTTGGACGCCGTCAGTCTAGAAGTCCTGATTCTCTCAGTCTGGGGGAGCTGTCCAGCGTGTTGTCATGTAGGACAAGGCCGTCAGGGATGGTTCGGAGGAGCTAGTTTCGAATTTTGGGAACTGCTTTCCTAAAGAAAAGAGCATTGCTGTGCAATTTTACGGCTAAGTCGGTATCTCCCGCTCAGAAAGCGGATTTTGCTCTTTGCGCCTCTTTCGGACCATCTCTTCCCCCAGGCTATGGTAAAGGATCTTGCACAGAGTTTGCAAGAGAAGGCGACCCAGGACCTCTTGGTTTCAATCTTCAAGACGTCCAGCGTTCCTTCCACGTCAACTTTCAGCAAACCCCCGAAGAAAGTCAAACCCTTTCGCGGGGGCACCCCCCTGATGAGCAGCTCCTCGAGGGAGAGGTTTTCCAAGAGGAAGAGCTTCATTCAACGAAAACCAGCAAGTGAAGATCTCGTCCTTCAGACACCAGTCGGGGCCAGACTGGAATTCTTTGCGGAGTCTTGGAGGCAGAGAGGAGCGGACCCTTGGACCCTCAAGATAGTAGAACGGGGGTACAAGATCCCTTTTCTTCATCCTCCTCCTTTGACTTCGACTCCCAGAGACCTCTCTCCTCCATCAGGGAGAGAAGAAAAGGGTTCTTTTCGATCTCTTAGACCAGATGGTCGAAAAAAGAGCGGTGGAAAACAAGTCCTGGACCTAGAGTCACCGGGCTTCTACAACAGGATTTTCCTTGTGCCAAAAGCAGTCATCAGGTTGCGCCCTGTCCTGGATGTGAGCAGGCTAAATCTTTTTGTAGAAAAGATAAAGTTCAGAATGGAGACGCCTCAGTCGGTGCTGGGAGCATTGAGACCTGGCGACTGGATGGTGTCTCTAGACCTGCAGGACGCATACTTCCACGTCCCAGTCCACCCCTCTGTCAAGGAAGTACCTGAGATTCGTCTTGGACAACAGGGTTTGGCAGTTCAGGAGCTTTGTTCGGTCTCAGCACGGCCCCAATGGTTTTTCACAATGATTATGAGGAATGTAGCGAAGTGGCTCCATTCGTCAGGAATCAGGATATCCCTCTATCTCGACGATTGGCTGATCAGAGCGTCGTCGAGGCAGAAGTGTCTGAAGGACCTTCAGTTTACGCTAGCCCTAGCAAAGTCTCTGGGTCTGTTGGTCAACACCAGAGTCGCATCTGACCCCGACACAGTCCATCGTGTATCTGGGATTCAGATGGATTCAGTGGCTTTTCGGGCGTTTCCATCCCAGGAACGTCAGCGACTGGGTTAGAGAAAGTCGCAGCCTTCCTAGAGAGAGAAGCTTGTTCGGTGAGGGAGTGGATGAGTCTGCTGGGCACCATTTCCTCACTAGAAAAGTTTGTCTCGCTGGGAAGACTGCACCTCAGGCCTCTTCAATTCTTCCTTGCGGAAGAATGGACGTCGAAAGGGGACCTGAATGCGATCCTAAGGATCTCCAACGATGTAAGAGTTTCACTTAAGATGGTGGCTCGACCCTCAGAAGTTACGAGAGGGCCTCTCCTTAAATCTCTGAGCCCCGACCTAGTGTTGTTCTCAGACGCTTCCACTTCCGGTTGGGGAGCAACACTAGGGGGGGAAGAAGTGTCAGGCTCCTGGAGAGGGGAACAGGTAGCCTGGCACATCAATGTAAAGGAACTGGCAGCGATATTCCTGTCGCTGCAGTTCTTCGAAGAGAAACTGTCAAGCAAGGTTGTTCAAGTCAACTCGGACAGTACCACAGCCCTTGCGTATCTAAAGAATCAGGGAGGGACTCGCTCCAGATCCCTTTTCTCCTGGCGAAGGAAGTTCTACTATGGGCAGACGCAAGCACATCAAGATCCTGACAAGATTCGTGGCAGGGGTTCAGAATGTCAGGGCGGACCTTCTCAGCCGCCGGAATCAGCTTCTGCCAACAGAATGGACCTTGCACCAGGAAGTCTGTCAAAAGTTATGGAAATTGTGGGGACGTCCTCTAGTAGACCTGTTCGCTACATCGAGGACAAAGAGACTTCCTCTGTATTGCTCCCCGGTTATGGACCCGGGGGCAATTGCAGTGACGCGTTGCTCTGGAACTGGACAGACCTGGATCTTTACGCCTTTTCCCCCATTCAAGATCATGGGGGACGTAATGAGAAAGTTCGCAGCGTCAGAAGGGACAAGGTTGACTCTGATTGCCCCAATGTGGCCAGCAAGAGAGTGGTTCACAGAGGTCATGACGTTCCTTGTGGACTTCCCAAGAACGTTGCCCTGGAGGAGAGATCTACTCAGACAGCCTCACTTCAAAAGGTTTCACCAAAACCTCTCCGCTCTGGCCCTGACTGCGTTCAGACTATCGAAAAGCTGGCCAGAGCGAGAGGCTTTTCAAGGCAGCTGCGAGAGCAATCGCTAATGCTCGAAGAGCCTCTTCAAGAGCTGTCTACCAGTCTAAGTGGTCTTCCTTCAGGGCATGGTGCAAGAAGGAAGGGAATTTCCTCTTCCACGACCTCTGTGAATCAGATAGCAGATTTCTTTCTCCATCTAACTAAGAAATGTGCAAAAAATTGGCAGTTCCTACAATCAAGGGTTATAGGAGTATGTTGTCTGCCTTTGTTTTTTTTTTCGCCACAGAGGAATGGACCCTTTCCGACAATAAGGATCTGCACGATCTCTTAAGTCGTTTGAAACTACCAAAATTCCACAAGCAAGACCGCCCTCATGGAATTTAGATGTGGTATTGAAACATCTGATGCTTAGTCCCTTTGAGCCTCTCCATGAAGCTTCTCTAAGGGACCTTAACGAGGAAAACGCTTTTCCTAACTTCTCTGGCGACGGCGAAGAGAGTTAGTGAAATCCAAGCGTTCAGTAGCCTAGTGGGTTTCAAGGGAGACAGCGCTGTCTGCTCGTTGAAACCTTCTTTCTTGGCTAAGAACGAGAACCCGTCTAATCCTTGGCCAAAGAGCTTCGATCATCAAAGGGAATATCGAGTCTCGTGGGTCAAGAACCAGAGAGAGCCCTGTGCCCTGTCAGGGCTCTCAAGTTCTATGTGAATAGGACTAGAGAGATAGGGGTCCCTCAGGTAATCTCTGGTGCTCGGTGAAGAGACCGGATTTACCGTTGTCGAAGAATGCTGTTGCTTTCTTCTTGAGGGACGTCATTAAAGAGGCTCATTCATCTTGCCAGAAGACTGATATGAGCCTCTTTAAAGTGAAAAGCTCACGAGGTCAGAGCCGTAGCTACCTCTCTTGCCTTCCAAAGGAACATGTCTATCAGAGATTCTTGATAGCACCTTCTGGAGGAGCAATTCAGTATTCGCCTCACATTACCTCCGGGATGTGAGGACGATTTACGAACTTAGTTCTTTGGGACCTTACATTTCGGCAGACGAGAACTGTAGTTCTTTGGGACCTTACATTTCGGCAGACACAGTTTTGGGGGCTTGAAGGTAGCTCTCTCCCTATCCCTTAGCTTAGTTAGGTTAGTTTATTGTGTTTTTTTGGTTGATGGTGAGATCATTCTGTGAAAATCTCCCATTCCATAGTGTTAATATCAGGGGTTTTTTGCGTTAGTTGGTCAGGTGGTGGTCGGTTGCTGTGTTACTGCCCATATGTTTGCCTAGATGGTCTTGTCGCATTGTGGTCACGCCCCCCGTTGACAGAGCATCCAGAGAGCACCAGCACTACAGGTCAACACCTGGCTGGCAACTCTGATAAAAGCATAAGCAGGCTTTTTGGTGACAGTAATCACATAGTCTACTTTGCTATCAGGTAAGGAACCAATAAGATAATATTTTATTTATTTTAAATTTCCTAAAAAATCCTAGTCTGTCTCTACCCCACCATCCGAAGGTGTGATTCAGCTAGATATATATCTGTCAGGTAAGTTTCATGAACAAAATGTTATTGTTATAAATACAATTAAGTTTGTTCATACTTACCTGGCAGATATATATACTTAGAGTGCCCACCCTCCTCCCCTCAGGAGACAAGGGCCATGAATAAATATGAATAGAAAATGGGAATGGTTCCTGATATCCGCCGCCCAGCGGCAGGAATGGGTACTACCACCTGACAGCCCCACTACGTGTGCGCGAATTTTTGAAATTCTGTCGGACGTCAGGAAATACAGCTATATATATATCTGCCAGGTAAGTATGAACAAACTTAATTGTATTATAACAATAACATTTTTACGTTTCTGTTGTGATGGCAGTAAGGATAAAACCACTGATTACAAGGTAAAAATGAATTCAGTTCAAACCATGACCCCGGGAATAAAGTTTCATACTTTCACTAATATAGGCAACATTATGTTGATTTATTGTGCTGATTACAACTGCAATCTTGAGTAAGATCAATAAATGTTACATATATACGCTAACATGTTCAAATGAGTGCTGGGAAAGATGGTAGATTGTCTTTGGTTAGAACGGCCAGCCACACGGTTGCTACCATATTGGATTTCAAAACTGCCTTGAAAACATATTTTACGAAGAGCTCACATGCTTATTTTAGTTCCTATGGGCTTTCATATATTACATTATGTGTGCCTAACGAATCTTTACCCAACGTGTCCCCTGTTAGTCCCGTAACAGTGCCAAAGGGCGCTTATTTAGGAGAAGGGGGGAGGGATATTAGTGTCAGACCTAAGATAGCTAGTCGTCAGGATTTTACTTCAGGGGAAGTTTCTAAGTTAGGATCTGACGATGATGATGATGATGATGACGCGGATTCGTGTGATATTGATGTTTCCTCGAATGGATGTCATGATGTAGAATTCAAGAAACTTTTTGATTTAATTTTGAGTTTTCTTCCTCAGGCGAGGCCTAAAGAGCAGAAGCAGCCTCCGCCTCGTTGTATTACAGAAGGGATTTTTCTTGACGGTCTTCCCTTTGGTCACGGGAAATTTTTAACGTTTTCCCTTTGGCCAGAGGTTCGCGAGAGTGAGGGCGGACGTTGCCGCTAAACTTTCGAAGGTGATCGGGGAAGGGAAGAGGAAGCTCTCTTCTCTTCTACGACACCGGAGAGGAGTTTACCAGGTGGCGGATGATTCTTCATTCTCTCGACCCCCCAAGCCAAATCCTGATTTTGTCCGACTTTCAAGTCAACCCTTGCCTTCTAAGGCTTCGGTCTCAATTGAAGATTTTATTGCTATGGAGTCTGTTATGAGCTCCTTACAAGAAGCTCAATCCTTTAATATGTGGGTCCTCGGAGGGCTTTTAATGTATATCAAGGACTCCGGGTTTGTTCCTCCTGATGCTCCTCTTTTTGAGAAATTCTGCTCATCCATTTCAATCACTTCTGTACATCAGAACGCGCTTGCTGCTTCAATGCAGGCCTTTCTTGTTTCTCTAAGGCGTAACCTGTATTTGTCGCAGTTACCCTCTTCTGTATCGGAGATTCAGAGAACCCGTCTGTTGTCCTCTTCTCCTTTTGGCGATTTCCTTTTCGATATTTCTGTGCTTTCTGAGGTTTTGAAGGAACATCAAGGTGATGCCTCTTCCCAAGCTCACTGGGCCTTATCAAGAGCTTTTTCCTCTGGTCTTCCTCCCGTTCCTTCAAGGAGTAAGCGTAAGTTTAGGACCAGATCTGTACCTTCTGCTCCAGCCCAAACAACCTCCTTCTGGCTCTTTTTTCCAGAGTACAATCTCAGGTTGCTGGTGCCTCTTCTTCATCCTCTGGTGCTCACCCTTTGAAACGCGGGAGAGGTTCTTGGCGTGGCTCTAAGTGCAGAGAAAGAGCTCAACCTCCAGGAGACCTTCTTCTTCTCTTCTTCTTCCTTGTCTCTGCGTTAAGAATTTTCGGAAGTAGTAGTCATCACCTCGCCTGGAGACCGCAGTAGGAGCTTGTCTCTCCCGCCATTGGTTCAGCTTGGCAGGGGAGAGAACGGTGGATGCTGGGTGGTGGAGGTCCTGGAGGAAGGTTACGAGATCCCTTTTGTTTCCAGACCTCCACTTTCCAATCGTCCTCTCGAGTTCAGCAGTTATTCCCCTCACTCAATCAGGGGTCAAGCCTTGGAGAAGGAGCTTTCGGCCCTCTTGGAGAAGGATGCCATAGAGCGAGCTCCTCCTTCTCCCGGGTTTTACTCTCGGATGTTTGTAGTTCTAAAGGCCTCGGGTGCCTGGCGCCCCCATCATAGATCTTTCGGTTTTGAACAAGTTCATTCTAAAAGTCCAAGTTCAGGATGGAGACGGTCCAGACTGTTCTTTCATCCGTCAGGAGGGGGACTGGATGATTTCCATCGATCTGCAGATGCTTATCTGCAAATCCCCATCCATCCAAGAAGCAGACCCACCTACCTTCGGTTTTTCACGGACTCGGGAGTTTTCCAGTTCAAGACCCTTTGTTTCGGCCTCACCACTGCTCCACAGGTCTTTTCTCGGGTGATGGCTCCTGTTTCAGCTATTCTGCATCAGTTAAATGTAAGGATGCTTCGGTATCTGGACGATTGGCTAGTCCAGACCGAATCTCTAGAGAAATGTCTCCGGTCGAGGGAGATAGTTCTGTCTCCTTTGTGTCGAGTTGGGCATTCGTGTCAACTTCGACAAGTCCAATCTAATCCCTTGCCAGATCATGACTTATCTGGGGATTGTTTTGAATTCCCAGATTTTGAGGGCTTCTCCCGCTCAGAAACGGATAGACAAGCTTCTGAGTCTGATCGAAGAAGATTTTTTGTCCTCCGTAACGCAGCCAGTTTCTCTTTGGAGGTCTCTCCTGGGCCATTTGTCATCCCTCATCCAACTGGTTCCCGGAGGTCGTCTCAGAATGAGTCCCTTCAGTCGACACTTCGCCAGTCATGGGATTTCGTGTCCGAGGACACGATAGTCGCCTCTTCTCCACAATGTCGGAAGGATCTCCGTTGGTGGATGCAAGTTCACAGCCTCAAGTCAGGACATCTCTTCTTTCGGTTCCTCCGGACCTAATGTTTTGGTCAGACGCTCGGATCAAGTTGGTTGGGGCGCACACCTGGGCTCCGAAGCCGCTTCGTGGGCCTTTGGTTAGAGGAGGAGAGGATCATGTCAATAAATTGGAGGGAACTGAGGGCAGTGTACCTAGGCCTTCTTTCTTTATTTCAGGAACAACTGTTGGAGTTGGTTGTCGTGATCTTTGTCGACAACACCACAGCAGTCTCGTACTTGAGAAACCAAGGCGGCACACAGTCGGATCTTCTCACTCAAGAAGCCCGATCAATCCTGTGTTGGGCAGAAGACAGGGGGATTACGTTGGTCCCTCAGTTTATCCTGGGCCATCACAACGTCTTAGCAGACGCCTTGTCGAGACCGAACGAAAGTTCAAGGGTCGGAGTGGACACTTTGCCAGGAAGTCTTCGACAGCCTCAGGAAGAAATGGCCTGTCACAGTCGATCTGTTTGCCCACCACCACTGAATTTTCGGTGCCAGATATTCTTCGCCCCTTACCAGACTCCTCAGAGTGCCGGGACAGACTCTCTTTTGCAGGGACTGGAGGGACTTCAAGCCTATGCTTTTCCTCCGTTCTCTCTGGTGAGGTCAGTCCTCAACAAAGTGAGGGCAACCAAGCGTCTGGATCTCACCTTGATCGCCCCCTTCTGGCCACAGAAGGAGTGGTTTCCCGACCTTCTGGAAGCACTGGTTGGAACCCCCCATTCGCCTGCCAGAGAGACCAGATCTTCTCAAACAACCTCATTTTCATCGGTTCCATCAGAGGCTCCACATGCTTCATCTTCATGCCTGGAGACTGTCAGGAGGTTCTCCAAGCACGAAGGGTTCTCCTCCAGAGTGGCGCGACAGTTGGCTCTTGCCAGACGGCAATCAACCAGAGTAAATTATCAGGCTAAATGGTCTGGTTTACAGACGTTGGTGTAAGTCTCAAGGACATTCAATTTCTAGACCTTCCTTACCGAAAGTAGCGGAGTTTTTAGTTCATTTACATCATGACAGGGCCCTGTCACCTTCGTGCATTAAGGGTTATAGGTCTATGCTTTCCTATGTTTTAAGGCAAGGCTCCCTGAGATCTCTTCATCTTATGTCATTAGAGATTTACTTCGATCTTTTTCCCTATCTCGACCCAGGCCGCAGTGTTTCGCCTCCGACATGGGACGTTAACAAAGTCCTTCAAGCCTTAAGGTTCCCTCCGTTTGAGCCTCTGAATTCTGCCAAATTTAGGGACCTCTCTTCTAAGACACTCTTCCTTGTCTCACTGGCTACAGCCAAGAGGGTGGGTGAACTGCAAGCACTCTCTTTTCTGGTTGCCAGATCTGGACAAGACATGATTTTGTCATACCTTCCTGAATTTGTCGCACCTTCCTGAATTTGTCGCAAAGACTGAATCGTCTGATAATCCCATTCCCAGGTCTTTCGTACTGAAGTCGCTGGTCGACTTTGTTGGTAATTTAAATGAGGAATTAGTTCTTTGCCCTGTTAGGGCGCTCTCATGTTATTTACGCCGCACGAAGGACATTCAGGGTCGTCCCCGTCATCTGTTTGTTTCACCCCCGAAATGTCAAGAGACCTATTTCAAAAGAATGGTGTATCCTTTTTTCTCAGAGATCTGATCGTTAAAACTGGTGGTTCGGCTGCTGGGGAAGACCAGACGCCGAGAGCACACAGTATTAGAGCAGTTGCTACATCAGTAGCTTTTATGAAGAACGTCTCAGTCGCCAAGGTGCTTGAGGCGGCGACTTGGTGTTCTAATTCTGTTTTTGCCTCTTTTTACTTGAGGGATATTTCTCTAGTTCTAGGCGACCTTCGTTCTTTGGGCCCGTTGGTGATGGCAGGACAGGTCGTCAGACAGGAGAATTAGGTAGTCTTCCTGTTTTAAGTTTGGTTGCTACCTGTATATTATTCATTAAATTTTGTTTCGTTGTATATATTTTTTGTTTTTGTATTATAACCCATGGCAGTTTTTGACGTAGTTATAATGGGAATTAGGCAGTTTGGTATTTAGGTGTTGTTGATGACAAGGACTGACTGCTTGGCAACTCATGCTGCTTCCATTGTCAGTGTGAAATGGTTCCAGCCACTGGGTTGTCGGCACTGGCGACTACGCTTCTCCCAGAGTCGATGCTGACCTAGGACTAGCCACTGGTTCGCTTGTCCTGACGACTCCTGCTTTTTTCACTGTCCTGGACAGGGAATTAGTCGATGGATCGTCTGCTGTCATCTGGTGACTCGCTCACCATCTACTTTTTGTCTCACCTGTTTTCTCGGAGTCAGACACTCGTGTGAGATCAGGCGACATTTAGTAGCCCTGAGTTTCTTGTTGACGAAGTCGGTTGCGTTGATACACCCCCGATGATCGTGTAACATGAGACCAGGTTGGACTGTCAGGCATTCGTCCTTCGGGACTGAATCGCCTTTTTGCTCCGCGCTCCTTTCTCTTGGCACCAGAAAGCTCGAGTTAGGAGTTGCTCATGAGCCGATTCGTTGCTGGCGACTTCGGGTTGCGTTGATACACCCCCAAGGTTTGCTTAGCTTTGAATCGCCCAGACAGTCCAGACACTCATCCTTTAGGGAAAGAATAGTGCTTGATAGTCTTCAGGGTGCAGCCTTGCTGTCCGCAATTCGTCTGACTGGTCACCTGGTCGGTCACCTGACCTTAGTACAGACGGACTGACTATGCACTTACTCCTTGTCCTGTGCTACCGCAGTTTGGTGGCATTATGGTAGGAGGCTTTGAGTTGTTAGTATCTTTGACCTTGGGTTGAGTTTTGACTGCCTATGATATATATTTCTTTGTTTGTTTTCTCCTATTCTGTCCGAAGGGGAAATTGTATTCAGATTCCCTCCTCCTTTTCAATGTGGTTAATCGGGCTAGATAAATTATATTAAGGTAATGTTTATTAATATGTAATTTTGTTCATGAAACTTACCTGTCAGATATATATATAGCTGTATTCTCCGACGTCCGACAGAATTTCAAAACTCCCGGCACACGCAGTGGGCGGCCAGGTGGTTAGTACCCATTCCCGCCGCTGGGAGGCGGATATCAGGAATCATTCCCATTTTCTATTCAGATTTTTCTCTGTCGCGGTAGTGAAAAACAAAACATGTTTCCACTACCCCGCCTAGGATTTTGAAACTTCATTAGCCGCTTAAGTATCCTACTTATTTTTTTGAATGATTGACTTGGATTTGTGGCTAGGCATACGCTAGAAACCTTGGTTTCTTAATAAGAATCTTATCGACGTTTGGGTATGATGGCGGATAGGAAATATCTACTTCCTTCCGTAAACCCTAGAGATGAACAGGAATTCTGTCTCTTCCGCGATTTATGAGGAAATTACGAAGATTTAAAGAGTTCCTGGATTAACTTCCTTACTTAAGGAAATATATTCTCTTTCTATCGTTCTATTAACGAAAAGAACGAAGATAGTAAAAGTTTTTTCCTTTCTCTATCTGCCTCCCCAGGGTGGCAGGGAAAGAAGGTAGTAGAGTAGTCCATTGCTGTATGATAATACGATAAACGGTCAAATCATAAGCACATACCGTAGTTACTTCGTGCTGTGCAACTCTATACCAGTATCCTTACAGGACTTTCCTAGGAAGGACTACGCTTAAAGGGATTGTTATGACAATACCTAATTAGCTTCTAGATTTATCGAAGTCTTGTTTCGCTTAAATATACATTAATAAGAACTTCCTGAAGTTCGATAATAATTTTATAAGATTCCATTTATTGAATGGAGTAGCTGGCAACTCTGGAAGAGTAAGGCCAGACAGCTAACGGAGGGGGCTGCTATCGCTTAGACCAACGCAGTAACCATCTATTGCTCAGTCATGAGAGGTCGGTCCTGCGGGATGGAATGACTAACCGTATCTCTCCCCTACAATCGCGGTCTTAGCGCCTCGGATTGAGGGGATAGTTAAGCAAGCATAAATAAAATATTGTCTGCCTTTTGCTAAGATACGTTCAATAAGAAAGATATTCCAGCCTTTCAATGCTGATTACCGTAGGTAACATTATTAAAGGAATCTAACGCAGCAGAACACTATATATTATATAATGTTCTCATGCTTACGAAAGCATGGCTTATTAGAGTACATGCTTAGTGAGAAGATGAATGTAGTAGAGAATTCACTTTTAAGTCTACGGTATGGTCAAGTCTTATGCCTTTCATGCATCAGGGCGCTCGACAAGATCCTCTCTGAGATGCCCTTGGTGTTCTAGGCACCAATACGCTCGGTAAGACTCTCGCGAGGACGTCTCTTGAAGATGCTCAACGTCCTACGCATTGAGACGTGAGGAAGCTTTTGCCGATGCTCGACGTCCTACAAGAAGAGACGCTCATCAGGACGCTCTGGAAGACGCTCGACGTCATAAACATTGATAAGCTTTTTGGAAGACGCTCGATGTCTTACACATCTGGACGCTCGCCAGGACGCTAGCGAGGACGCTCGCCAGGACGCTAGCGAGGACGCTTTTGAAGACGCTCGGCATCCTACACGTCATGACGCTCGGTAGAGCACTGGCCAGGACGTTCTTCAGAACGATAGGCGTCCTACGCATCAAGACGTTCGGCAGGATTCCTGCAAGAACGCTCTTCAAGAGGGCGTCGTCGAAGTAGAGGAAGGAGTTTGGTCTCGTCAAGATGTCTACTTCGCTTTCTACGAAGGGAGCGTTCAATAGAATCCATCACTTGATGAATTCCAGGAAAACTGTAAGCAGATTTCGGTGTCATAAAACGCCTCGTCTGCTTTCGGGATTGCGCTGCCGAAGGGGAACATTAAGGTCCTTCCTGTCGTAAGCCCAGTCTCTGATTAGGAATCTTGCCCCTTCCTCGATTTCTGCGGGAATCGGGAAAACTATATGCTCGAATTCCTGGATTACTTTCTGTCATGTAAATGGGTTAGTTCTCATTGACAAAGATCTTCATAACATTTTATCGCTTAAGCGGATAAGCTCTCATTAACAAAATTCGAGAGAGCTCTCATTCATTAGAGAGAATTTTATGTTCAAGTGACTACAATACTTACGTATTTTATCTTTGCGTCATATTACTAATGTAGGGTTCAAGTCATATACGCATATCATGGTTACCTCTACAGATGGCAACCGAAAAGACGGTTATTGTAAATGTATTTAATCGGTCCTTCCTGCAAACTTCCAGGAGTTTCCGCTGTAAGGACAACGCTAAAGGTATTTGTTACAACAACACTAACTCAGCGTCGGCATCTAGCGAATTATGTTTCGCTTACCAAATATGCCTGCTTGAGAATTTCCTTATCGATAATAGTAACAAACCTATTCCTTCGTAGAAGAGAGTAGCTGGTAACTCAGCAGAATAGTGCGAGACGAGAGGTTGCTGTCATTGTGGATGACGCAGTATAATTTAACGGTACTCCAGGCAACTTTCCAGGAGTTTCCGATTTAACATTTGGTTAATTAAGCGTAATGTTACGACAACACAAAATCAGCTTCTGTATTTAGCGAATTTTTTTTGTTAATTTTCGCTTAAATATGCCAACTTGAGAGTTTCTGTTCAATAATGTAAAATCTATTCCTTAGGATGAATAGAATAGCTGGCAACATCGGCATAAGACTGCGAGAAGGTGAACATAAGCTGCTGCCTGCTGCCTGTGACTGTCACAGTGTCACCAACTCAGTATCAGGTAGCTCGCTGTTAAGCTCTGTCGGTTACGTCTCTCTCTCCCGCGGGTTGATTGACGAACCATATCTCTACCCTACAATCATGACTTTTCGCCTCGGGTTGAGGGGATTTCTAGTAATCATGAATAAACACGACTTCCTATTGCTAAGAAATTTTCAACAGAGATATCTCTTAGACCTGTTCAGCGCTGCTTACCGCACTGTAACAGAATTCTGTACGAGTTTACCGCGGCATAGCACTATAATAATGCTCTCCTGCTTATGCAAAGCGCAGCCTTATTAGGGAAGGAAGCATGCTTAGTGAGGGAATGGATGAGTCTGCTGGGGTACCATTTCCTCGCTGGAGAAGCTTTGTTTCCCTGATAGACTGCAATTCAGACCTCTACAGTTTTTCCTGCAGGAGGACTGAAATAACATCAAAGATCTAGAAATAATTCTAAAACATCTATCAATGGGTTGACGATCACAACTCCAGGTGATACCGAGAGGGTGCCAGGCATCCGGACAGAGGTCAGAGGTCCTGGCACATAATCTAAAGAGAATTGGAAGCAATTTGGTTGGCTCTCCAGTTCCTCGAAGAGTGAGTTTTTTGGTCGATTGGTCCAAATCATCTCAGATAATTCGCAGCTCTCTCATATCCCAAGAAGAGAGAGATGGTTATCGACCATAGGCACGGAACGTAACGATCCTCAAGAGGTTCGTTACACTATTGCAGCGTCCGTGCTGGATCTTCTCGATCGGCGGCAGCAACTACTGACGTCTGAGTAATCTCGCTTAGAAGTATGTCGAGAGTTGTGGAGACGTGGAGACGTCCTTTCGTAGATTTCTTCGCAATATGAAGACGAAGAAGCTTCCTCTACGTTGCTCCCTTATTCTCGATCCGAGAGCGGTAGCAATAGACGCAATCATATAGTATGGAATGGGGATAGTTGGTTAGTCTCTTTTCCCCTATTCAAAAGCTTAGAAAGCTGATAAGATAATCGCTGGCGTCAGAGGGAGCGAGAAAGACGCTGATCGCCCATGTTTGGCCTTCGAGAGGCTGGATTCCACAGAGGTCACGTCCTTCAGAGGGCATTTTCCAAGGACCCTTCCCGAGAGAATCGGTCTACTCTAACATCCTCACTTCGAGAAGGTACCTAAAACCTCCTTCCCGCTCTGAGTCTGGCAGGCGGTTCAGGACTGTCGAGAAGTGAGAGGATCTTCAAGATTAATTACAAGTCTCATTGCCAAAGCAAAGCAGTGCTGCATATTTTGCAGTGTACCAATCGGAGTGGGCCGATTCTGGAGATAGTGCAGGAAGAATGACTGCTCCTACACCTCCACCTCTGTGAATTACTTTACCGTCTTCCCTTTCCGTCTGAATTATGGATAAGCTAACAGTCCCAACGATTGTAGAATACGGAAATATGTTGTTGACGGCCTCTAGGCTCAGAGATTCGGATCTGTCAAAACAACAAAGCCCTTCACGATCTTTGAGGTCTGCGGAAATCTTGATGGAGCTTAGACGTAGTCTGAAGTTCTTGATGTCAAAGCATTTCGAACCTCTCCTTTCTGTAAAACTTAATACACGTGACGAGAAAGGCTAATTTTCTAACCACTCTAGCTACGGCATTGAGGGTTAGTGAGGTTTTAGCCATCATCAGAGGTTTTGGCTTTAGAGGACATAATTCGGTGTCCCTCTAAGCCTTCCGTTCTTGCTAAGAACGAAAACCCGTCTAACCCTTGGCCAGAGGCCTGGAGATCAAGGGGATGGCACAAATTATTGGGCAAGAGCCACAGAGAGTTCTGTGCCCTGTCGGGGCTCTCAAGTTTTATCTGATAAAACTAAAGAAAGTCAAGGTCATTCGGGACATCTGCGGTGTTCCGTAAAAAGACCAGACTTGCCCATGTCGAAGAACGCCCTGGCGTTATTTTTAATGAGTCTTTCTAAGAGGCTCATTCGTCATGTTTGAACAAAGATTTGAAACCTTTTTCTTTTAAAGTAAATGCTCACGAGGTGAGGGCGCGGCCTCGGAAGCATTTCAACAGAGCATGACACTCAGTAATATCCTGAGTGCCACGTTTGAGCGAAGCAACTCTGTGTTCGCTTCACACTCCCGACGGGATGTGAAGACGACATATGAGATCTGCGAGTCGCTAGGACCATACATATCCGTAGAAATATTATTGGAGGCAGGAAGCAGCACGAATCCTATCCTATAGAAAAGGGATAGGTGTGCTTTTAACTTTGAAGGGTTGGTCGCTTGAGGCGCTTTCCCTTTCGTTAGCCTAGAAGTTATGGGACTAACTTCGATAGGTTAGGTCAGGTGGTGGTTTTAGCTTCGTTGCCCTCACAGTATGGTCAATATGGTCTAGTCACATTGTGGTCACGCCCCCGTTGACAGATCATCTAGAGCGCACCAACTCTAGTAAAGCAAAAGCAGACTTCGGTGACAGTAATCAAGAAGTCAGCTATGCTAACAGGTAAGGAATCAAGATGTCAATCATCTGCACTTGAGGTGTTTCCTAAATCCTTCTATTCTGTCCCTTCCCACCTCCAATGGTGGGATTCAGCTATATATATATCTGACAGGTAAGTTTCATGAACAAAATGTTATTGTTATGATACAATAAAGTTTGTTCATACTTACCTGGCAGATATATATAATTAAAGTACCCACCCACCTCCCCTCAGGGGACAGTGGTATGAAAAATCTGAATAGAAAATGGGAATGATTCCTGATATGCCTCTGCCTCCAGCGGCGGGAATGGGTACTAACCACCTGGCCGCCCACGCTGTGTGTGCCCGGGAGTTTTGAAATTCTGTCGGACGTCGGAGAATACAGCTATATATATATCTGCCAGGTAAGTATGAACAAACTTTATTGTATCATAACAATAACATTTTTATTCTAAAATTAATATTAATAATACTTACGTGTATAATTTATCTAGTCCCACCCATCCTACCCCACGATCTGCCCATCACAACTGATTTGAGGGAAGGTTTTCGTATCTGTCAACGACAGTGTTGCCAACTGGCGGACAGAATAGGAGGTAACAGGGTTGCCAATGTGGTAAATTTTGGTGCGGTTTTTGTGGATTTAGGGCTAGATAAATTATACAGGTAAGCATTATTAATATTAATTTTAGAATAAAAATTCCATTTCTCCACACAATTACTCACAAAGATCATGCAAAATATATACAAGGGCACATAAATTACCAAGCTATAGTGAGTTTCATATCAACCTTCACATGCTATTGCCACAACCCCAGAACAAGGTAAAACACACAATATACGTATATTAACCTGGGATTTGCATACAAAAGGGTGACAATGTAAGGTATAAGGACATGCACTAATAGGTGGATATATACAGGGTGTTTCAAAATTAAAACCCCCCCCCCCCTCTACAGCACAAACTAAAATTGATATGGACAAAAGTTAAGTTGATTAACAACTCTACTAGGGTTGGCCCGAAGGATTAGATAGTTTTACGTGACTAGGAACCAGTTGGTTACCTAGCAACGGGACCTACAGCTTATTGTGGGATCTGAACCACATTGTATCGAGAAATGAATTTCTGTCACCAGAAATAGATTCCTCTGGTTCCCGTTGGCCAAGCTGGATATGGACAAAAACAAAAGTAATTCAGAACAGGTATTTGTTTAAGTTTCTCTCATGAGTATTTAATATTTTGTGTAGCCTCCATCTGCCAGTACCACAGCTTCCATTCTTGAGGGGTATGATTTCAGCAAATCGCAAAAAAGCTGAGACTCGAACTCCATTTCCCTGAGCACTTCGGTCACCTCTCTTCGCAGGTCGTTGAGGCTTGGTATACCATCATAGTTCACTGTGCGCGCTTCAACACGATCCTTTAAAATACTACCAATGTTTTCACACACATTAGGCCAGGGGAGAGCTACCTGGAAATTCACTTGACGAGAAGAAATCTATACCACTCTTTCGAAGCAGCTCCTGTGTCTGAAGAGCCTTGAAACATGGTGCCTTTTCATGCAAAAATGTGACTTCATCAGATAACACATTTTCAGGATTCTTGAGGAAGGGAAATACTCCACCAGTAAGCATAGTTTTGTTCATGAAACTTACCTGACAGATATATATATAGCTGTATTCTCCGAAGTCCGACAGAATTTCAAAACTCGCGGCACACGCAGTGGGCGGCCAGGTGGTAGTACCCATTCCCGCCGCTGGGAGGCGGATATCAGGAACCATTCCCATTTTCTATTCATATTTTTTCTGTCGCCGGTCGGTAAACACCTGTTTACAGACCTCCGCCCAGGATTTTTGGATTTGACTCGTTCTAAGTATCTGGATTGACTTTTGGTTTTGACTCTGGATTGTTGGATTGGCATACGCGATAGTGGACTGTTTTTTGATTTTGGATTGGCTTTTCTGTGAACGTGATGTCGGGATCAAGTTCAGTGAGCTTCAGAGTGTGTGTGAGGAGTGATTGCAAGGTGAGGCTACTGAAATCATCGGTAGACCCCCACACAGTATGTATGGGGTGTAGGGGGCATGTTTGTTTGTTGGATGATCGATGCATTGAATGCAAAAGTTTGACTGATGATGGATGGAAGGTGTATGAGTCCTATCGGCGTAAGTTGGAGCGCGATAGGATCAGGAGGTCTTCCTCCAAGAGCGGTTCTACGAAAGGTAAGGGAAGTAACATTTCTCCTATTTTAACACCAGTAGAATTTGCTTCACCTAATCCTGTGTTGTTGCCTGAGGGCCCTGGTTCTGTGTCTGGAGAAGGTAATGCCCTTTCTTTGATTCTAGAGTCGTTACGCACTCTAGAGTCCAAAGTGTTGGCCCTAGAAAACGGCTCGAGTAAAGTGTGTGATCGTGCCCCTAGTGTTGTGGAGGGGGCGTCAGATCGGCCCCATAATGCCTCTAGGCCTAGAAACTCCTCTGTCGGACTCCCAGGACTCAGGGAGTGGGCATGTCGAAAGCCGCAAGAGGGTTACGGGGCTCCCCACCGATCTGGCGTCCCTTCGGCAGGACCTGTTGCTACTTCCCAGGCTGCCAAGGAGCGTGCTCAGGCTCGCATCCTTAAGGACTGTTTTTCGTCCTCCGAGGCGCCCTCCCCGCGCAAGGGGTGGAGCGCTCGGAGAGACTCGCGTCCGTTGAAAAAAAAAAAGGACTTTTTTCCGAGGGAGGACGCTTTACGTTCCCCTCTCTCCGCTATCGTTGCGGTCTTCGCCTGCGTCGTATGACGCGTTTCCTCCACAGAAGAGAGGTAGGACGTCGTCCGAGGACAACGCTGAGAAGCGCTTCTCGCGCGCCTCGGAGAGGCAGGTTGCTGTACCTGTGAGAAGGAGGGAGCGTCCCCTCGCCCCTCGTCTTCTCGCAGGCGCAGCCCTTCACCTCCTCTCGTTTCTTCGCCTACGAAGAGTATTCGTGTGTCTCTTCAAGACCAATTGTCGGCGTTAATGGCTCAGAAGACTCGCCAGCAGCAGTTTGAGCCTAAACGTAGGAAGGACGCTAGACTGCCTGTCAAGGAGGACGAGGCAGTCCCCTTCTCCGTCTCCTCGTTCGTCTGTCCTCCGCTTGCTTCTCCTTCGGAGCTTCCTTGTTCTCGTTATGCGGGTAGGAAGTCTCGTGGACAGGACGCTTTTCTTCCCTCTCGACGTCCTGATCAGTCCCGCAGCGTCACGCCTTGGAGGAACGCTTTTGAAGACGCTCGGCAGGAAACGACTTGTTTTGCAAGACGGCTCCGTCGGGGAATGTGTTTTGCTTGACGCTTTGCCTGTTGAGAAGGCTTTCGAGAGCGCCCAGAAGGACGCTTGAGCGGAAAGCGTAAGGACGCTCCTCGAGAGCGAGTTAGAGTAGCCTCTCTTGACGCTCAGCGCGGTCAAGAAGTCTTCTGTTCTTCGAGCTCTAAGGATCGACAGAAGGTCGGTCGCTTTGAAGAGGCTGATATTAGTCATCGAAAGCCTTTGTTGAAGGCTAGACCCGTTGGGCGCACGCCCTCTCCAGAGGTTCAATCTCCGCCTTTGCCTCGTTCGGGAGGAAGGAGAGCTTAGTAGTCCGGCGGACTCAGTTGAGGAGGAACAGCCGTCAGTCTCGTCGGTGTCCGATTACAAGGTGCTGGTTCGACTGTTACGCTCTTCTTTTGGTGAGAAGTTCCAGCCTGCAGCTCCCAAGTCTCCACCCTCTCAGTTTTCGTCATCGAAGTCGTGCAAGGTTCCGGAGTTTGTGGAGATGAAAACTTCTTTGTCCACTAAGAGAGCGTTCAAGAAGTTTCAGGATTGGATGGAACGTCGGAAGGATCAGGGCAAGTCGACTTTCGCCCTTCCGCCTTCAAGACTCAGTGGGAAAGGCGGCATCTGGTATGAGACCAAAGGAGAAGTAGGAGTTAAGATCCCGTCGTCTTCCCAAGGGGACTTTGCTAGTCTGGTCGATGCACAGAAGAGGTCTCTTTTATCGACCGCTAAGATTTCGTGGACGCCAACGGAGATTGACCATCACATGAAAGGTCTGTTAAGGACCCTGGAAGTCTCTAACTTTCTAGACTGGTGCTTGGGAGTCCTGGATCTTCCATCTAGGAGTCCTGACTCGTTGAGTCTGGGGGAGCTGTCCAATGTGTTATCCTGCATGGACAAGGCCGTCAGGGATGGTTCGGAAGAGTTAGTGTCTCATTTCGGCACTGCTTTTCTCAAGAAGAGAGCGCTTTTCTGCAATTTTACAGCTAAGTCTGTCTCTTCATTGCAGAAAGTGGAGCTTCTCTTTGCACCTCTTTCGAGCCATCTCTTCCCCCAGGCTATGGTAAAGGACCTGGCAGTGAGCCTACAAGAGAAGGCTACCCAGGACCTCTTGGCCCAGTCTTCAAGACGTCCTGCAGTCCCTACCACGTCTCGTTTGGACGACCTCCTAGGAAGGTTAAAACCCTTTCGTGGCGCTCCTCCCTCGAGAGCTGCTCTCGGGAGAGGGCTTGCAAGAGGAAGAGGTTCCTTCAAACCTAAATCCTCTAAGTGAGAAGATAGTCCTTCAGATGCCGGTCGGAGCCAGGCTAAAGTTCTTTGCGGGGGCGTGGAGAGAGAGAGATACAGATGCGTGGTCCCTCAAGATAGTGGAACAGGGGTACAAGATCCCCTTTGTGGACCCTCCTCCTCTATCCACAACTCCCAAAGATCTTTCCCCGTCATATCAAGGGGAGAAACATCAGGTTCTTTTTAGATCTTTTAGATCAAATGATCAAGAAAAGAGCGGTGGGAGCAGGTCTTAGACCTGGGTCCCACCAGGATATTACAACAGACTTTTCCTGGTACCAAAGCAGTCGTCGGGGTGGCGTCCAGTCTTGGACGTAAGCAGCCTGAATCTTTTCATAGAAAAGAAAAATTCAAGATGGAAACGCCTCAGTCGTTCTAGGAGCCTTAAGACCGGGCGACTGGATGGTGTCCTTGGACCTACAGGACGCATACTTTCACGTGCCTATCCACCCTCTTCAAGAAAGTTTCTGAGGTTTATGTTAAGGGACAAAGTTTGGCAATTCCGAGCCCTTTGTTTCGGTTTAAGCACGGCTCCGATGGTATTTACCATGCTCATGAAAAACGTAGCGAGATGGTTACATTCTGCAGGAATAAGAGTGTCCCTGTATCTCGACGATTGGCTTATCAGAGCATCGTCAGAAGAAAGGTGTCTGAAGGACCTTCACTTCACGTTAGCCTTGGCGAGGTCCCTGGGACTTCTGGTCAACCTCGAAAAGTCGCATCTGACCCCAAACACGTCCATCGTGTATCTGGGGATTCAGATGGATTCAGTGGCTTTTCGAGCGTTTCCGTCCAGGAACGACAGCTACAAGGCTTAGAGAGAGTTTCGGCCTTCATGGGAAGGAAGCTTGCTCGGCGAGGGAGTGGATGAGTCTGCTAGGGACCATTTCCTCCCGCTGGAAAAGTTTGTTTCCCTAGGAAGACTACACCTCAGGCCTCTCCAGTTTTCTTAGCAGAAGAATGGAGAGTCAAAGAGGATCTGGATGCGACCTTATTGATCACCGAATCGGTGAAGAACCATCTAAGATGGTGGTTAGATCCTCGGAAGTTTCGAGAGGGGTTGTCCCTAAAGCTTCTGAGCCCCGACCTAGTGTTGTTTTCCGACGCCTCGGTGTCGGGATGGGGAGCAACACTAGGAGGGAGGAAGTGTCAGGCACCTGGATGGGGGGAACAGGTGTCCTGGCACATCAATGTGAAGGAACTAGCGGCGGTTCCTGGCGCTACAGTTCTTCCAGCAAAAGGTTGCAGAGAAAGTGGTCCAAGTCAACTCGGACAACACCACAGCCCTTGCGTACCTAAAGAATCAGGGAGGTACACACTCCCGTCCTCTATTTTACTTAGCGAGGGAGATTCTGCTGTGGGGCACATGCGAGACGGATCAGGATCCTGACGAGTAATTTATCGTGCAGAGTCCAGAACGTTCAGAGCAGGACCTTGCTCAGGCAAGCCGACAGGATCAAGATCCTGCCTGCCGACGGAATGGACGTTGCACCAGGACGTCTGTCGAGAGCTCTGGAGACTGTGGGGCGTCCGTTAGTCGACCTATTTGCGACATCACGAACGAAGAGGTTGCCTCTTTATTGCTCCCCTGTGTTGGATCCGGGAGCAGTCGCTATAGACGCTCTGCTCTGGGACTGGACGAACCTAGACTTGCATGCCTTCCCGCCATTCAAGATCATGGGGGAAGTAGTAAGGAAGTTCGCGGCATTGGAGGGACGAGGTTGACCCTGATCGCCCCGATGTGGCCCGCGAAGGAATGGTTCAACGGAGGTCAATGTCCTTCATCATAGACTTTCCGAGGACGTTGCCCTGGAGGAAAGATCTACTCAGACAGCCCCACTTCGCAAGATATTCACCGAAACCTCTCCGCTCTGGGTCTGACTGCGTTCAGACTATCGAAAAGTTGGCCAGAGCGAGAGGTTTTTCTAAAGCAGCTGCGAAGGCGATCGCCTACGCAAGGAGGACTTCCTCGAGAGCTGTTTACCAGTCGAAGTGGGCTTCCTTCAGGGCATGGTGTAGAAAGGAGGGAATTTCCTCTTCCACTACCTCTGTGAGCCAGATAGCCGATTTCCTGCTATTTTTAAGAAATGTGCAGAAGCTGGCAGTCCCGACCATCAAGGGATATAAGAGTATGCTGTCAGCAGTCTTCCGACACAGAGGCCTAGACCTTACTGACAACAGAGATCTTCACGATCTCCTGAGATCATTTGAGACTTCCAAGATACCTCAGGCGAGGCCTCCTTCTTGGAACTTAGATTTAGTCCTTAGACTGTTGATGTCGAGTCCTTTCGAGCCTCTCCATGAAGCGTCTCTTAGGAACTTAACGAAGAAGGCTCTTTTCCTAACTGCTCTGGCGACGGCGAGAGAGTTAGCGAAATTCAAGCCATTTGTAAGCGAGTGGGCTTCAAAGGTGACAATGCGGTCTGCTCTTTGAGTCCCACTTTCTTAGCAAAGAATGAAAAACCCGTCTAACCCTTGGCCAAGGAGCTTTGAAATCAAGGGTATGACAAGCCTTGTGGGCCAAGAACCTGAGAGAGCCCTGTGCCCTGTCAGGGCTCTAAAGTTTTATGTCCACAAGACAAAGGAGGTACGAGGTCCCTCAGATAATCTGTGGTGTTCGGTTAAACGGCCCGATATACCATTATCCAAGAATGCTTTGGCGTTCTTTCTGAGGGACGTGATTAAGGAGGGTCATTCGTCTTACCAGAAGACCGATTTGAGCCTCTTGCGAGTGAAAGCTCACGAGGTCAGAGCTGTCGCAACCTCGCTTGCCTTCCAAAGGAACATGTCGATCAAGGACATCCTTGACGCCACCTTTTGGAGGAGCAATTCAGTATTCGCCTCACACTACTTGAGAGATGTGTGAACGATATACGAGGACTGTTTGTTCTCTTGGGCCATACGTTTCTGCAGACACAGTCTTGGGGGCTGAAGGTAGCTCTCTCCCTATCCCTTAGTTAGGTTTAGGTTATTAGTTTTTGTTGTTGTGTTCTTTGGTTGTGGTGAGTCTTTGGTGAAGACCTCCCATCTCTTAGCTTAGTGTTCAGGGGGTCTTGGATAGTTGGTCAGGTGGTGGTCAGTTGCTTCGTTGCCCTCATATGTATGGCTCTATGCTCTTGTCACGTCGAGGTCACGTCCCAGTTGACAGAGCATCCAGAGCGCACCAGCACTACAGGTCTCCACCTGGCTGGCAGCTCTGATTAAGCACAAGCAGGCTTAAGTGACAGTAATCACAGAGTCTACTTTGCTAACAGGTGAGGAACCAAGGTGTACATCATCTACTTAATTTAAGTTTCCTACAAATCCTATTCTGTCTCTTCCCACCATCCGAAGGTGGGATTCAGCTATATATATATCTGTCAGGTAAGTTTCATGAACAAAATGTTATTGTTATAATACAATTAAGTTTGTTCATACTTACCTGGCAGATATATATAATTAAGTGCCCACCCACCTCCCCTCAGGAGACAGTGGCACTGATAAAATATGAATAGAAAATGGGAATGGTTCCTGATATCCGCCTCCCAGCGGCGGGAATGGGTACTACCACCTGGCCGCCCACTGCGTGTGCCGCGAGTTTTGAAATTCTGTCGGACTTCGGAGAATACAGCTAAATATATATCTGCCAGGTAAGTATGAACAAACTTAATTGTATTATAACAATAACATTTCTATGAAGTATTTGCCATTCCATGACTGTCCTTTTTCTTTGATGATCCACATTAACCATTTGGCTGTGAAACAGAAAGATTCCCAAACATTCAGGAAATTTCACAACTTGGCGATAACACACGTCAAGGCTAATATCATCCAACTTTGCAGCCCAAATGATGTCATTTTTATGATTTGGCTTCCTGACTGTGTAAATGAAGAATTCATCTGATGCGGCAACATGGAGAAAGTCCGCTTCATCTCAATCTTTAAGAAATGAACCACAAAACCATGCACAGACTTCTCTGTTGCTGAATGATGTGGGGCTTGCTGATAAATAACATGAAATGGCTTGATACCAGATTTTTTCAACTCACGATATACAGCACCTATATCTTCTCTTTTTTCCCCTTTTTGTTTCTAGTTCAAGCGCCAATTTACGTAAAGCCTTTCTTGGTTTACCCACTGCCTCAGCTATGATGTCTTTTGACACCCGAGAAAGGACTTCGGGCCTTCCAAGATTCTCACTCTTTTTGCAATGACAGTCACATGGATTTTTGTTTCAGTTTCTTGTAACAAAGGATTCATCTCATTATTTTAATGTATATATTAAGCTATCCAGGAACGTGAAATGATGGATGCGCCAGCATCCCTGGCGCCTCTGAGGGTTATAGCCCATATTCGGTCATTACATATGATTTCCTCTGAGTCGTTAGCCATGGCTGTATCTAACTCAGTCACTCAGTCTGAAAATACAAGAAATGTAAAGTGAAAAGTAGCTTAATAGAAACTTAACCCTGGATAGATTTCACTAGATTGGTACCCTGTTAAAGGCGCGTGCAGGTCGAGCTCGACCCGAGCGCCCAGAAAAATTTGTGAAAATTCAATTTTTACTAGAATGCTTTACATTTTATTTTCTAAAATCAATTTAAGCATTGATAAAAACTACTGAAAAGATAAATCGTACCCTTCTACAAATTAAATATTACAAATATAATTAAAAAATAAGTATATATACAAAAAATAATTTACGAAAATGTTTACAAAAAATACAAAATAAGCTATATATACACACAAAAATTGAGGGAATCCTTCTTAAAACTACTACTTACAATATGAGACTGCCAGAAAAGGTGGAAAAGGTGTCAGACCCATAGAGGTCAAAATCTGAAAAGAGAAAAAGTTTTTTGGCCAAAAAAAATTGTCAAAATTTCATAATTTTTTTTGGTACCTAAATGAAATAGGAAATGGTTAATTTTTATAGAATAAACTCTTATTATCCTAGAATGGAAGTAGTATGTAAGAAGATCTGCACTAAGATGTAATTTACTGTTATATCGAGGCAAAATCTAAAGGTAATTTTTTTACCTCCTAGGTTCACCATGAAAATTTCTTATAAAAATCATTATAACTACCGTATATACTCATGTATCATGCGACATTTGAAACCCTAATTTGGGAGCTGATTTTAACCCTTAAACGCTGAGCTAGTATTTCCGAAAGTGTCTCCCGTATGCTGGCGGCGTTTGCGAGTGAGCACCGAAGCGGAAAAAAAGTTTGTTCCGATACGTCATACAAACCATTGGTCCTTTAACAATAGGAATGTAACTTGCGGCAGCTGGAACCGGTCGTAAGCTTCGAACAAGGGAGTACGGTAGTTAACTGCTTGTCTGACAGTCGGCGCACTGCGCGACTGGGAGGAGAAGAATCACTTTGCTTTCGGCTGCGCTGGGTGACAGACGTGTTCTCCACTTCTCTCTGCCCGCCGTCGTCGCATGCTTCATTCTTCAAACTTTGGTTTGCCTTCTCTTACTAGTGTGTTTGTGTGAAAATCCTGTAAGTATTTTCATTTTATTATGGATTCTTGTGAGCTGGAGAGTTCCCATCAGCCGCATATGCCCTGGTGTGGAGGGCCGTAAGTGTGGGGCCTTCCGCTCCTTTCCTGAAGTTGACCCTCATGATTTATGTGCTTGGTGTCGGGGGCGCGAATGCTCTCGCACCGAGCCCTGTGATATTTGTTGTGTGTGGTCGGAGGAGCAGTGGGCACGATTTGAGGGGAGGAGGAAGCGACGTAAGCCTTCCAGGGAGTCTACGGAAAGTTTTCCGGCTACTCCCCTGGTCTCGGACACGTTGTCTTCTTTCCTCCCTCCATCTCAACTCCCGCGTATGGCTCCCTCCCCTTCGTGGGGAGTTTCTCGCTCCTCTTCGCCCGATCCGTTGAGCGTGGAGGAGAGGGCGAGAGACCCCGACATTCAGTTGTACTCGGGGTCTTCTGTTCGCTTGGGGTGGGACTTGTCCCCCCCGGGCGAGGGGGAGCCCCCCTACTAACCCGACCTTTGCTCCCTCAGGTATGCCTGCCGTGGGTGACAACCTCGACCAGGTTTGGTTCTCGCCGGGTCTCCAGGGGACACCGAGTGTTCAGGGGCTGCTGCATCACCTGGCGAGTGGCTCTGCTCCATTAACACACGGCCCGGTAACCACCACTACCACCACCGTCTCGACCCCAGGGTATGCCACCCCTCCTCACCTGGTGTACACTCAACATGTAACCATGGCAACACCTTCAGCTGCTATCCAGGCGCCGCTTCCAGGTATTCTGAGGAGGGTCGTGACTCCGCCGCCTGGGTTCGCTGCTCTCGCCTCAGCCCCCGACTTCCGGTGCCACAAGAGCTCGCCCCTGGACTTGCCGCCAGTACACAGGATGTCACTGGCCGCTGCCTTGCCTCCTGCCGTACCTGGACCAACCCCTGCTGACATTGTTCCTGCCTGTGGTGTTGCTGCTCCAGTCGCGGGTCCTTCCGGACAGGTGCAGCTGGGCCGTGTTGCATCGGCAATTGCCCCGGCTCCGTCCTGGATGGAGCACCTGACGACTGTCCTGAGGAAGCTGATGAAGAAGAAGAAGAAGAAAAAGAAGAGGAAGGTGTCGTCGTCCGTCGTCTTCATTGTCGTCTTCATCGTCTTCTTTGTCGTTGTCTGCTGCCGCCTCTTCCCCTTCGACTTCCAAGGCTTCACAACCGAGGAAGAAGGAGGCCGCCTCCTTCCCTCCTAAAAAGTCTCCTTCGGGAGCTTATAAGGGCCCGTCTCACTCCGATGTGACGGGAGAGTCTTCTGCTGGTCCTCCCACTCCTTCGGGAGCGGGGCCCGTCTCTCCTTCCGCAAGGAAGAAGAAGACGGGGACCAGAGGGGTACAGGCTACCTCCTCACCTGGTGCTGGGGCTCTGCCGCTACATCAGGTTCCGTCTCAGCCTCTTGTTCGCGAGAGGTACCGGGTGTGCGGTCGCCCGCGGGTGACCGTGCAGCCAAAGTCCAGGCTTCCGAGTTCGCTCGGCGCCAGGACTGAGGCATGGAGCGGAAGGCTGGTGAGAGTCACTCAGGTGACTCCCGCCAGACTAGCGATACGCGGGTACCCAGGGTTGACGCGACGGTCCCAGACCGGCCGCAGGCTGAGGCAAGGAACAAGAACAAACTAGAGAACCAAAGAGAGTAAGAACTTCATCTTCACCTCCACCTGCTCAAAGTATGGAGATTTCCAAACCCCATAAAAAAAGTATAACGAGTGAAGCCAACAGCGAGGATGCTTCTGCCCCTGAACAACCAAGGAATCAAGTCCCTTGGATAAAAACAAAGTATTAGTTGAGGTCTACTCTGCTCCATATCAAAAAGCTAATAAAAAATATAATGGAGCTAATCATAAGCCACATATCTCAAGACAATCAAAAGAAAGTCTTATAAAGTCCCATAAGGAAAATAAATTAAAAAAGATTGAAAGATAGTATAGATTACAGTAGAATTTCCCTGGGCAGATCCTAGCACTAAAAATCCAATCTGGACATTTTACAATGGAACTGTAAGGGACTCAGGACTCATTCAGAAATTCTAGAAGTATTACTGCCTCACTCAGGAATTCAACCAGAAAGATGCGTTTCCTTATTGCCCTTGCCTTTGCCTCAGCCAGAAGAGTGAGCAAAGTTGTAGCCCTAGATAAGAGAGTTGGTTTCTCTAATGGAGATGCTTTAGTCTCCTTTACTGTAGGCCTCCTCGCTAAGAATGAAAATCCTACGAAACCTTGGCCTCGTTCTTTTACTATTAAGAACTTGTCTAGCATAGTAGGAGTGGAAGGTAAAGAAAGGACTCTGTCCAGTGAGAGCTCTGAAGTTTACATTCACCGGACTGAAAACATAAGAGGACCTTCCAATAGCTTATGGTGGCCTGTTCAGGACCCCTCACGTCCTCTCTCTAAGAACGCCCTTTCGTACTTTCTTAGAGACCTCATTCGGGATGCCCATTTCCAGATAGCAATGGAGGCTCTACCTTTATTGAAGGTAAAGGCTCATGAGATTAGAGTAGTGGCTACATCTCTGGCCTTAGCTATAATCTTTAGTTGGCTTCCATTTGCCAGTCCACATACTGAAAATGTAAGTCAGTCTTTGTGAATCATTATCTTAAAGAAGTGGAAATGATTTTTAATGATTACAGTACCTTGGGTCCATTGGTGGTGGCTGGCATGGTGATGGGAGAACAAGTATAGGAAGGATTCCTTCCTACCTTACTCTTCGCCTTGAAAACTGATGTTGAGTCCTAGGAGAGTCTGTGGGTACATGGTACTGGATACTCTCTAGAATCATTGGTAGGGTGGTGGTTTTTAATATTTGGTGTAGGCAATTTTGTTGGTTTTCTGGCTTTATGTTGTTGTTCATGGTACTGTGCCTAGGGCAGGGGCAATGTCTGTGCTTTACTAGCGCTTGGTGAATTCCTTGCTTTACGGTCCCCCCTATGTAGTAGGTGACCCTGGTCTCACACCACACCTCTTAATAGTTGAGAGTAGCTGCCCCAGAAGCAGTTATGTTAATGCTGGCAAGATTTTTCTATTTGCATGCTTTTATCAGTTATAATTGCAGTAGATTTTTGCCCATGAATCCCACCCCCTAGCAATGTGGGAATCAGCTATGTAATTACTTGGTAAGTTACTTGAATAAAAATATTTTTATAAAATGTTTTATTTATACTTAGCAAGTATATAATTACAGAATGGAAGGCCACCCTCCTCCCCTCTCATGGATGATAAGGCATAAATGAAATTGAGCTAATTTGCAGTGTTGTTTTTTGCATATTCCCAGTAGTGGGCGGGGTACAGTCCTACCCCAAAGCAAAAGAATCGCTACAGTACTGCGATTTTCAATTTTTAGCTACTGGTACTTAGAAATTCTTAGCTTTGTAATTACTTGGTAAGTATAGATAAAATATTTTATTATACAAATATATTTTTCTGATATTTCTTTGCAAAATTTTAATTATAACTGACATGCTATTATAAAAGATAAGAATTAAACCCATCAGCCCTTGGGTATGTTTATGAGCAAATAAACAAAAAGATGTCATGGGAGAAACAGAAGCACAACATGCCCTCTTGAAGCCGTGATCACAGCTAACTCATGAGTTGCATACAATTGTTGATCTGAGCCAGTCTAAAAGTTGCCATTAGTGAATTTATGGGCCATAGAAGTAATGAAACCTCTTTCCTGCTCGATTCCTCCAAATCGATGGCACGTAATATTGATGCTCACCATGAGTGAACCTGCTCACAACTCAAAACCTGTTATTTTTACTCCTATGATGGTTATCTGTCCATTAAGGGTTATGGAATATGGCCATTTTAAATTTTATTTGTCATTACCTCATAACTATATTTTTTCTCAGGTTATTTATCCAGTATTTGCTATATTTCTCTTTGTGTCATCTGCTTAAAGGTCCTGATGATAAACTGTTTGGATTAGTGTACCTTCAGCAGATAAATTTTATCTAGAGGCCACTGAAAACTATGCAATGTACAGGTTTTTTTACAAGTGTTTTTAAGATGTAGTGGGGTTCAATTGTTTAATTCTCAGGTTTTTTATTTTGACATTTTATTTATCTTGCAGCCGAAAGCTTTCAAGGTCATCATCCTCATCCACTAGTAGTGATGAAGACCCAAGAACAAGAGAAAAGAAAATCGATGAAGTTGACAGATTAGCAGAGTTGGAAAGAGTTAGGTATGTGAATTAATCAAGTTTTCAGCCATAATTAGTTTTCTAGTTTTTATTATATAAATTTTGTTTTTAACAACTGATGAAAATTTTCTCTTTGATGGTACTACAGGTATTCCTCATTTAACGATGTACTCGTTTTACAACAACTTGGAATTACGACAACAACAGAGAGAGAGAGAGAGAGAGAGAGAGAGAGAGAGAGAGAGAGAGAGAGAGAGAGAGAGAGAGAGAGAGAGAGAGAGAGAGAGAGAGAGAGAATAAACTGAAAATAAAATCATTGCCAATGGTGGCCAAGAGAAAGGCTATTCAGTGCCAATAATCTAGCCTTGCCTAGGTTTTGAAAACCTTGAAATCTATGGCTAAAATAATAAATAAGGCTTTTATACTGGCGCAATAAAAGCTAACAACAAAGCAAGCAAAGCTCCCCAGTTATGTTAATCGTACCAACTCTCAAAATGACCCTCAGCCACACTTTCCTCTCTGACGTTACTTTATTCGACAGTACAATTGGTTCACCAATAGATACACACAGAAATTTCACACACTCTTACTTACCATCAATGACTGACTTTAGGGTGAAACGCTGTGTTGTCGCTAACCATCACTAACTATCCATCCACCACTTTGCTCTCTCTCTCTCTCTCTCTCTCTCTCTCTCTCTCTCTCTCTCTCTCTCTCTCTCTCTCTCTCTACTCTCTCTCTTCAGAAAGCACACGCACTTACACACTACCATACAGCAACACCAAACACAAATATGACACATCGAACATACGAAAACATTTAAACTCGATTACTCCTGACAATTACAGACAACCCTATGACTCTCTCTCTCTCTCTCTCTCTCTCTCTCTCTCTCTCTCTCTCTCTCTCTCTCTCTCTCTCTCTCTCTCTCTCGAAGACGTTGTCAAATGTAATATACTTTGTAAAGAAAAACTCTACATTCTATGGTTTGGGAACTCCACTGGTTGGCTTGATTCAGCCGCCATTAGTTTGTTGGATGGCTGAACAGGTGGCACTACTGTGGTGGGATCACAAGCTTAAAAAACAAGCGGGGAAATCCCCCCACATAAACCTAATCATTCCAGCTGCCCAACTCACCTTCAGTCACTCTTTCTTCTTTACACAACAAAATACACGCAGGACAATTGTCCTATACCTACAAAAAAAAAAAAAAAAAAAAAAACACACAACACACAAAACCACACGGTCTTACCCTAACACTCCAGATACTCCGGGCTTTGCTCTGCTGTCTGCCGTTGAGGTCGCAGCAGATGACCACCACCAAACCCACAACCAAAACAACACAACAACAAAACAGGACAACAACCCACAACAACAACAACACCCAAACCACACCCCACAATCAACAACAACAAACAAACAAGGAACACAACCACAACCTAACAACACAGCAAACAACCAAGGAACATAACCACAACCTAACAACACAATCACCAACCAAGGAACACTACCTCACATATAACAACAAAACACAACAAAAGACCACTGCACAAACAACACAAAAAAGGCAACACACACACCCACTAACAATGCCAAGAGATCACAACAAAACACAAAACTCAACCAATTTCCAATGCCTTCAAATAACTGCTTCCAACACTACTAACTCTCACCAGCTCTTACCAAAGACTGACTGAAAAACTCACTCAAAACACAGAACTCTAACAATCAACAGCACCAGCAGACAACCCAGAACCTACCAACAACCAATTCAGTCATTAACTATCCATACAGCAATTACACACTCTCTCTCTCTCTCTCTCTCTCTCTCTCTCTCTCTCTCTCTCTCTCTCTCTCTCTCTCTCTCTCTCTCTCAGACGTTGTCAAATGGAACTCCATAACTCCTCCATACCACATTTGTTTACAACTTCAAGACAGGAAAAATCATGCCATTTCTCCTTTGTTTTAGTGAAAGGAATTGTTAGAAATGAAAAGAAAATATGTGAATTCTAAGTAATGAAAAGAAAATGTGTTAAGTCAAAAATTGTGTTATATTAACTTGAAAATAATATATTTTTTAAAATATCCACTTGAGAAGTCTCTACCAAGTCAATCCTTTAGATCAACACAATGAGACATTTGGTAATGTTCAACCCCATTTTTACTGTATATATTAGGACTTTAGGATATGTCCCTTGTAATGTTGCATTTTGATTCTAGCAATAAGCCTAGCCTATGTTAGCAGTTGCTACTGTAGCCTAGTCTATGATTCTGACATCTAAACCTAAGAAGCTAGCTTAGAATATGCCAATAAAATGTATAAATAATCAGTATGTACTCATTTCAAATAATTATTGATTAACCATTAACTATAATAATAATAAAAAAAAAAAAGCTTCCAACCTTTTGGTTACGTTCAACACTACGAGTATCGAACGATCGCCAAGCAACCACTTTTACCTAGCACTCAGTTTAGTAATCATAAATTGTCATTATCTCTTCAACTACTGAAACTACCAAACAGTATAATAACCATTTATTTCTATTCTTTATTTTATCTCTACCTAATGGAGATACAGAGTTACCGACAGCTATAATGAAACATGATATTAAAACAGAAGAAGAATTCTAGAAAATATTTGCTGGCTTTGACGATAGCAGTCTTGGATTAATTTTATATTTTATGATATTTAATTCACAAATGTTTTTTTTTATTAAATGTGTTGCATGAATAAGTTTTTCTATTTACAGTATCCTTTTACCAATAGAATAAAAAAATACGATTCTCTGTGAATCATGAATGAAGAAGTTATCGGCTGACGAAATACAAATGGCGGCCGCCAGTAGAGCTTTCGTTTACATTCGGGAAATGAAGGTACATTGTACTTATTATAGCCTAGAACAGCCTTAAATTAAAAACAACATAACAATAATAATGCATTCTTAGATAAGTAAAACAACATATATATTTGTCGTGGTTATTATACAAAAACAAGTTTGTCGACTTCTGTGGAAATAAATGCTGCTTTGTTGACTTCCTGTCATGAAATCCAAAGAATGTGGTAGGCTTAGCCTAGTCCCTAAAGTTTGCACTTTTTCAATATAGAAACAACATAACAATATAAAAGGCTCTCAAATAAGTAAAACAACATTTGTATTTATTGTCTGCTGTCGAGAAATCCAATGCTTAGGCTTAGCCTAGTGCCAAACTCTTGCACATTTCTAAAACTAGCCTATACCACATGTAATGTTCAGTCCCAAAATTTTAGGCCATAAAATTGGTCTTTAATATCAAACCTTACAAGAGTATATACATTAAACAATATTGTAAGGTTTTTTGATGAAAAGCACAATCAAAATGCAGTTAACATAGTTTTCAATAGACACCCAAAGCATTCCAAGTAAGGTTTTCTTAGGATTTTTTATGATTTTCAAAAAATTTTCGGCTTACGACCCATCTCAAAAATGGAACCCCGTCGTAAACAGGGGACTGCCTGTAATTTCAAATTCATTATGTGACTTAATGCTTTGGAGTAGAATATGCCCATGATCCCACCTCCTTTCAGTGTAGAAACAGCTATATAATTACTGGGTAAAGTCTCATATACTAAAATGAAATTTTTTTTTATAATAAAATAAGGTTTTTTATATACTTACCCAGTAATTATATGATTGGAGCCCACCTGCCTCCCCTCTGATGGACATTATGCATGAAACAGAATGATGTGATTAGCTAAGTCGTTTCTAGTATTGCCGTTGGGGGGTGACACTGATACTTCACTGAGCAATCGAAGTGCTACCCACAAAATATGAATTAGATTACTGTACATGAAAACTATTATAGTTATATTATTACTGGGTAAGTACATATACAAAACTTATATTTTATTATAAAAATATCATATTTAGGTCATGTACATTACAGTCTTGTATTGCAGCCAAAAAGGGACTAGCTTAATAAATTACCCTGGCTGAAGCTTAGCAAGTTATGGTATGTTATTTTGGTTCAGTAAAAAATCAAATCCAGATCATCATTGGTGACTGTCTCCTCAGCTAATGAGTGATACATCTCGATGAGTTTTACTTTGGTGTCATTAAAACGAAGCTGTCCAGCAACAGAGATCTGGATTTCTTATTATTCTGAAACATTTAAGTTTTTGGCAGAATCATCAATGTCAGCACACTCAAGTTTGAGAAAGAGTACATTGAACTACCATGTTCTTATATACCTGGGTTTTATAAGTTGATGTTTTTTATATGTACCATTCTTATGATGTTAATTTGATCAAAATTAATTATCTAAACATAAGGGTATTCATTTTAGGGGTGCTGTTATTTAAGTTACTGTCCTTTTGGAAGAATATATGATATATAAAAAGTAGATAGAAGTATCATTTTAAACTTTTTCACTTCAGGAGGCAGAGGGAAGCAGAGCAAAAGATGGTAGAGGAGGTTGCTGCTAAAAGATTGGAAGAGTTGGTAGCCAGGAGAGTGGAGGAAGAGTTAGAAAAGAGAAGGGAAGAAATAGAAGCAGAAGTTTTAAGGAGAGTGGAGGAGGCTAAGAGCCTCATGGAACAGCAGATGTTGGAGGAACTGCAAGAGAAACGACGACAGCAGGAGGAGGACCAGAAAAAGAGAGAGGTAGAGCTTCAATTGTGCTTCAGCGGGGAGTTTTTATTGGCATTGCCAAATATGACCTACTTGAGCTCCAATGTGGGTACGGTTGGGGAGGGTTTGAAAGCTTTTGGTCCAGGTTAATGTGCAAGATCAGGCCAACATAAGGATAAGCCACTCTTGCTACACACAACCAGGACCATTTAAAGTTTTCCATCAACGAAGAGTCAAGGAAATATATGTCAGCTAAGGGAGGGATTTCCATTTAATAAAGTGAAATTATTTGAAATATTAGAAAAAAAATACCACAAAAACAGATACCTAGTGCATTGTCTTTTTTGTTGGAAGGGGCTCTTAATGTCAGTGAAAAATACTGTCAATTCTCACTATTTCAGCTACAGTACTTTTTTATGAGTATGGGTGGTTAGCTCTGCTACTAATAGGACATTCGTAGAGGTTTTGCTATTTGCTAACAGACGTTATTTTTCTTCCATGTACAGTCTATACAGTATATCATATTGCAGGGTGAACTTCAGTAGTAAACACACTTGTACTTCTTTATTATGCTCTGTTTGTGTGAGTGTTTGTGAACTTCTGTGTCCCTCTGCTTGCAGATTTGTGTTGTCATTTATTTATATAGGATTAACATTTGGCATTGTCACCTAGGAAGTCTATGATGTCTCGCTAGAAGAAAAGTTTTTTTTTTAAATTTTTTTTTTGTTTTTTTGTGTGGGGGTGGGGTAGTAGAAAATTATATATGATGAGCAAATTACATTGCCATTATTGTGATAAGGGGGAGAACTTGAATATTTAAGTAACTTGTTTTGTGAATGTATGTCTTGTGTGCACACTGGGTATTTAGCTAGTGTGTGTATCAGAGTAATTTTCACAGCTAGCTAGGATCATTTGAAGTTAATCTCTTTGGGGCCTTGTCCTTGTGGGACTTTCTAAGAGGTTTGCCTTTTAACCATTTAACCACTGTAATGGTTTGCTAGTAGAAGATACCAGTTTAGTATTATGAATGTCTGTGTAATAAGACCACTGACTCATATCTTTAGATGAATACAGGCTTGTCTGAAAGACTTGCTCTGGAGCTGAGTAACTGGTTTATGATTTTACACAAAGAAGTACAGATGAATAGGAATTTGTTCTAGAGGTAAAGAATTTGTAAATTTCATGTCTATTTTTGTGTATCATTAATGGTTGAAGCTTCATGGAACTTTCACATTGAATGGTTATTGTATTATGTTCTCAGATGTAGCTCCATGAATTTTACAGTAGATTCAATTGAGATATTTAGTTGTTAAACTTAGGTGTTTGTACAGCAGGTTAGCCAGACTGTAGAGTTTTGATTCATAGTCATGTTGAATGGCTAATAATTTGAACCTACTTTAAGATTTAGGATGTGTAAGTGTTTATTGCATCTGAGAAGTTTAGTTAGCTGGATATGGCAATGAAAATCATAAAAAAGCTTTTGCTGGAATCATAACATTTTCAGGGAATCTAGTCAAGATTTTTAAGGATTAGTTATTTTCCTTTAGATATAATAAGTACAAACCCATTGGCTAGCTTATGAAAGTCAGTAATGTTGCTCTTTGGTCTGTAAGCTATTTATTGACTATAATTTTCTTTTCTTTTACATTCAGTTGACGAAGGTATTCAAAAGAGTAGATTGAAATGCAATGACAATTACCTACCTGATGAACTCCCAGTTGTTTGTCTACTCTTCAAGATGTCTTTGGAAACAAAGAATACAAAATACAGACCTTTTTTCTCAACTCCACATCATATGTGCCAAATAACATTGCATTTATGAATTGAAAAGTTGCAGAAATTAAGTTAACTTCTTGGTTTTGGAAAGTTCTTTAGAGAAATGAGACAGCATTTGTTGGGACTTGTCCAAATCATATGCATCATGGTACTAAGTTATTTGCAACCATGATTGATTTAAAAGATAAACCAGAAGGATAAGTAGCCCATGTGAAAGTTTTTGTTTTCTCATTACGTAGGTAGACTGTCATTATTAATGGTATATTATTTTATGAATACAAAGAAATTACCTTAACCCTGGATAGGTTTCGCTATTTTGCTACCCCTTCAAAGGTGCGTGGGGTCGAGCTCGACCTGAGCGCCCAGAAAAATTTGTGAAAATTCAGAAACTGCAGCTATGCTGTACATTTTAATTTTGAAGTCAATTTCGCCATTGCCAAACACTACTGAGAAGATAAATCATGCCCATCTACAAATTAATTAGTTATTACAAATATATTAAAAAAATAAGTATACACAAAAAATAACTAAAATATTTTTAAAAAATACAAAATACGCTATATACACACAAAAATTGAGGGAATCCTTCCTAAAACTACTATTTACAATATGTTACTGCCAGAAGAGGTGTCGGACCCATAGAAGTCAAAATCAGAAAAGATAAAAAAAAAAGGGTGTGTTTTTTGGCTAAAAAAAATGGTCAAAATTTTGGGAATTTTTTTGGTACCTAAATGAAATAGAAAGTGGCTAAATTTTATAGAATAAACTCATTATCCTAGAACGGAATCATGTAAAAAGATCCACACTAAGATGTAATTTACTGCCATATCAGAAATGTTATTTCTCTCTCTCTCTCTCTCTCTCGTCTCCTCTCTCCTCTCTCTCTCTCTCTCTCTCTCTCTCTCTCTCTCTCTCTCTCTCTCTCTCTCTTTACACTGTGTCATGATTTACTGACATAAGCTCATGTAATCTGTCACCAGAAAAGGCACAGACCCACTAGTTGCCACCCTCTCTCTCCCCCTCTTGTGTCGTAATCATTGCAAGGTCATCACCCTCGCCTCCAACCCTTTGTTACACAAACTTCAGGTTTTTTTTCCAATAGAGGTGTCACCAACCTCTAAATTATCATCAACATCACTTTTTAATTCCATTAAAAGTAAGTTGATGACATCCATGCCCAGGGAATACTGCCTGCTGGCCATTGTTAATGAAAAATGACAAAAAATGCAAAAATTGAGAAATTGGCATTCCAAAGAAATTGGACCAAATGGCAATATGTATAAGGCATCTCAGCCACAACCAATGGCATGCATAATGTACACACACCATCTACCTACAGTTTCCAACAATATAAAACCATCCCAGAGTCAACAGTGTTAGACAGGAAATCACTACTTGATAACATTGCCTTTGTATCCCCCACATGTTCAAAACAAACTATTACTCAGAAAAGGGAAAGGACAAAGGCAAGGCAATTGACATGATTGTAGTGTGTGTTCTGCTAGCCTCTTGCAGGTCGATCACGCCCAGTTTCGAGATAGACAATGATTTATGGGAAACAACAATGTATTTTTAAACACTCCTTGGGTCATGCTCGACCCATCGCACCTATTCAGGGTTAAATTGTGCAAAACTCTATTAGTAATAATCAAAATTTAATCTTGAGGGATTCCTGAGGACAGAGTTCATCCAACAAATTTTTCCAAATTAATCCTTTCATCCTTTCAAGTAGGAGAGGCTGTTGCCTCCCGCAAGGTTAAACAGCCTTTATTTTGTAAGACCTGGCTAGATATGAGTACTGATTGCCTCTTAATTGATCATAGCATAAAAAATATTACCAAGGAACAGTGAGTGTAGCATGAAAAATATCAGTGTCAAGGGGCAGTGAGTGACTGGGAGTGCTTGATAGCACTTTACTGTGCATTACTGGAAGCTTGCCACCTCTAGATTATTATTTTATTTGTACGTTTTGGTGACAGTACTTAATTGGGTTTGTGTGGAAAAATGTCATCTGTGAAGCAGTTTGTTTATCATCCACAGCTTCTCTTAGTTTTATGTTCAACCCTGCCTTAAAAGTTGTGTAAATAGTGGGTCTGAATCTGGGTGTACACTACTTTTATTTGGAAATAACCCCCCAAAAAATAGAAGTATTGAGAGGCTTAACATATATGCTGAAAGCACAAGCATTATGTGGCTCATAATTGATGTCTTGTAAATATGGCTTGCTTACTTGGCTTATAATTTGCTAAGACATTGAGTTTATTAGTGTATAACAAAAGATCTACATAGTACTTCATTTATTTGTATTGCAGTTCCCATTATTTTTGCACATCACTTAAAACTTTCTTTTTTGGGGTTCTGTAGTTTCAGATAAGTTTCTTTATTAATCCTAGACTAGATATACTGGGTAATATTCCTAGTCTAAATAAAACCTTCCTATTAAGCTGCAAGTAATACTAAGCTAAAGATTTGGAACTAATGGAGTTAAGATAGCATCTTATCAAATGATTGTAAATAGTTACTGGGATTGATGATTGACTTTGGCCTATACTAGTAATTTAATGGGAGACTACAGTCAATCTGTCTTTAAAAACATATTTTCAAAAGTGAGAATCCTTATGTCAAATTTTTAACCAAAAAACATCCTTGACAACAGCTGATATTTTCAAAAGTGAGAATCCTTATGTAGAATTTTTAACTTAAAAAATACCTTTAACAACAGCTGAATTGTTTAATAATGCATTGATTGAAACTTATGCACAGTATTGATAGTGTAGTTGTGTAGATGATGAAATTATTCCAAACGTTCCTTCTTATTGCAGTTCATTTATGAATACACAAGGGTAAAGTTTTGAGTAAATATTGGTTAATATTTTAATTCCAACTCTTCATACTAGGCACTGTAGTATTACTAAGCTTGGAAATGAATTGGTTAGTGAAATGAGGGCTAGGTTGGCACGTTATGTTGCTGCTTGGTAAAGTATTGTGAATGCAAATATTTTAGTTATAACTTTGCGTGCTAGGCTCTAGTTTTACTAGGCTTTGGAAATAATTTCTTTTACCAAAATGATTGCTAGGTTGGCGTGTGATTTTGCTTGTTCAGGTGACCTATTTGGCAGGGATTTATTTGTATTGTAACTTTCTTGTGACTCAAGCACTGGGTATGTGGTGGAAAATAATGAGAATTGATTGTATCTTTCATAATGTAACTGGAAAGTTGATCTCACATACAATAAGTACAGTATTGTGACTATAATTGCTTAACAGTAGGAACTTATGGAATGTATAACGTAAAATTGCATAAAGTGCTACATATTTTTTGTGATTTATTGTTAGGAAAAAAAATAGAGGATATTAGATGAATAAAATTCCATTTTGCATGAAAACTAACTCAAACTCTTTCAGCTGAACTCTGTGTTTTGAAAGTGAAGTGTGAATTTGAACCACTTTAAAAAAAATTCCAGAGCTGTGCCTTACAGAAACATAAGCTATAGCATGAGTTGCAGATTGACCCACGGTTCTCCCAGACATTTGCCAAGCATAGTGTGCAATGATGCAGTTCTGAGTTTTTCTTCAGTCTTTTTTTGCTCATCAGAACAGTAGCTATATTGTTTGGACATTTCTTCTTGATTTTATATTTCTTTCCTGTTCATGGTGTATTTAACGAGGTTATAAGAGAGCAAGAGAGAGTGCTAGTGTGTGTGTGTGCGGGCATTTGAGTGCATACATGTTGAATAGAGAAATGGGAGTGTGTTGCCTGTCTGGAAACACAAACATAGCACAGTGTGGCAAAAAAAAGGCTCTATTTTTAGTGAACAATCACTAAACAGAATAGACATTTTATTGGCGGATTTCAACCAAGAATTGTCAGCTGTGGATTTTAGGCCCGAGCTGTTCTAGGAGTGGATTTGGCGGCTTCCATATGGTAACTATATAACAGGTATAGTGATTTTTATAATGGATGCAGCATAAATCTGTTAAGCAGGTAAGTTTCCATATACTACACAAATTTGATTTATTTTCTTTATAAGTTATGGAGACTTGCATAAACATAAGAACCCAATGAGTATTGTGATAGATGAGATTTGGGAAGCTTGCCATTTTAATAGGTTTAGTTGTGTCTATATTCTTCTTGCAAAGACAGTTTTGTATTCTTTTGAAATAGAGTATGGTTTGTTCATGGCTTAGTATGTTTTTCATTACTGTTACTGTTACGGTTCATCTTTGCAGGGAGACTCAACCTATGTCTTGTGTCATAGTGTTCTCAAAGCAAGTATGTTGCATTTTATAAGCAGCTCCCCAAAACTCCCAGTCTGGTCCTTTTCTTTGCCATTCATTCATTCATTCATTACAATCAACATGCTTGCTATTAGAAAGCTTCACATTTGAATTAAGTACTAGATTTAAGATTTGTATTGTCATATATTGATTGCCCTTTGCCTATCTTTGTATCCAGTGTTATATTTCATATGAGCTGTATTTGTTGTGTGATAGCCTTGTTTATTTATTTAACCACTTGCCAGACATGCTCACTCCTCTGGCCTGTCTGTACAAGTGTAAGCTTTTTCACGTCATTTTGTACGATCAGTTTAATAAATATACAAGCATTTTCTTGCATGGAGAACAGGTGTTCCAAGGTAAAGGATTGGTCTCTCTTCTTTTTTTTATGTATTTGATGGTATTATATTTTGTTATCGTTTTCTTACATAAACTCATAGAAGCACATACTGTTTCTTTTATTGTAACATTTTACTTGGAAACTTTTAAAGTACTTAAATGTAAACACTTGAAAAGAGAGCTAGAGTTAGGTTAATGAAATTTAATTGTGGGAAATGGTAGAGGACATCAGGAGTGTTCAGATATCTGGCAAGTGGCTTTCATTCACTTTTTTTTTTTAAATTGTAAATTTCTCCAGACAATTTGTTGACATGACCTTCTATTTTCTAGGAGGAGGAACGTAAACAGCGAGAAGCATTGGAACGCATCATGGAAGAAAACAAGCGCAAGATTGAAATAGCTCAGATGAAACTAGTAAGTTTTATTAAAGTTCACAAGAATTCAATACTGAATTAAAATTATTAAAATACCTTTTAAGTAAATTAAGGTTAATAAAATAAAATTATAGTGAAGTGAAAGTAGCCATGTGTTTTTGGAAGATTGAAGATGTGTACAATAATTAGCAAGGCAAAGCCATGCAAGAAAAATGTTTCGGAGTTTTGTGGGTGTTTTAGAGATAAAATAAGTTTATAATATATATTAATTCATGAACCATTAATCATACTGGCTCTTGTGGATGAGGACATGCCAGTCACACAAAAGTATGTTTTTATTGCAGTGTCTTACCGAACAATTATACAGCTGTAGGTTCCTTACGAACCTACAGCTCTATAATGGTTTGGTAAGTATGCAATTAAATTTTATTTAATAATGAAAAAATTCCATATTTGAGTTTAAAGATTAGGCTGTGAAACAAGTCGATCATGCAATACAAAGATAGAACTTCCATAGGAGGGTAGTGCCGACAGTGGACCTCACACACTACACTGTAATCATTACCGAAGGTTTTATTTACAGGATTCCTTCGACCCCTAGCTGCAATATTTTTCATTCCTTTTACTCTACCTCTGTTCATATTCTCTCTTCCATCTACTTCTACCCTCTCCCAACATGTGTTTCATAATTCATTGAGGTTATCCTCCTGTTACACCTTTAAATTCTTTCTACTCTCAATTCCATTTCAGAACTGAATGACCTCTAGGTCCAAGCTTGGACTTTGGCCTAAATCTTATATTCCAATTCAAGTTCCAATAAAGATAAAGAAAACTTTATTGTACATGCTTATCCCTGGATATGAGGGCTGCTTTGCTTAGAGACATCTTGTTGCTATTCTTTAGAATACTTATATATTTTTTTATGAATTGAGCATGGTCACTTTGTTTTTCTTATAACTTAAGGCTGCATTTTGTAAGCAAGAGCCATTGAGATTTTATGAGAGTTCAGCTCTGGGTTTTTTTAAACAAATTTTATGCCTATTGTTGCTGGTGAGTGCCTCTGTCTGTTTACTCATGAACGCTTCCAGATAAATAACTGCTTTTAAGTGATCATAGGCTTCACACCCAAGATTTATTTGTATTAACTCGATCCTTTACACCTCAGTCTTCCAATGGTGCTGTGATCACAGGTTATGCTTATTACGTTAAGCTATCCTTGTCCTCCCTCCTAAATATGTACTGAAACATGTGCTTGATGAGGTTCTTATAAACCCTATTGCACTTTTGTGACAAACATTTTTTTTTTTTTTTTATGTAATCCTTTAGATTATGTATGTTAATGCCAGCTGACATCAAGAGCCTTCCCCTAGTTAACTCCTAATTGAAGATTTGAGATTCTTGGCGATACTAAAATCTTTGTGGGAGGAAATCATGCAGACACAGCAATAATTTTGTAAATGAACTTTATATAAGGAATTAACTTTCTAAATTTTTTTTTTTCCCCCATACAAGAGTGTTGTTTATTGTGGAATTGCTGTGGTATTTTGCATGTTGGAAAACTGTACCTAATTTTTATACTAAATGGTACACCCGCGGACAAAACACTCTTTACCCCCCCCTCTCTTCTGGGTTACTCATGGATATGGCAATGTTGCACTTTCGAGTTTGCTGACAATTGGGAACTACCTTGGTGATAATTAAAGTATTCACTTTGAAATAAGAAAGGTTATGTTTCAGACTCATGTTTGTTTTGGAACAACGAACGTCATCGGATTCTATTCTTTTCACCAATACTGTATCTCTTTCTTGGGTTGTTTATAATCGAAGACAGGAGTTATATTGTCATACTGTCACGCACAAAAGTGGATGTATTAAAGTAATGGCCAACTTGATCCTCAACTACTTCGTTACCATGTGTGAAGTGTGAATGCTACTGCGATCCTGAATAAAAGATGAAGAAACAAAAAAAGTACTGGTGAATAACAATACCTTCAGTTGTAATGATAGAAAACCATATACATATCTAGGATCAGATTAATATCCAGAAAGGTCATCAGGCCTTAAAAAAAATGCTGAAATATAGATTACCTGCATGAAAATTATACGCTTTGGATAAGGAAGCATAAAAGCTCTAACAGTGGGTAGCATGACTTCCACTAAAATTTCGATGTACTGATCGGAATTAAACCTGCCGTTAATTTCAGTTAGCTCACCCACACTGTTAAGGTTTACCATCCCCAAATATTCAGACAAACATGGCCACTTCTCGCTTCTTTATAAACGTTGTGGTCTTCCTGTCTTGTGTTATTAAACCTCCAGCAATGAACACGACCATGACTAGATGAGTTAGAAGTCTTTTTCATCAGAAAACACAACCCTACTCCAAAAGTCCAGGTCTTTCTCAATGTGTTCCCATGCAAAGGCTAGTTTTGCAATGTGGTGGCGCTCCTCTAGCACTTCCTTAACAGCGGCAACCCTACAAAAAAATTTAATATCTTGATAAAGAGCATGGAGAAACTAGGGACAGAACGGCAAGCGTATTAGCTTTAAACCTTACGAGACCCCCAAATTGTTATGTTAGAAATTAAGATACTCTCCTACATTGCAATAATTGTGATTAGCTTAAAAGCATTACAAATTGAAAAGGCAAAATAAATTCAGTCCAAAATTCTAGTTTTGGATATATATTTAAATCAAACTTTATTCATCCAGTTTTCAGCAAAGTTACAATCTCCTTGTAATCATAAAATATTCATATACATTGCCTCAACATCACTACTTGAATAATCTTGAATCAAGCTTCTAAACAGCTACCTACAATAATTACGCCACGGAGGTAGCAGTATGTCTAAGAACACAATCCATGAAAGTCCTCATTCTATTAGTCTTGACTGAGTTAAAAGAAACTTCTGTCAAAATAGAAATGGAACACCTTAGATACTTTTACAAAACACTGTAGTAGTAATGCTAGGTTGGAGAGAACTAAATAAAACAAAGGGATCAAAGTCCATGGAGTATGCTATGTATAAAATGTAACTGAATTATAGTCCTTTATCGTAATTAAGGTTCTGAAATTATCAAAACTTAAGAAGTACCCAACTTTTAGGGGTCATATTCAAAAACTCTCCCGCGTATGAGATTTGGTTCAAAAGAATAAAAAAAATGTAGAATACTTCTGTCCAGTACCTACCGGTGATGGATTCCATTACGATGAGGTATTAGTCTGTTGTCATGACTGAAACGTCCAATTGTAATTCTCTGGGTAGTCTCTCCAGCATTAATGAAGGGTGCTCTTGGACGTTGGCCAGCACCCTTGCATCATCTGCTGCAGTAGTAAGTCTTGGATGTCATGAACTTGGGAGATCTGTTAAAACGCCAGATTCATCGAATTGCTGCAACCACAGATATGCCTCTGCCTAGGAATATCCCCGACATTAAATCCTGCACTACGCAGACCAACAGATTGTCCACACAGGGCAATAGCATCGTGTTGGTGTCTGTTTGCCATGGCTAAACAAACATTAATGAGTGAAGCGTTACTCTAAAATCCGTCATTACTTTTGTAATTTGCTAAACAAAACTTCCATAATCTGTAAATAATCTTGGGGTTGTGTGGTAACCAGGCTACCTCATTCATTTGTTATTCATGGAATAATGTATTTTGAGTTATGATATATTTCTTCCGCACTCAGATTAGATTTTTGGAATAGGTATTTCTCGAAAAATGTCATTCTCCGTGAAACCATGAAATGTCTTTTTCATACAATCAACTTACCTGTCACATATATACATAGCTAAGACTCCGTCGTCCCCGACAGAAATTCAAATTTCGCGCCACTCGCTACAGGTAGGTCAGGTGATCTACCGGCCTGCCCTGGGCGGCAGGACTAGGAACCATTCCCGTTTTCTACTCATATATTTTCTGTCGCCGGTGGTATCAACATCGTTGCTGCCACCTCTGACTGGAATTCGCTTTCTAGGACAATTGATCATCTTTTTGTGGACTTTTGGTGACGTACCTGGATCGTTGTTTTGGCATTCGCTACTGTGGACTGGATTTGGACTTGCTTTTGATTTTTCTTCAAGAATGTCTGATTCAAGTGGTTGTGTGAGAATGTGTGTGAATGTAGGCTGCAAGGTGAGGATACCGAAAGCTTCGGTTGATCCTCACACTGTATGTCGCAAATGTAGGGGTTTTGATTGTTCTATTTCTAACACCTGTCATGAGTGTGAGAGGTTGAATGTTGAGGAGGAATGGAAGACTCTAACTTCTTACTTGAAGTTAGAAAGGGATAGAGTCAGAAGGGCTGCATCTAGATTACGGGTAGTAGTACAAGGCCTATTGAGCCTTTGGATAATTCTAACTCTTCTCTTAATTATGATTCTAATTCTGTATCAGGGCCCTCACTGGCTTTACATTCAGATTCGGCCTCGGAAATTGCTGAACTGAAAGCTACTCTTCACAGGATGAGATCCAAAATGCTACCATGAAAGGTAAGGACTGTGAAAGTGATTATAGTGAAGTGAGTGTCCCCAGTGTTGTGGAGGGGGCGTCTGACCGTCTCTGCGACGCTCCCAGGCCTAAACCTCTTCCAAGCTCCCAAGCCCAGAGGAGAAGGAAAGTCGAAAGCCGTACGGAGGTTGTGGAGAATTCCCCCCGGTCAGGCGTCCCTTCAGCAGGCTCTGTAAATAGACAGACTGCTCAGGACCGCTATAGGAAAAGCGTCCTCAGAGAGTGCTTCTCTTCGTCCGCTTCTCCCTCTCCTAAACGAGGGTGGAAGGATTCGGACTTGTCCAGGCCCCTGAAAAGGCACTGGAGAGATCCTGTGTTGGATTCAAGCCCAGAACGCTTTTCGGAAGAAGCGCCTCCTTCCATCAAGAAGGCGAAGAGGGTTTTGACGTCCCATGATGTGGGCAAAACTCCTTCGAGGTCTCCCTCTCCCGTTCAAGAAGACGCAGGAGAGGCTTCCAAGAGGATCATTTTGGCGGTGCAGGAACAGCTATCCGCCTTGGTAGGAGTCCTTTCGAAGGATCCTCCTCGTAAGAAAGACGTGAGACTTCCGGTCAAGAAGACTCGTCTTCCTTCTCCCGCCAGGAGTGAGGCTCCTGTGGGACGTGAGCCTTCTGAGATTTACTCGGATAGAGACTCTTTGGACGATTTTGATTCGCCAGACAAGCGCGACGCGCCAGTCAAGCGCGAGGCTTCCTACAGACGAGAAGCGTCTTCTAGGATTAGAGCGTCAGACAAGCGAGAAACGCTTTACAGGCGTGAGGATATTCCCAGATGGGATACGTCTGCCAGACCAGCAGCTTCAGCCGAGCGCGAGGTAACAACCAGGCGTGAGGATTCAGCCAAGCGCGAGGCGCCAGACAAGCATCACACATACAAGGATTTGGCACCAGAAAGGCGCGAGGCTCCAACCAGGCGCGAGGTGTCAGTCAGGCGCGAGAGTTTAGAGAGGCGCGAGGCGCTAGCCAAGCGTGAGGAGTCAGCCAGGCGCGAGACGCCAGCCAGGCGCGAGGATCCTGCCAGGCGCGAGGCAACAGCCAGGCGTGAGGCGCCAGCCAAACGCGAGGCGCCAGCCAAGCGCGAGGAGCCAGCCAAGTACGAGGAGCCAGCCAAGCATAGGAGCTCTATACACTCTCTTAGCCCCTCTCCTATTAGGAGTTTGTCTCCCGTAGAGAGAGTTTTTGGACAGGAAGACCCGGAACGGGAAGTGGCCTCTCCTTCTGATCAGATTTTAGAAGAGGACTCAGAGGACGAGACTCACGGCAGAGAAGGGCTGTCTAACTACAAAGTTTTGACAGCTCTCCTCCTCCAGGAATACGGAGATGCATTGATCCCTGCCGCTCCTCCTTCGCCTCGTTCACTATTTTCATGCTCTAAGACGCCGAAGTCGTCGGCTTTCTTGAAGATGAGACCGACGATTTCTATGAAGAGAGCTCTTCAGTCGCTGGATAGCTGGATGCTAACCAAGAAAGAGCTAGTAAGGACAGTGTTTTGCATGCCTCCCGCTAGACTTACGGGCAAGAGAGGGATTTGGTACCAGACTGGGGAGAATATGGGTCTCACTCTCCCAGCTTCGGCTGAAGCTGACTTTTCCAGTCTGGTAGATGCATCCAGGGAGACATGCCTTCACCACTGCTAAGATTACTTGGGTCTTTCTTTAGAGTTGGATCATCTCCTCAAGGACTTTTTCACATTCTAGAAGTCTTTAACTTCCTAGATTGGTCCCTTGGGGTGATGTCCAAGAAGGCTCATGCCCCTGAAGGGCTAGATCCGGACGTACTCCTTGCAATTTTGTCCTGTATTGACAAGGCGGTACAGGACGGCTCAGGGGAAGTTTCTTCCTTATTTGGAGCAGGTCTCTTGAAGAAGAGATCTGTTTTTTAGCGCTTTCTTGACGAAAGCAGTATCCCATTCGCAAAGAGCAGCCTTGTTATTCGCCCCTAGGTCTGACTTTCTGTTCCCTTCACAGTTGGTGAGGGATATTTCCCGATCTCTGACGGAGAAAGCGACACAGGATCTTCTCCTGCAATCTTCCAGGAAGAAGAGACCAGTGATGGTGGGAGAAAAGAAAGGTGTGTCTACTCCTGTTCGGCCCTTTCGAGGAGGCCCTCCCGCTAGAGTTACCGCTAAAAGGAAAACGACCGAGAAGAGAGGTAGAGCCTCGTTCCGTCCCTTTAAAAGGGGAAAGTGAAGTGGCGCTCCTCCAAACACCAGTAGGTGCCAGGCTCCGGGGATTTACGGTAGCCTGGACTCTCATAGACACAGACGCTTGGTCGATGTCTGTGCTTCAGAAGGGATACCTCATTCCTTTCCTGGACAATCCTCCCCTGACGTCAACTCCGCGGGAATTGTCCGCCAATTACAAGGACCCTGTGTTGAAAGATACTCTTCAACAAATGGTGGATCAGATGTGGGACAAGAGAGCTATAGAACTAGTGCTGGATCAAGGCTCCCCAGGGTTTTACAATCGTCTTTTCTTGGTTGCGAAAGCCTCAGGGGCTGGAGACCAGTTCTGGATGTCAGCGCTCTGAACAAGTTTGTTCAGAAACAGAAGTTCTCCATGGAAACCTCTGCTTCAGTCCTTGCGGCTCTTCGCCAAGGGGATTGGATGGTGTCTCTGGATCTCCAGGACGCCTATTTTCACGTCCTGATCCATCCTTCGTCGAAGAAGTACCTCCGTTTCATGACGGGGGGAAGGATCTTCCAATTCAGAGCCTTGTGTTTCGGCCTGTCTACGGCGCCTCAGGTTTTCACGAGCCTTATGAAAAATGTGGCGAGATGGCTTCATCTGAAAGGAATCAGTATTTCTCTGTACCTAGACGACTGGCTTATCAGAGCAAAGTCAGAGAAACAGTGTTTGGAGGACCTGACTGTGACACTAAACCTGATAAAGACCTTAGGATTACTCGTGAACCTCGAGAAGTCCCAAAACTGATCCCCAGCCAGAACTTGGTCTATCTGGGGATTCGGATGGATTCTCGGGGGTTTTCGAGTATTTCCTTCTCAAGAGAGGACTAACGAGAGGTTTAGAAAAAGTCCCTCTCTTCCTAAGGAAGGAACGTACTTCGGCGAGGGAATGGTTGAGCCTATTAGGGACCCTTTCCTCGCTCGAACAGTTCTTTCATCTAGGAAGACTTCATCTCCGTCCTCTTCAGTTCTTCCTCAGAAGATCGTGGAACATGAAGACAGGACTCCTCTCGGACAGTTTTCCCATTCCAGTTCTGATGAAACGCCATTTAGAATGGTGGTTACTTCCACTGAGGGAAAACAAGGGTACTTCCCTGGAAATACAGAGCCCAAACCTTGTATTGTTTTCCGACGCGTTGGAAAAAGGTTGGGGAGCAACCTTGGGAAAGAGAGAGGTGTCAGGCACTTGGAATGCTCTTCAAGTGTCCTGGCACATAAACTGCAAAGAACTGTTTGCTGTACACCTAGCTCTAAAGAGCTTCGAACCGTTAGTGAGCAACAAAATAGTACAAGTGAATGCGGACAATACAACCGCCCTTGCATACATTCGGAAGCAAGGAGGTACTCACTCGTATGCCCTTTACGAACTCGCAAGAGACCTGCTGTTGTGGACATCGCAAAGGAACATCTCTCTATTGACGAGGTTCGTTCAGGGAGTAAGGAACGTGAGAGCGGACAGGCTGAGCAGGAGGAACCAGGTCCTTCATACCGAATGGACCCTCCACTCAGACGTTTTGCCGCAATCTCTGGTCTCTTTGGGGGACTCCTCATGTCGACCTCTTTGCCACGTTCCTCTCGAAGAGACTGGAAGTCTCTTTGTTCAAAGTAGCTGGAAGACCCCAGAGCTCTAGCAGTAGAACGCCTTCCTGCTAGATTGGTCTCAGGTAGACGTTTACGCATTTCCCCCATTCAAGATTCTGGGGGCAAAGTGCTCAGGAAGTTTGTGACTTCAAAGGGGACAAGAATGACCCTGATAGCCCCCTTTTGGCCAGCTCAAGAGTGGTTCCCAGAGGTGCTGGAGTGGATAGTAGACTTCCCCAGATCCCTTCCACAAAGGAAGGATCTTCTCAGACAACCACACTTCGAGAGGTTTCATCAAAACCTCCCCGCTCTCGCTCTGACTGCCTTTCGACTATCGAAAGACTTGTCAGAGCGAGAGGCTTTTCTAGCAAAGCGGCAAGCTCGATCGCTAGAGCCCGGAGAACTTCCACTATTCGGGTTTACCAATCGAAGTGGGAAGTTTTTAGAAGGTGGTGTAAGTCGAAGAAGTTGTCCTCCTCCAGTACCTCTGTAACAGAAATAGCTGATTTTCTGTTATTTCTGAGAGAAGAATCGCGTCTCTCCGTAGCCACGATAAAGGGCTATAGGAGTATGCTATCGGCCGTCTTTAGGAATAGAGGCCTAGATTTGGGAAACGATAAAGATCTACATGATCTGATTAGGTCTTTTGAGACCAAGAAGTCTAAGATTACTTCTCCCCCTAACTGGAATCTAGACGTAGTGCTTAAGTTCTTGTCATCAGAGAGATTTGAACCCCTACATTTGGCCTCGTTTCGTGATATAACGAGAAAATGTTTATTTCTTTTGTCACTGGCGACGGCGAAAAGAGTTAGTGAACTGCACGCCCTTAGTGACAAAGTCTGGGTTCAATATAGATTCAGCCATCTGTTCCTTCAAGGAATTATTCTTGGCGAAGAATGAAAATCCTTCGAATCCCTGGCCGAGAAACTTCGAGGTAAAAGGATTATCGGTCTCGTCGGCAGGGAACCGGAGAGGTCTCTTTGCCCAGTAAGGGCGTTAAAAGTTTTACTTACAGAGAAAGAAACAGTTGGGAGGTTCTAGACAAGGTCTTTGGTGCTCAGTGAAGGATCCATCAAGACCTATGGCTAAGAATGCTTTAGCCTTTTTGTCAGGAACGTAATTACGGACGCTCATAAGGCTTGCACGGATGATTCTTTCAAACTCCTGAGAGTAAGAGCTCATGAAGTGAGAGCAGTGGCGACGTCTCTCTCTTTTCAGAGAAATATGTCACTGAAGAATATCTTGGAAGCTACATATTGGAGATGTAATTCTGTGTTTGCTTCTCACTATTTGAAGGACATGCGTGTGACCTATGAAAAATGTTTTTCCTTAGGTCCTTTTGTGTCTGCGGGCACAATCCTGGGTACAGAAGCTAACAACAATCCTTAATTTTTACTACTTAAGTCTAATAGATATGTTCTAGACTTTCTGCTGAACAAGTGCAGATACCGCACAGGCGGCCAGTCACTTCCGTTCAGTAAGGAACTCTTGTGATATCTTTTAGTAGATGAGTATCATTTTTTTTTTGGAAAAATTATTGTTGTGTGCGTGTGCAATTGGTTTGAGTTACGGTTGTTGCGAAGAGTTTGGGGATAACTCGGAGCAATTTTTAATACTAACATGGTGGTTAGGATCAGGTGGTCGGGATTGGTTGTGTGCTCCTTAATAAGGTGTGTTGTCATATAAGTGGATCAGCACCCATTGACAAAGTCCTTTCAGGCTCTGCCGAGTAAGTGGATAAGACCCCTTCGGCAGTTCCACAAGAATTCTTGGCCATAGATCACATATCTCGCTAAAGTTTCTTGAGGTGATGCAGACTACGGGGCAAACACCCACGAAGTCTACCACCTATCAGGTAGGAACCAAGGTTTTTATTTATACCTACAACAGATGTTGTTTACCTGTCTATTCCAGTAGTAGCTGTCTCTTACCCTCCACCGAAGGGTGCCAATCAGCTATGTATATATCTGACATACTTACCTGGCAGATATATACGATTAGGGCCCACCCAGCCTCCCCGCAAGGAGACAGGTGGAAGAGAAAATATATGAGTAGAAAACGGGAATGGTTCCTAGTCCTGCTGGCCAGGGCAGGCCGGTAGATCACCTGACCTACCTGTAGCGAGTGGCGCGAAATTTGAATTTCTGTCGGGGACGACGGAGTCTTAGCTATGTATATATCTGCCAGGTAAGTATGTATGAAACTTTATTGTATTATAACAATATCATTTCTCTATTGCTATATTTTTTTTTTTACCATCTAAAAGATCTCAGTTATGAGGAGCAGACATGATTCCATTCGGTAACTATCACACGCCTGAAATAAATAGGCATTAGATAGTTTAACCATAGACACTCACTTTTTTATCTAAAGTATATTTGTGTATGATTAATATCGAGATAATGTAAATGCAGATTTAAAACATTAATAACCAGGCAGCTTCTTAATTAATTTCTCTTCCAAGAAAGAAATGGAGAAATGTAGAAGTTATAACTTAAGACAATTTTTCTTTTGCAAAATGTTTCTGAATATCTGATTATCATAAAGCTGTAATCTTTATGTTTGTGATTTCTACCCTAAAATAGGGTAACCAAGAAATAATTGAGATCCCTTGAATACAATATACATATTCTGTAATGTTCATGGACTCATTTCATTAACTGCAGCCAAGAGTGGCTTGTAAGACCACAACTAACTTATTTTTATGTTCATAATAGACAAACGCTATTTTGGTGATTCAAAAGGAACGGAAAAATTGACCTGAGAACATTAGCCTGGCTTGGTTGTTTTCTTTTCAACAAAGTATATTGTAACCACATGTTTCTCAATAACGATTAGTAGTAGATTTAGTCAGCTCTTTTGTCTGACAGAGGCTCTTGCTTTTCCAGCAGCCTGTTAGTGATGATTGGTGTTTGTATACTTCTCTGCAACACACCATTCGGCTCAATTTAACAACTGGGCCAGAAATAAAAATAAGTAGCGGGAGATAAAGTGTTATAGAAGCAAGTCCTGGTAAGTAGGATAGCATGGGAAGGAAAGGCTAAAATTTGAGTTAGAAAGGTTGGGAATCAAAGTTCCCTTAGTATGCGATGAATGTTGGTAATGTGGTGAATGGATGATATTTTGCTTATAGTACCTGGGATAGCTCTATGCCAATTAGGGTTTTCTCACTTGAGAGTGGCTCGGTTCCCAGTGGTGCTACAATGTTGCTCTTCTCTGTACCGCTCTTGAAGGTATCTGGAGAAGAGGACGACAGAAGGGGTGGGATTTTTGGGTGAGGTAGAATTGAATAGCAGGTGCTTGGGTTTGAAGGTTTGGATGAGGTGAGGTTGAATGGAACTTAGCAATGTCTCTCATTCAATTGGTTTCCCTGTTAGAAGTTCGAAGAGACAGACGATCACTTCAAATGTTCATGTTACACAACTTTCTCTGAATGATTTGGGATCTTCTTGGTTGGCGCTGGCAGAAATATGAGAGGGGGAAGAAGGGTGTGAGGAATGGGTCTGGGAAGGAGGACAGTCAACCTTGGACTTTGACAGAAGAGGGGCAGACTGTTTCACTAGGCACTGATTCTTGTTTGGCTGTCTTGTATACTTGGGTTTTGAATGTCTTGGAGGTGGGGGGATGTCTGGGAGTTGCTTTCATCTTTGCAGGTTTGTCCAGTCTGAATTTGCACCACTTGTTCCCAGCATGATGTTGAAGAGAACAGTTTGGGCATTTGCTTTCAACTGTTTCTTCTCTCTTGAAAGCATCGAGGTACTGTTTTGTAGGGTGTGGTTTGCTGCATATACCACACCTCTCTGTGGCTGTAAGATTGTATTGGCTCAGGTATGAATGCTTCTGTGAGGAATGATCCCAATATTCCAAGTTCAAGGGAAACTTGGTAATGATTTTTCTTGTGGAAGTCTCTGACTTCCCAATACATCTCTTTGTGTCTAGAACATTCTGCAGCTGTAGAATGGGGTCTAGAGGCAGGGTGGTTCCCCCCCAGGTGTCTACAAATAATAGCTTTTCTAACTTTCTCTGACGGATCAAGTTGTTGGAAAGCAGTGTTGACTGTAGAAATTCATCAGTGTCTTTAGTTTTTGTTGTAGTGATCATATCACCAAGCAAATAGGGTTTAACTGACATGCCTAGATTTGGATTTTGTTTTTCAAGCTTTGCTACTGCTGCATAGGCAGAAAGTTTTTCTTGAGCAGGGATTCCATATTTTAGAAATGATGGCAAGGAATTGGCTGCATGAGACGATATGAAAGGGGGTTTCTTCATTTCTTGCAATCAAGTTTCTGTAGTTGGAGGAGTTATCATCCTCTAACTGAGAAGCCGGGGCCTTGATGGCGAGTTTTCATCCGATGAAACATTGTACATCTGCTTGTGATGAGAAGTGGTATATTCTTCAAAGGATAGTTGGTTGTTGAACAGGGCAGTGAGTCAATAACGACTCATAAAAAGCTAAAAAATGGCAAGTTGGCAATTCCATGATAGGGAGCAACTTGTGGCTCGTCGACAACTCTACAGGGGCTAAATCGAAACTGCAATAACAATATGTATAGGTAATGTAAGGGTAGACTAATTCCAGCGCTCGGCTTCGGCCATAAATATCATAAATTTATTCATTCAAGCCTACAATGTATTTGAACCATCGTAGAATAGAGATGACTGCTAACAGAGGACCTATCTATTGAATTTTAACAGCACTTATCAATAGCAAAATATAACTCGCAAACTTCCCATAGAGAAAAATAATTGAAAACCTATTTGGAATTTTTTAATAAAACTGAAAACAGATGTCAGCAGTAGAAAAGTGAATTACTGAGGTAAGATTTTTCTCAAGTAGGAAAATATGAGCAAGAGAGAGAAGAGATATTCTTACCTTCAAAAACAATGATTGAGTTCGATCTTTCTGTCTTTTGCCTAGAGATATGAATCATTACACAATGAACGATAATTCATAAAAATCCATTAAGTGCTTTCTTAACGGCTGTACAAGGTTCATCTATATGGGTAAAAATAGTAGAAAACAGTGAAAGACATCATAGGTGTAAGCAAAGGTGAATGTATAGTTCAAGTATCACCAAGGTCGTTTCCCAATTCTCAGCAGCATGGAAAGAGTGCGACGTTGCCAAATTCATGAGTAACCCAGACAAGGGAGGAAAGAGAGTTTTGTCCGCTGGTGTACCAGGAATATTTATAAAAAGTAATTGGAAAAAAATAATTTTAAACTTCTCTCACAGGCAGAGCAACAACTCCAGATGGTGGAAGAGCAGCGCAAGATGGATGAGGAACGGCAGAGGATCAAAAGGGAACAGGAAAAGCGTACACGTGAGGAGCAAAAAATAATCCTCGGAAAAAATAACACGCGTCCAAAAATCTCCTTTACTATTTGATTATTTTTTCTTTTATTTCTTATGCATGGGGTACTTTTAGTTTCATAGGTTAAAAGTAATATTCACAACCAGTTTTTTTCAGGACTTTATGCTTTATCTATGCATGGGTGTTAGATTCCAGAGATTAAATGGCAAAGAAGAAGTTTGAAACTTTGACATGGTTATATTTCTTCTGTGTTATTTCATACCAGGTCATATTAGCAATATTATTTTTATTTTGAAGTGTAATCTTGTAGAAGTTTCATTCTTTTTCTTCTTATGTGACTGGGTAATACTTTGGCCTTGTGGAAATGATTGCTGGTAGTGAGCGATCAGCATATTTTGCAGTTAATGGTAAGCAGCCCCGTGTTCAATACAGACTACAGGAATGTAGCAATTAACCGAGTGAAGTGAAGAGCTGTGACTTCATAGTAGTGTATTTAATAATAAATGGTCTTGATTTTCTACTGAGTGTTGTCTAGTTGAAGGATATGTTGTGGAGCTTAGTGTGTGTATATTTGTAATACAGTATCCTCAAAATTGGGCAAGCAGGATTGACACTGAAATTGAAGAAAGTGATTCTGATTCAGCAGTTGAATCTGGAACTTTTGCTAGGTGTTAGGAATTTTTTTTTTTTTGTTACATCATGCCTACATTACAGTCTTTCTCTTCAATTACATTCTCTCTTTTTCTCTCTTTCAGAATGCATCCTTACTCTATCTCTCACTGCTTCCTTCTTTTCATAATTACCTACTCTCTCTCTTCATGAGTAATTACTTCAGCTTTAGTTTTCTTTCATTTTCTTTTTATGTATGAATGTTAAAATACATAGGACATTATCATTACACATGCATATACTGTATACATAAAAACATGCTCCTATAAATATATATATTTATATATATATATATATATATAACTTTTAGGAGACATTTATGTGAAAATTTAAGTTCAAGAGGTTTCTTCAGTGAAGAATGTTTTTATGACTTGTTTATAAATAATAAATTTCAACTTCGTTGTGTGATTTCTTTTACCTGTTAGAAATTCAGGGTGATTTATGTAGAAAAATTGTGAATATCTGCCTGGGTTTTTAGATGTTGAAAATCTTTCACTTCCATAGTAAAATTGCAGTGGAACAAAATCATTTAGGGTGATTAGTGGTTAAATAATGTATACTGCAGTTACTGGTAGCTATTTAGATACCTGATGTAATTAAACACTAGCTGACCAACCCAGTGCTGCCAGGGAAAAACCTGAATGACAACCAATAAACTCACTTTTTCCAACTTTCCTACTTTACACCCCCTCTACTTTCTCTCTCTTCCTGTCCCTCTCACTCCTTTCTCTCACTTTTTCCAGCTTTCTCCAGCTTTCTCCTAGCTAACACCCCCTCTTCTCTCCCTCTAGCTCCTTTCTGTTAAGGCCTGTCCACACGAGCGGGCCTGATTGGCGTGCTCCCGGGCTGATGGGCAAATTCTGGCGGGATTACCCGTGAGTGTTGTCCACATGGGTGAGGCGATGGAGAGGTGGGCGTGCCCGATGATGCCAGTGGTGTGTTTAGTGCGGTACGATAAACATGGTGCCTACCGCAAAGAAGATATTGTGTAGCATAATAATTGCTTTGTGTGTGATGAAAAAGAAGAAAAAGAAGAATATGGTGCAAAGAATGGCTCGGTAAAAGAAATGTATATGGTTAACATACGTCTGCCAGGGTCGAAGCTCAAGCCATCGGGCACCACCATGGTGATTTTGCTACAAGACCCCCGTTAGAGGGGAGGTCCGTCGATCAGGCCCGGTCGTGTGGACAGGCCTTTACTCTCCAACCATCACTGCCTCTTTCCCTCTTCTCACTAATACCAGTCTCCCTCTCTCTCTCTCTCTCTCTCTCGTCTCTCTTCTCCTCTCCTCTGCTCTCCTCTCTCTCTCTCTATCTCTCTCTCCTCTCTCTCTCTCTCTCATTATATTGCAATTCCTCCAGTATACACCAATATTGCCAATTCCACACGATCAACACCAGTCAGCAATCATCGTCAGTCATCACCACTTTAAAGTAATCTCTCCAACACAATAAAAAAAAAATAATCTCTGTGTCCCCATTATAACTAAGCCTTCCAAAGCATAAGGAAAACTTACGCACATCCAATATATTTAATTTCCTTTTCTCTTCATTCAAGAGAGAGAAAATCTCTCTAAAAAAAGACCCTATGGGCATCTCACATCATCAACTAATCGTTATCAGCTGATGTCCTGTGGCATTGGATATTCATTGTCAAGGGCAAACTCATCTCCCAATACCCCGACAAAGAAAAAAGTTCACCCCCCACTGAGAAAAAAAAAAGTTTCGCCCTCCACTGAGCGTTAGAACACCCCCCTGAACAGTGTTTTGAGTACTCCCCGAGGCAGGCCAGTAGTACCCTCCCGGTAAGCAATGCCCCCGAGGCAGGCCAGTACTCCCCTTGCAATACCTCTGCGTCGGTTAGCAGAAAGTGCTGAACCCGCAAGAACGACTGGGCGCGCTCTGTCTCCAGTGAAAACCTGTTATACACACGTATATGTTAAACAAAGACGAATGCGTCTCTTCTAAACATGCGCCAATAAAGAAAACACGTCACTTTCTACTACTATGGGAAAAAAAGTGGTATCTTAAACCAATCCAATAACACAAAATTATTCCAAAAAACACCCAGGACTAAAAAAAAAAAGGCTCTTTAACACTCACCCCTTCATAGTGAGGAAAAAGCCCGGAATTTGAGCAAGAGAGACTAACACACACACTCGCAGGCATCTCGGGAATCACACTCGCAAACATCTCGGTTCTGACTGTTCCCAGCTCTCTCGAGGCATCTTGCCCTGGGCAAAATGCTGAGTCTAGTTCAATTCTCTCACATCATTGCCACAGTTAACGGACGGATATTTTCTCATTATCTCTCACTTAGCAACTGAAATTTAACAATCTAACAATTTTCCACAATCCCACAAGAGGCTTTGTCGTTTGAAAACCACCGCTAAGCCACCAAAAACTCTCTTCGGAGGCGTACCTACGGCTTATAAAATATATAAAAGCCCCTTAAACCGCCTGCCACCAAAACCTGTTACCCACCCGCTGATACCTATTACCAGCGAAGGGTATTTAATATTTGGTATGCGTTAAAGCCTAAGCGTAAGACGAACTGGTTTACATACAATCTCTCTCTCTCTCTCTCTCTCTCTCAATGTGGTCACTGGCATAGCCTTCTCTCTCTCTCTCTCTCTCTCTCTCTCTGGCATAGCCTTCTCTCTCCATTCTAACAGGTCATCAAATTAGAGTCAGAGCTATGAACAAATATAATATTTATTTAACAATGGAAAGATAATAATTCAAGTCACACAGACAAACCACTTAGATAACCCCCAGTATTAAAATGTCTCAATCAGTAATTAGTCACACCAATCTTCTCCATCTTCGTATCACTCCATCCCAGAAAAAAGTCAGCACATCACAATGGCATATTAAATATATTATTAATTATAGCCCTCTTTCATCTGACATATATATATCCTACCTATATATATATATATATATATATATATATATATATATATATATATATATATATATATATATATATATATATATATATATATATATATATATATATATATATATATATATATATATATTAGAGATGTATCGGAATCAGCATCGGCATCTACGGATTACCAGCGTTTTTTGTGCGTCCGCATTAGCTATGCAAGCAGCAACCGCATCCGAAAATCCCATTTTCAGACATCCGATACATACACCTCTTATATATATATATATATATATATATATATATATATATATATATATATATATAATATAATATATATATATATATAATATATATATATAGTATAATATATATGCATATATTTATATCTATAAGAGGGCCACATCAGATTACCGAACGGAGCTGATCCTTTTCGTATAATCAGTTTCATCTAATTTTACTAAATTATTAAAGCAATTCACGCATTGAGTACTTTTTAGTTTGTGGATTAAATAATAGCAGTATGTGGTGTTAGTATGGTGTTTTTACATTGCATAGAACCAGTAGTTATTCAGCAACTGGACCAACAGCTTTACGTGACTTCCGAACCACGTCGAGAGTGAAGTTCTGTCACCAGAAATAAATATCTCTCGCCCCTCAATGGAATGCCCGAGAATCGAAGTCGCGGCCACCAGGGTGGCAGGCCAAGACCATACCGATCACGCCAGTGAGGATCTTTTCCTCGATGATGACCGCCAAAGGTTTTAGTCCGGTATGTCTCCACCTTTTATGGCGTGTTTAGTACAAGCCCGATGAGGATGACTGTAAAATCTTACGCAAAAGACTGTAAATACCATGAAGATAATGGCCCCAAGAAATATTAGTTCTAGACAGCGACCCGCGAAATCCCTTGGGGTCATTATCTACGAAAGATACAATTACGCCAATGCAGAACTATATGATGAGACGATAACTAGTTGTTAACGTGTCGGGATCTTAACGGACAGCATTATACGAAGAATAAATTTCCAAATAATTACGCGAGCACTGCAGGGAACTGAATAAAATAGGGTACAACAATTATAATTGTATTTAGGGGAATTTTAAGGGCGACCAAAACGCCTCGATTTGCAATATTAATCAATACCGGCTAAACAGCTATAGTAGATTCACATCAAGCGTGCATTTGATGTCTAGGCCAGTCCCTTACGACGCTCCTGATTGGCTGTTGATAAGCCAGTCACAGGGCTGGAAACTCTCAGCCTCTCTCGAGAGTTCATATAGGCAGGATGTATGATCCACTTCTCCTGGGGGGATGGTGCGAAGTTCAAATCCCGGCTCGGCCAACGCGGAATCAGAGGAATTAATTTCTGGTGATAGAAATTCATTTCTCGATAGAGTGTGGTTCGGATCCCACAATAAGCTGTAGGTCCCGTTGCTAGGTCACCAATTGGTTCCTAGCCACGTAAAAATATCTAATCCTTCGGGCCAGCCCTAGGAGAGCTGTTAATCAGCTCAGTGGTCTGGTAAAACTAAGATATACTTAACTTTTCTCATGAGGGATGCTTTTGAAAGAGGTATCCCTCAGGAGCGTTGGAACATAGATCCTACCCATGTGAGCTCTCGAGAGAGACTGAGAGTTTCCAGCCCTGTGATTGGCTTATCAACGGCCAATCAGGAGCGTCGTAAGGGACTGGCCTAGACATCAAATGCACGCTTGATGTGAATCTACTATAGATCTATTGATGAATACATAACATACCAATGTCTCATCTCTTTTAACTTCACACAAAACCAGTCACCCTTCCCTTTACTTACTTTAAACATGACTCACTTGATCATGAAACACTAGTGGCTCTAATTTAAGCGGCCCACACACACTCAAATTTTTGGTCCAATTTTTTTATGTCAAATTATTGCATGAATTTGATCGTGTGTGGCGTAATTTGATGGCCTAAAAGGTTTGATGTCAAATTTTTTACTGATCTGATTTCAGTAGATATTTTTTGAGCCAACGTCAAATAATTTGTGCGTGTGTGGTACCAAGCAATAATTTGCGCAAATTAGTCAGTGATTAGACATAATCTGAGGAGGACGTGCGCGGCTCATCGTCATCATGGCTCCATCAAAACATGAAAAGAAATTTCTTTTTAAGCTTATTGATGTTTATAGAAGTTTACCATAACTTTGGAACATTAAAAGTGACTGTTATAGTGACAGAAATAAAAAAAAGATATGGCATATGAGACTCTTCTACAGAAATTCCGTGATTATTATCCGGAAGGGACGAAGAAGAAGAAAATAAAACTCACTGCGGACGAGCTTCCGAAAAGAATTAAAAAAAAAAGAAAGACTCAAGCAGATCTGGAGCAGGAGCAGATGAAATTTATGAGCCGTCACTATGGTGTTTTGATGCTCTTTGGTTCCTGAGTGACCATGAAACACAGGCTTCTTCACGAAGCACAATACTTCAGGTTCACTAATTCTCAGTTCATTTAATAAAGGAGCATGACCAAATCGTTCACGACACAAATGCCATTGCTGGGCCCACTTTCGTCTCTTTCGTTTCTGTGTGCTCTTCAACGCTAAGCCAAGAGCCAACGCTGTAAATGCATCCATGATGACACTCGGGAGCAAAATGAAAATTTGATGAGAAGTTTGAGCGTGTAGGGCGAACGTCAAACCGTCAAATAATTTGACATAAAAAAATCTGACCAAAAATTTGAGCGTGTGTGGGCCGCTTAAGAAACTTATACTTTATACCAGTGGTTCTCAACTTTTTTTTGGGCTATGCACCATATGTCAGAATGTCAACCCCCTTTCCAAAATTGTCACCTCACAAGGTGCATTCCAAAGAATATGCAACAAAATACTAATACAAACACACAAGCAAGCAGAGAGAAAGCCCAGCGTGACCTCTCAGTAGTGCGGACCGATGCACACCGCGTTTTGTGCAATCCTAGAGCCAGTTTAAGCCTGCCAATCTCGTGGAACAATTACTCCTCTCATCTATGTGCTCTCCAACGTTTCAATCTATGAGTGAAAGCCTAAACATTCAGTTCTAAATGGTAAGCATTATAAAGATTTTAAGAAATGGTAAATCCATGAAGTCAAAATCACAACAAAATTCAAATAACAAAAATTTTCTGCCAGTATATAATGACGGTTATGCTTACAGATTTCGATCAATTGAATGTGGTGTATATGTCATCAGATAATGGTATTCTCTCTCTCAAACAGAGTCGCTTTCTCTCGGTGTCTGTTCCTACTGCTAAATGTCTTAAAGGTTCTTATCCTGGTGACAGGAAAAAAAAAAAAAAAAAACCTGGAGTTCTCCCATTGTCCACCCTTGCTTGAGAACCAGCCAATCACCAGCGACGTCTCGCGTTTATTCGTTTCAAAGTTTGTCCAGATGGTTCATTTTCTACAAGACGGAGAACTACAGGAAACGTAATGCAGCTCGTTTCAGAATGCTCGAGTTTATGACCGTCTCGAGCAAGGCTGGTGGAGAAATGTCTGAGATTATTTCAGTTAAATAAAATACCCAGTATGAAGTGTCGTCCTAGTAGCAGTATCTAGATTTCTCAGCTCCCAAATGTCCAGTTACTAGGTCAGTCTTGTTCGCTGATAAATGAAATCTTTATCAGCGGAACTCCAGACAAAATGTATCCTTGTTTTTACTTTCTTCGTTCGCTGGTATGAAGAGATCCCTTAACTTTCTACAAATGAATTTCAAAAACTAATAAATCCATCCTTTCGGGAAAAGTGAGTCTCTCTCTCCCCTAAGCAGCAGACTTAATTAAGCCTTGCAAAATCTCCCATTACACGTTCGCTGGTATGAAGAGATCCCTTAACAGTTTCTAGAAATCATAATTTCAAAACTAATAAATCCATCCTTTCGGGAAAAATGGGCAAATCTAATTCTCTCTCTCTCTCTCCCCTAAGCAGCAGACTTAATTAAGCCTTGCAACATCTCCGATTACACGTGCTAAAGGTATGCCACAGCAATGCAAATGACTGTCGCGATGTTAGGAGAGAATTGTTACAACTGGATCGAGTCACAGAATCTGTGCAACACAACGCTACACTCGGTGACTTCGGGCTGTGGCATCTTTTTCCCCTCTGCCAGACGTATTCACGTCTGTTGGAAAATTCAGTGATGGGAAGCATCTAACGTGCCAAAAAGCTTTTGACATAAATTGGGGATCATTCATTCCAGTACTGGTCAGTCTCCACAGAAGGATACATAAAAACATAGAATAGGATAGAATACAGAATTGAAGCCAAAGGCCAAGCACTGGGACCGCTGAGGACATTCAGCAATAGGTTTAAAGGTTTCAAAGGTGTAACAGGAAGGAAAACTCGCAGTTGCACTAGGAACCAATTTTTAGTGTGGAAAAGTTAGATGGAAGAAAGACAATACGAACGGAGGTACAGTAAGGGGTTGCTGACTAACGTGTACGTATACATGCCTTTTCTAAGTTATGAATATTATGGGAATCATAAACAGATATAGGCATATATTCATACCTTTCTATCACATACAAGACAGTGGCCGGGAGAATAACCTACCTTAGTCCCATCTCTCTCTCTCTCTCTCTCTCTCTCTCTCTCTCTCTCACTATATATATATATATATATATATATATATATATATATATATATATATATATATATATTGTACAGTATAAATACAAACATACATATGTATTATGTGTGCGTAGAGAGAGAGAGAGAGAGGAGAGAGAGAGAGAGAGAGAGAGAGAGAGAGAGAGAGAGCCTTACCTCACTTTTCTCAACTCCAGAACCCACTGACAGACAGCTGGACAGACTTTAAATTATCAATTTTATATAAGGTCTATTAT